>NW_017567112.1:2178537-2188197 GCF_001661255.1 Hansenula anomala
AAAAAAAATAGTCACATAATTCGCGCTTTTATACCCGCGAATTTGCCTAATCAATTAGTATTTACTATTTACTATTGAGTGAGCTGAACACCAGCCGTGCAATGTGCAAAATGAAACATGGAACATCTTCACTTTCGCTTCTTGCTAATCTTGTAGTATAACTTGCGCATGATTAGCATATGTACAAAATATTTGCTTGAAAAAAGCTCAACATTAAACGACAGATTTATCGTTTAATACGCGCCATAATAAATCATAGCACACGTTGATCATAATTGAATAAGCAGCGATAGAGATATATGATCTTCTTGAAAAGGCAATCTCCTTAAAGCCAGTCAAGCTCATCCATACCCTTCAAGTGTATAAAAGACACAGATAGCCCGTCAACTTTTAAATCTCGTGAAACGGTCTTGATTCTCCATCACAGAACACATTCGCGAAGATTTTTCACAAATGACTTTAAAAACTGACAACATTCAAAACGTTGAATATGAAGTCTACAGAAATTCAGAAAAGTAATTCTTCTGAGATAATGAGGCTCAAGAAGGTGATGCCCCAAAAGAAGGGATCTTCAAGAGACTAGGTGGTATCTTTACTTGTGGTGCTGCATTCTTGAGTGATGGATATCAACAGGGTGTTATGACCATGGCTAATGCTGTTTTATCAAAATCTTTTAAAGGCTATACTACCAAATACAAAACAATGGTTTCTAATTCTATCTTGGTGGCTAATATAATTGGTCAAATTGCTTTTGGGTTTATTACAGATCGTGTGGGTAGAAAACAAGCTTTCATTTATACCACTGTATTCATTATTGTTGGTGCTATTGTTTGTGCTTGTGCTTCTGGATCCACTGAACAACGTTTATTTTGGATGTTTTTTTATTGGAAGAGGTATTTTGGGTTGTGGTGTTGGTGGTGAATATCCAACTTCTGCTTCTGCAAGTATTGAAACAGCAAATGAGAAAATGAGTATCAAAAATAGAGTTACTCCATTTATTATGTCTACAAATTTCTTCGTTGCCGCAGGTATTCCAATTGCTACAATTGTATTTTTAATTGTTCATGAGATTTGGGGACCAAATCATTTAAATGGTATATGGAGAACATGTTTTGCTATCGGTGCAGTAATTCCAATATCAATTTTCTATTTCCGTTGGAAATTAGATCATGCAAATTCTTATAAAACTAATGCTATCAAGAGAAAAGTTTCGTATAAATTGGTTTGGAAAAAATATTGGAAAGAATTTGTCTCTACTGCTGCAATGTGGTTTTTCATGGATATGATTGTTTATCCAAATAATATCTTTAGTACTTCCATCTTGGCTGTTGCAATTCCAAAAGCAACTCTAAAAAGAACTGGTGAATGACAATTGTTTTTATCATCATTTTCCATTTTTGGTGTCTTTGCAAGTTGTATTGGATTAAGATTTCTCACAAGAAGACAAACTATTATCTCTGGTTTTATTGGATATGGTATTATTAGTTTCATTGTTGGTGGTGCTTTTGAGAAATTTTCTGAAATTCCAGCTTTATTAATCATCTTTTATGCTTTGTTAAATATGATTATTAACTTTGGTCCTGCTAGTCTACAATCTGTGGTTAGTTCTGAATCTTTTCCAACTGCCGTTAGAGGTACAATTTATGGTATCTCTGCAGGTATTGGGAAAGCAGGTGCTGCTGTCGGTACTAAAGTTTTCACACCATTACAAGTCAATTATGGGAAAAGATACACTTTCTTTCTAAGTGGTGGTATTTCGTTTTTAGGTGCTATTGTTGTTTGGTGGGGATGTCCAGATTATGGTGATCGTAAATTATATTTTCTTGATGAAGAGTTGAATCAATATTTAAAAGAAAATGGATGGGAAGGTTCTATTGGTGAAAACGAAAACGCAAAAGAGCTATAATCTGTTTATTGTTAATTTATATCATTTCTGAGCAATTACTTCACCATGTATTTGAACCCAGCTTGCCTTATCATCATTAGCCCATTGAAGCCATGCTTCCTTCAATTGAGACTTGGTGTATTTATCCGAGCTGTTATACTTTATGGAATCTAATCTTTTGATATACATATTTGAAAATAATTCTCTATCAGCTCTGCTTGAAATGCACCAGGTTGAAGTAGTATGTATGATTTTATCTGGTTTAAACTTTACACCAATAAATAGCTCTTTTAATCTTGAACCACCATACCAACAAGTAAATTCAGTAGTTGCTTTTTCCAAATAATAGAAAAGTGGCTCTATAAAAACTTCTGGATAGAAGATACAAGCTTGTAAGTCACCATCTCTACAACATAAATAACCACCTGGTTTCAATACTCGCTTCATTTCTTGTAGTGCTTTCAATGGATTTTCCAAATGCACAATCACTTGATGAGCATGAACAATATCAAAACAGCTATCCGGATATGGTAAAGAATACACGGAACACACTTCAAATGAAACGTTTGGTTGTGATTTCTTTGTAGTTTCATCCCCCAAGGCTTCATCAATTAATTCTTTTGTAGGTTCAATACCAATAATCTCACCTTTTGGAACATATTTACCCAAATCATAAGTAATTGTCCCTGGACCGCAACCCACATCTAAAATCTTGTCTGTTGGTTTGATGAAATTCAACATATAAGCACAAGAATTCTTTACATTTCTCCAAGAATGAGTCTGTGAGATGGACGCGTCATGCCCATCTCTGTAATATGTTTGATCAGTTGAAGACATGAGTTGTTGTTGATGCTACATCTTGCAACTTTCATGTTGAAACATTAATCAATTACTTATACATCCCCCCCTCGATTACGTTAAGTCTTTGTCATCGGATCTTATAAAGAGTATCTAAAGCCTCGTTGTTGTTTGTCTGTAAGATCCATAAACTCTTCATTCTCAACATATATCTCTTTTCCCTCTGCTAAGTCTTTGGCATCACTGGCATCCCTTTTCTTGTTTACCCATTGATAGTAAAATCTTAAGATCATTGGTAAGATCATTAGCAAAATCCAACATACAATCATCATTCTAAAACCTTCATCATAACCTGTTTCATCTGGATGTTTTGGTGCTTGAGAAGAGACAAAAAATTGAGGCCCAGCAATCATACCAACACAATACGCAATGAAAACAATAGCATTAGCAGTAGTTCTTTTTGTATAACCGGAGTAGCTACGGGTCATCAATGTGAAGATACCAATATCTGAGACTGTGTTTGAGTATTGAATCCAAAAAGCAACTAGTCTTCCAGCACGTTTGGAGTTTGGATGGTTGGGCAAGTATTTAACAATACATGTTCCAATTAAACATGGGATCATGAACACAGACTGTGTCCATAAAGCAGAATCAGGAACAGTGGCCACAATCCAACCCCCAACCAACAAAGTTATACCCTGAATAATACCAGAAACAGATTGAAGCAGGACAGTGTTTAATGACGAAAAGCCAAAAGATTTTATAATTAAAGTACCGAAAACGCTTATACCTGATGCTGATAAACAGCCAACAAACTCAATTATGGCTAGCATTATAATTTGGAAATCCAATAAAGCTTCTTTAACTTGATCAACCTTGAAAGTTTCATTTTTAACTCCAGTTTTATTTCTTCTAATTCTTTCCACCGCAATATATTTTTCTCTATCATTCAAAAATTTGGCATTTGGAATTGAATCAGGAAGAAAGAAAAAAACGGCAATACCCCAAAAAAACGTCAATAATCCATAAATGATGTAAAACCATTTCCAAGATGGGATTGAAGATACAATATGTCCTAAACCATAAGCTATAATACTACCAAGAAAAACACCCAAAGCATTTCCACAGTACCAATAGGCGACTCTGACAGGTTGTTCCTTCTTTGTGTACCAAGACCCTGTGAGCAAAACCCATGAAGGAGAAACTGCTGCTTCAAATAAACCCAAAAAGAATCTTATAATAGCTAAACCTGCAAAGTTCTTGGTTGCAACAGTACATATCAAAATGATTGACCATAAAACTAATGAGCCACCAACGTATTTTGAAATTGAGAACCTTTGGCACATATAACTAGCAAATGGTTGTCCAATCAAATAAGAGAAATAAAAGATAGATCCACACCAAGAGTATTGTTGACCATGTAGGTTCAAATCTTTATCCAAACCAAATACTGAACTTTGAGAAAGTGCACTTTTATCCAAAAATTGTAAAAAATATGAAAGAACCAAAAACGGCATCAAATGTCTATCAATCTTTCTCAACAGTTTCTTCTCTTCACTTGGAGTTATTTCAACACCCTGATGCTTAGCTGCTATTTCCAGGGCAATATCAGCTCCAGCTGGTGTATCGGAAACCTCTTGAACTTCACCACTGTTTAAAGATTTTTCATCAACTTTTTCTTCCAACTTATGTGTCATTGTCTTTGGTTGTTGAGACAAGACTATTGGCGATAGAGAGTTAAATGTGTTCCTTTATATATACCATGGTGTTAAATGGGGAAAGATAATAATATCACCATATTCTTCGTTCTAGTGATGTACAAAGTTGATAAGATTTGATTCTTGGGTATTTTTTTTTTCTCTAGTTTTGAAGAATTACTAAAAGCGGAAGCTTCCCAATACAGTAATTACTACAATGTTCACTATCACACATATATTTTTATAGAGGCTCAAGCTCAGGATACATTCTAGTTATGACACCATTTTCCACTATTACAGCAATATTAGAGTCATAGTTTGTTGGCGAACCTTCAAGAACAATAAAACTCTGATTCTCGGACTTCAAATTGAAAATTTTGTCAACATTGTATGACAACAAGTTAACAGCTTCACTTTCAGAAAGACCACCAAAAGATGCAGCTGAGGCACAATAGTCAAGTGCTAACCTAACATCCAGGTCTTCTGGATATCCTAAACCAACCGTAATACCTTCTCGTGTTAAGTTTTGTAGCAAGGAAATTTCACCACCGACTCCAGTTAAACAGCGACGTTCGTCCCAAAACTTGCGTTGGCAGGCCCAACCTTTCAAGACAACAGGAATATTTTCTGCTTTTAATTTATCAACAATTAAATGTGATTCTAGTCCACCAATAACTATCACGTTCAATTTAAGCTCTTTTTTCAACTTTATCAAATGAAGCAGCACATCTTTACTATTAACATGAACAGCTAAAGGCAGTACACCTCTTGCCACCTCACCAAAAGTGTTTTCACTAAACAAATTTTTGTATAATAGATCTCTCAACGTTGAAATTTGGGATGAAATAGTTGGTGACATGTCTTCTTTACCCATGTCTCCCAATGTAATATGTAATGCAACTTCCTGTTTCAGTATACCTGACAGATCTTGAGCATTTGAATCAAAACTTGTACTGACACCAGTTATGAATTTCTTACCTTCAGATCTAAATGGAGGTGTGATTATTTTCAAGACACCTGAATTGTAAGCTCTTTTCAAATGCTCACTTTGCAAATGTAAACCATCCTTTGACTTCAACACCTGAAAGCCTTCGATACTTCTAGAGTCACCGTCGCCAGTTGATTGCTCAGATTGCATTTCAACTAATCCATGGGACTCAGTAAGAGCAGTTAAGCCTGGTAACAATGCTCCATTTTCCACTGAAATCAGCTCATAATGATTGTTGGTATAATTTTTGCATGATTTGGCAAAGCATTCTATATGTCCATCAGCGACTAGTAGCTCATAAGGATCACTATCAATCTTTTCGATACCTTTCATAAAAGATTTTTCAATACCAGTAATAATGAATTGATCAGAACTCTCTCCATTTCTTGTAAAATTAGACTTTATCCTATTTCCTAGCTTTTGTTCATGAAATTCCTTTGTTATATCCAATGACATTATAGTTTCACCATCAATGAATACACTTAAAGGGGTTGATCCTGGCTTTAGCGGGTGTTTATTCCATATAACAATATCAGCATCATAGCCTTTCCTCAAAAAACCAATTCTATCGTCAAGCCCTAAGCCTATTGCAGCTTGACCAGTTATACTTGCAAATGCTTTCTCTTTGGAAAGACCATAATTGTGCGCAATCTGAGCTTGAAAGTTCAACGTATGTCCTGGTAATGCCGGATGATCAGTAGTTAGGACAACATTAATATCATTTTTCTCCAAAATAGCAGGACTGAACAATGAAGCTTGAAATGCTTCCTTCTTGAATCCCCATAACGAAGCAAATGTTGCAACAGTAATGTTCCAAGGAAGGTTCTTTAAAATTTGAGGAATTTTATATGCATCTAAAGCATGATGCAAAGCATCAACCTGAAAACCAAACTCTTTTGCATGCCTTAATAATGTTTCAATATCAAAGGTCTCATAGCAATGCGCATTACTTTGAACTTGACCTCTCAATAGTCCCACTAAAATTTCCAATTCAACGCTATAAGGGAATGGATTTGTAGGCAAATGTCTTCGAGCCACATTATCACACCATTCATCTTGTTCATCTCTTAATAGCTCTGCTCTATGGATATATTCCCTGAATAAATAACCCAACCCCATTCTTGACTTTGGAGCCTCTGGTCTTGAAGTATACCGTTTTTTGGGGTTTTCACCACATGCCATTTTCATCCAACGCTGCCTTTGACCCTGATTAGGAAGATGTCCTTGATGATACTGAACAAGCATATCCTCAACAGATGATGATGGTGGAACAAACATCTTAAATGCATATCCTTCACCTGAGATTAAATTAGCACTTGGTAGAACTAATGAGGTGGTCACACCGCCTTTGGCAATTAGCTGAATTGCAGGATCTCCAATATTGAAGGCATCAATTACTCTAGTGAATGGAGTTACTGGGCTCATTAACTCAAACATATCATTAACACCTTTCAACTCTGGCTGAGAGCAAATTCCAGCATGTGAATGCATCTCAACTAAACCAGGCGAAACAATGTGCCCTTGTGCATCAATTACTTCAACAATATTGAAGTTTTGTTGAAAGTAAACACTTTCTATCGACTCTGCCTCATGAATATTTGATATAATGCCATTTTCGATATAAATATCCACCTTTTGCTTTGATAATGTACCATCACCATCAAGTAATAAAGCATTTTTGATTAGCTTTGGAGCACCAGCTTTAAGACCATGAACTTTGACTCGTGGATTGAAGTTTCTTTGAATTGGATCTAGTCTATATGGTTTTGTAAACCTACCTTCACACTGTTGAATAGCCTTGTGTAATTTCTCTTTTTCGAACTCGTTGTATCCCCCACTAAAAAAGTTCAGAGACAACGATACCAAAAGAACCAGCCCAATTGTCGTTCCAAAGATATCCAGTCTTGGTTTAAGCATTTCGTACACGATTCTTATCCGTCATTATTCAATTAATCTGTTTCAGGACACCTAGAGCACTTTATGAATCTGTTGTTTTGAGAATGTGTTCAACACATCTTTTTTTCTTGGACCAGTTCGCGATCCGGGTGTACCTCTGTTTTAAGCAGCTTCCCAAAAAGGTAGCTTCTCCGTTAGGAAGATACTCGATAAGGAATATCCTGTGATAAATCATACAAAAAGCTTTTACAATCTTTGCCTTTTTCACAAACTTTTCCTCAAATGTCATCAACATGTATCATCAGGAGAAAAGTGGTAGACACTCGAAAAGAAATATCACCATAGGTACGCTATCAACCTTGATCACAATTGGGGTTTTAGCTTCTTGGTCAACATTGGTGAACGTTAAGACCCCAGAGAGTTTTAACGACATTGTCAAATTGGATTATTGCCCAAAATTATTGAAGCTTGTACCAGAGGAGAACAGTCAGTTATTAAGCCTTTCAGATTTTTACTCGGAAGCATACAAGAACTATTCGTTAAGTGTTTGGCAAGATGCAATCAAAATCTATACACCAAGTTTTGATGATTTAGGTGCTGTTGGTGAAGACAAAAGATGGGAAGTTTTCTTTAAATTTGAAAAATATTTGAAGCAGTCATTTCCAACTGTTCATGAATTAGCAAGTTTAGAACATGTTAACCTTCATGGGTTGGTTTATCACATCAAAGGTTCAGACGCTTCTTTAAAGCCTATTATGTTAACAGGCCATCAAGATGTTGTCCCTGTTCCACCAGAAACTATCAACAGATGGACTTATCCGCCATTTGAAGCATACTTTGATGGAAAATTTGTTTGGGGTCGTGGATCTAGTGATTGTAAAAATAATGTCATTGGTATATTTGAGGCTTTGGAACAGTTGTTTACTCGTGGATTTAAGCCAAAAAGAGGTATTGTTGTTGCATTGGGATTTGATGAAGAGTCAAGTGGTAAAGAAGGGGCGGAAAAGATAGGACAATATCTTTTAGAGAACTTTGGTGAAAAGTCTTTCTTTAGTATAATAGATGAAGGTGGTTTGGGTATACAAGACTTTTATGGTACAAGGTTCGCTCTCCCATCAACTGGTGAGAAAGGTTATGTTGATATATTTATTGACTTGGTTACTCAAGGAGGACACAGCTCTGTTCCTCCAAAACATACAGGAATTGGTATCATTAGTCATTTGGTAACACTCATTGAATCATATGATTATAGTTTGGATATAACTGATAAAAATCCATTTTTTTACCAGCTTCAATGTGAAGCTAAATTTGGTGCATCTATCGACCGCAGACTAAAATCTGACCTACTCAACATTGGAGATCCAAAATCAAAGAAGAGAGCATTGGATATTTTAGCAACAGATGGAACAACGAGAGCTTTATTATCAACAACACAGGCGGTGGATATCATACATGGAGGTTTAAAAATCAATGCTTTACCTGAAAAAGTCACATTGAAGATTAATCACCGGGTCGGTTATGATTCATCAATCAAAGAAGTTAAAGATCGTATCACATCGCTCGTACTACAAGTGGCAGGTTTATATGATTTAGGAGTTCAGGCATTTGAAGAAACTTTGAAAGATGCTGTAAATGGCCAATTTACAATCATCAGTGATTCTGATTTGGATCCTGCTCCTTTGACATCAACCATTGATAACCCAACATGGGACATATTGGGTGGAACAATAAAGCATGTGTTTGAAGATTTCGCAAACTTTACTGATCATAATCCAGAAGTTGATCCAGAAGTTATTGTGGCCCCAAGCTGTATGACAGGTAATACTGATACTAAACACTATTGGAAACTCTCAGAAAATATTTACCGTTTCACTCCCATTCAACAAGAAAAGAGACTAAATGCACATGCTATTGATGAACGAGTTCAACTTGATGCTCACATCGAAGGTGTTGTATTTTACCATCAATTTATTAGAAACGCTGATTCATATGAATGAATAGATGTATATTAAAATAATAAATTGCCATGTAAAATCTCCTCAACATTTGGGTAACAACGCTCCACTCTACCGTCTTCGACACTCAACGCAATATTGGCACCAAATTCAAATGGATTATGTTCAAAAATTAACAGGTTTTTGTTTTGTTCAATGCCAAATATCTCTTCAACACTTGTTATTAAATTAACTGTTTCCACAAATGTAAAATTGGTTGATTCAATGGATTTAGCGGCAGACCCAACCTCCCAAAATATTCTTCTGAGGTTTGTAGCTTCATCATACGCGATTGAAAATTGAACACCAGCCTTGTATAAAATTTCGATAGATGATTCACTTAATGGCATATTTGGTGAGCAATGTCTGTTTTCCCAAAATTTAGCTGTACATCTCCATGGT
>NW_017567113.1:0-33865 GCF_001661255.1 Hansenula anomala
ATCAATTCGCGATCAATTTTATCAACTGTATTTTAGCGGTTTTAATAACGAATTTATCGGATTTCGATTTTTGATTTATCAATGGGATCAGGATTGAAGCCGATTGCCGAAGCTTTTGAGCCGACCCAGTCCGTTATCCGATGTATCACGTGTATTGGCATGTGACCTATTGAATCTATTTATAGGGCTCTGGAAGGCTGCAGCATGCACGGTGTTGGTTTCTTTTTTTTAGTTGTGCATGAACGTAGGCGACCTGAGGTTCGGGGCCTGAGCCTTGAGTCGCTGGCCCAGGCCGCGACTAGTCTACTGGGAGACCGTGCTGGCCGTGTTCAAAAAGGAGATAGAATCTCAGTTTTAGGTCGGGCACTCTTAACAAAAGTTGACGATCGAGTCCCATACAAAAAAATCTCCTTCTCGGTACCAGTGAAATGAATCAGCCCGTTACATGTGCTAGAGTTTATTAAAATAAAATTTAAAATTTATAAAACAACAAAATTTCAAAATTTCAAATAACACTATTTCAAAGAAATAAGACCTGCTGTACAGTTTAGGAAGCCAGTTATTACTTGTGCCATGCTCTCCGAACCTCAAACCTTCTCAATCTTGAAATATTGCTTGATATGTGACTAAGTCGATCATGTGATCCGTCACGTGATCTGTCACATGATAAAATATTACATTATCGAATAACTCCATAATCTGCTACTAGAGATTAAATATAAATACCTATAGTAACATCAGAATCCTCCAGAGTATCTACTTGCAAATTTATATAAGAGTCGGGCTTGTTTTGAAGAATTTGATTTTTCACTATATTGACCAATTTTAATTACCAATATCTTAAGCAAATAAAGAGTTCTATGAAAAATGACTATAACCACCTTAATCAGTGCGCTTTAAGGATGCTATATCCCTAGTTTCAAAACAATACAAGCTCAAAATAAAATTTCATTTCCTTAGTTGAACAAAATTTTTGAGCACCCATAGTAAACAAAAATACATATAGTCCAAGAATTAGAATTGATATCGACCTCAAAGCTTCTATTCTAACTACAACTGGGACTTCCTCAGTAGATCCAAAAGAAAGTACTAAATTCAAATCAGTTTTGAGAATTCTATTTATCATTTTCTATATTTCAACCATTATAAGTAATTTGAAATATTTCCATAACCAGAAGCACTTTAACCCAAGTTAGAAATTCTATTATATAAGTGAGACTAACTAATCTAACTGCACTTTGTTTCATGAATTAATTATGCTTGAGACAAAAATTATCTCTTGATAAAATTCCGACATTTTTGAAAAATTCAAACAACAAACATAATTTTTTGAAAACTAAAGCAATTAATGAAAAACTTATATCTATGAGATTCTCCATGCTCACTTGATTGATACATGTAGTTAGACTTTGATCAGACATTCAAAAATATCATAAATGTTGAAATCCTTGTACCTAGTATACACGTACCTGCTACAACCATTAATTACCCAACCAATAGTAAATTGATAACCAATAGTAAATGCTCATCATAATACTAGACCACTGCTTCTACAAGATCTAGAAGATACCTTTATTTTTAGTATAATATATCTACATTTTCCCGAGTGGCACCTCAAAACTGTATAAGCAGCAAAATTTCACCACCAACAAATACGATAACCCTTAGAAACAAAATCTTTTGTATATTCTTAGCCAGCGACACAACCTCCATATATAGCAGCTTATCCAGCTATAAAAAGCATATATATATACCCCTGTTTCTGAAATCCAAAAATGATTAGGACCTTATACCTAGTTGAAACGATTGAACAACCAAATCACATTCATAATAACAATATCCATTAATAATATTTGATGTGATTGGTTCTAGTGATATAGCTTTAGTCATTGAAATATATAATCACTTTAAATTGAAGTCTATTTTCTAGCCATCATACCATATGCACATCTCAGAACCATTACCACTCATGAATTCATACGGTAATATCTTCAGATCTCTCGTGTCATCGCCAATTGTTGGTCTTTTAGACCAGTTCAAAGTTACTTTGATATCTTCTTGTTGAGTGGGGGTGATTCATCTGCAAATATATCATTATGACTTTTCAAACTTGTGATTGAAATTGTTTCCACTGAGTTTTAATCCTTTTATCAATCTGTTGATGACAATTAATCCTTTAATGAGTCAACCACTGGGTACTTCAAAGCACAATATTCAAATAATACATCCTCAATTGATTTACCAAACAACTTTTCAGCATTTTGAACATTGCCAAAATATCTAATGGAATATCAAGTTGATTTCAATGATTGATGGACTAAAGAGCTTTATGGTCAGTATTTGATGGTATGAATAGATAATTCAAGGTTCCATACTTACATTATATCACTAATCTTGTTGATCTTGTTGTTGTTGTTGTGTTTGAGGAAATTCAAAAAAAGATTTGTTTTCAAATTTCCTGTGCCAACACTGAGCTTCCAGGCGGTTCTTAGCAAGTTCTCCATTGTTGGATATTTTATCACTATGAAAAGAACAACCATTATTTATTTATTGAGAGGTGAAATGTTCGAAAGGCGAAATTTATACCGATGAGACTCTCTATATTCAATCGATTGATCGTCCTTCTACAACTGGAGAAACTCCAAAACGTTTAGCATGAAATAGATTTACTTAAATACTTGAATGTGTTTTACCAGCTGACAGAGAGCTTCTATGGAAATCAACTTTTCATAATAATGGAACGAGCCATGATGTGGTCTTCTCAATAGAAAAGTCCGCTTTCAATGCTTTTAGATCAGAGCTTGATGTTCCAACGTAAACAAAGTATTCACCTTTCTCAGAAACCCATTTGTTTTTCAATTCATCAAAGAAAGCAGTTGATTTCCCAAGGTTCAACTTGAAAGAAATGTCCGACTTGACATTCTGTTTCAATTCAACTTTAGTAAAAGCCTTGAGCTCTTTCACAGGTTTTTGAATATTTAATTTTTTGGAACCAACATAAAGCTGAACTACCTCAGCTCCATCATATGAGCCAACATTCTTTATAGTAAGGGAAACAGAGAGCTTATCTTCAACAATATTAAGTCTTAAACCTGAAAGTTCAAATCTAGTATATGATAATCCATGTCCAAATGGAAAGACAACTGCTTTGTCAACCTTCTCATAAAACCTGTATCCAACATATATATCTTCCCCATAAAGCACCTTCCCATTGTTTGTTGTATTGTTTATGAGTGATGGAGTGTCTTCAAATCTTGTTGGGAAACTTAATGGAAGTTTTCCAGAAGGATTAATATCACCATATAAAACGTCAGCTATCGCATTCCCAGTTTCATCACCACCATAAGATGTGTAAACAACAGTTGAAGCTTTGGATACCCAAGGAAGCTCAACAGGAGTTCCTGCTTGGATCAAAACAACAGAATTTGAATTGGCATCTAGTACAGCTTCAATAAGTTTATCCGAATATCCTGGAAGTTTCAAATCTTCTCTATCACCACCCTCAGATTCCCAGTCTTTATTCAGCCCGGTGATGATAACAACTTGATCAAAAAGTTTGGCATTTGCAGCAGCTTTTTCAATCTCCTTTTCCGGATCTATCACCAAGGCTCCACCAAAGCGCAGACCACCACCACCATAGAATGTTTTGTTTGCACCTTTTGCAACATCACTTGTAGCACCTGACCCAAATTGAACTACTAATTTATAGTGTTTACCGCTTGTAACTTTAAATTTACCCTTTATTTCAGGAGTTCCAAGCCCATAGAAAGATTCACCCAATTCCTGATTGGTTGCATTGTCGACAACTAATTCATCTTCAATGAACAACTTTGCTGTTCCAAAGACGGCCAGTCCAAACTCGTACACACCATCAAAAGCAGGAATAAAACTTGAGACCAATTCAGCATAAAACTTTTCAGATTTCAATTTTGGATGAACATAATCATTCATTCTGAAATAGTTCACATCGTCCAAAACCAATGTGTCAAAAGGAACTCTACTTGTATCCTCAGGTGGCTCATTGTAAATTTTAAACAATGTGCCATTGACACCTTCATGATATAACTCATGTTTCAAACTTGGTAAAAACTTGTGGTTATACGCACCAATGTTAAAAACAACATTTTCATCACCAATTTTCTCTTTGACACCTTGAATTGGAGAGACTGCATAATAAGGAGTAGCTAGAGCAGATCCACCCCCTGAGAATGCTGCATAAAGTGCATTTGGTCCAATCACTAAAGTTCTCTTTTTTTGAAATGGTAGAACGTTTTGATCATTTTTCAGTAAAACAATACCTTCGCCTGCAACTTTTCTCAAAAATTCTCGATCTTCTGGTGCATTTCTTTCAGCTTCTGGAGCATTTTCTGGAACCCCCGAATCTTTAACTAGTTTCACCAAGTTCAAAACATTAAGGGCCCTTTCATCCAATGTGGATTCCAAGATTTTATTTGAGAGCAAGCTATGAGATACCCTTTCACCTCTCCATCTTCCAGGTCCTGGCATTTCAAGATCCAATCCAGCATTCAAAGCATCTGAAGTTGAATAAGTTCCCGTCCAATCAGACATTACCAAACCATTCCAATTCCATTCACCCCTTAAAATGGTTTTTAGTAAATATTCATCTTCACTAACATGAACACCATTAACTTTGTTGTAAGAAGTCATTAAGGCCTTTGGATTGGACTCTTCAATTGCGATTTCAAATGGTTTCAAATAGATTTCTCTGAGCGCTCTTTGTGATATAACAGAATCTGAAGAGAATCTTTCATTTTCTTGATCGTTTCCCACAAAATGTTTTATTGTTGCAGCCAACCCTTTACTTTGAAACCCATTGATATATGAAGCAGCCAATTTCCCTGATAATAATGGGTCTTCACTGAATGACTCAAATCCTCTACCACCATTTGGAATTCTTTGGATATTGACCGTCGGAGCCAATAAAACATGAACCCCTTTAGCCCTAGCTTCTAAATCTAAAAACTCACCAACTTGGTGTAACAATTCAGTGTTCCAAGTGGATGCCAATGCTGTTCCAACAGGAATTGCTGCTGTAGGTGTGCTATTGAAATGATGCTGACCTCTTATACCGTTTGGACCATCTGAGGTCCTTATAGATGGAACATTCAAACGATGAATAGGATAGGTGCTCCAATAATCACCCCCTTTATCAACTTGTTAGTGTTATGTTTTGCTTTTTGAATCTTGTGTATACATACCTGATAATAGACCAATTTTCTCATTAGTGGTTAGCTTCTCGAGGATATCCTCGACATCAAACTTTTCAGCCATGTTGCTTGATTAGTTGAGGAGAACATGATAAAGATTGGGAGGAATCTGTTCAAGTTTATAAATTGAACCATCATCCTTTGAAAAGTGTGTAAAGTGCGCCTATTCCCATATTTGGCAGTAAAAGCGGTGCTACAATTTTCGCGGTATTAAACTTTTTGTAAGCTGCGAAAAAAACGTTCACGAGAACCACAGTTCAAAGAAGAGATGCAAAAAAGAGTGCTCAATTCTTATAAGGCTCAAGAGTAAATGCTAATGGTAAAAGGGTTTCAATGTGTTCAAGAAGTGCCAGAGGATTGATAACTTTACACATCATAACAGTATTTTGACGATGTAAACACAGTTGAAGAAATCCCATGATGTATGGTTTGGTATCCAATTGATTAGGTTCTGATATTGAAGATGATATATGTGGTGAAATGTGGCTCAAAACTTTATCGGTGTGAATTTTGTATAAAGTTGAAGAAATTGAACCTGAGATCTGGTAAAAATATATTATAAGCCCATACAAAATTTCTTTAGATATGACTGAAGAAAAAGTTGCCAATGAGGTTCACACAGATTCTGTCCCTGAAAATGATACCTCTTCTACTTTCAAAAAGATTCAACTTGCTGTTAGATCTACTGGATTTTTAACCTATTCTGAGGAAAGGAAACTTTTGAGAAGAGTTGATTTGCGTTTGATGCCACTCTTGATTCTATTATACCTTTGCAAAAATTTGGATGTCAACAATATCAGCTATGTCACAACAATGAACAAAGGGACACATCACAATGTCTTAACAGAGCTCAAGATGACTAAGGATGATTGGTCATGGACAAGCACTATATACTTCATCCCATTTGTTATATTTGAAATTCCTTCTACAATCATGATGAAAAAATCTACACCTAAAGTTCATTTGTTTAGAATTGCTTTTCTATGGGGTGCTGTCACTGCTTGTCAAGCTGCCGTTAAAAACAAAGCTGGATTGTATGCATTACGCTTCTTACTTGGAGCAGCAGAGGCTGGAATGTACCCTGGGATGCTTAGTCTCTTATGTTTCTGGTATAGACCAGATGAAATCACCACGAGAATGGCTTTTTTGGGTGTGTTGGGGTCTTTTTCCAATATTTTAACAGCATTCATTACTTATGGTTTCAGTTTTGCGAGTGGCAGAGGAGGTTTATCTGGTTGGCAATGGGTTTTCCTCATTGAAGGTATTTTCACTGTGCTCTGCTCGTTTTTAATTCTTTTCTATTTACCTAATTATCCAGATTCTGCAATCAATTGGCTGGAAGAAGAAGAAAAGGCTTACTTGTTGGCTAGATTACCTCCACAAGCTCCTAAATCAACAGATGCAAATTTAAGTTTACCAGATATCAAAAAGGCATTACAACTTTCTACAACTTGGGCATTCTCCTTTTTGAAATTATTTCAAAGTTTAGGAACATACGGGTTGGCATTTTGGTTGCCTTCAATTATACAAGATAGCAGCTCCACAAACTGCACCTCTTCTAAGTGTCCCGTCTGCTGCAATGGCTGTATTTTCAGGAATTCTATTTTCCTACTTTGTTGATAGGGCTTATTTTCCTCCAGGGTACCTTGTTTTTGCATCTTTGGTAGTTTCATTGATTTCATTTATTATTTTGACAACAGTTCAATTGAAACCAGTACTTTATGCATTCATCATAATAGCAACTCTCTCATCTGCTGCTGATGGTTCAGTTCTGAGTTCCTGGATGACCCATACTTTAGAAGGGTCTTCTCAAATTGGGTTTGCGTTTGCATTTTCAAACTCACTGGCTCAATTAGGTGGTATAATTGGTCCTCAAATTTTTAGAGCTCGCTACGCTCCTAGATATACTGTCCCATATGCTGTTTGTTTAACATTTATTGGGCTTGCAATGATTATTGTTACATTTATTTGGTTGAAAACTAAAAACGTTACTTACAAATTGATGAGAGAAAGAAGACAAAGATTGAAAGAGCGTAGCGTCGATCCAAATGAAAAGCCAGTATACAACCATGAAGTTAGTGAATTAACTGAGTTCAAATAAATATATTTCGTATCGTACAGGCAATTTGTAGTAATAGATGGCGTGGAAATGAGACAAAATTACTGTGGATTTCTCTTCTGACGCCACACATATCGAGGTTCAAACTTTCACAACTATATAAAGGGTGTGTATAATTACCAGCTCAAGTTTATTACTCTCTTATTATTTATTCACTTCCTTCATTCAAGAGAAAATGGCTCAATTCAACGATAACGATCCAAAAGCATCAGGTCCTTTAGAGGCACCATTCCTTAAATTTTACAGTGCAGGTACCACCAATGGCCAAAAAGTTGCACTTTTACTAGAGTTGTTAGGTTTAAAATATATTTTAAGACCAGTTGACTTTAGAAAGACAAAGGAAAACAAACAAGAATGGTTTTTGAAGATTAATCCAAATGGGAAAATTCCTGCAATTCTCGATGTTGACTCAGAGGGCAACACTATTACTTTGGCTGAATCAGGTGCTCTATTATTATATTTGGCAGAAAAATATGATGTGAACCACAAGTATTCATATGCTTCAACAGATCCTTTACATTGGGAAGAAGTTGAGTTGTTATTCTTCCACGCCAGTGGATTGAATCCAGCACAAGCCAACTTGAATTGGTTTAGAAACAATTCACCAGAAGACGCCAAAAACATTGAAAGATTCAACGATGAGGTTATCAGAAGTTATCAAATCCTTGACGATAAACTAGCTTCAAATGGTTCAGGATTCTTGGTTGGTGACCACGTTTCTTTAGCTGATTTGATTGCGTTACCACATGCCAGAGTTTTGAGTAACAGTGGTATCGATGTTTCTCAGTTCAAGAACTTGGAAAAATGGGTTGCTAAAGTCAGCGACATCCCTGAAGTTAAAAAAGCTTTGGCCTTGTTATAAATTGTGATGTTGTAATAAATAGATCACCAAAAATTTTGTAGAATAACCTCCGTAATTCGCGAATCAACAACTACAAAAAATCAAAACAAATTGTGGATACCTAAACAAAAAGGACAAAGCTCTAGAATCAAAACATGAGCTCCAAGGTTGAAAAGCTGCCTACCAAAAGAACAAGATCCAAAGCTGGATGTATCAATTGTAAGAAGCGTAAGAAGAAGTGTGATGAAATCAAGCCCATCTGTACTGGTTGTTTGAAAAGAGGAGTCACATGCCACTACAAATTAACCACTTTCCAAGAGGAAGAGGATGACTCAACAAAGATACAAACGGTGAACTTGAACTTTTTGATGGATAATGATGAAAGTAGCTGCCATGGTGAACTCTACAGTGAGCTAATATGGCGTACGCTGGACTCTGAATCACTTTATGATCATTTGATGTTACCCACAGAGCTAGAGATAAGGCTTCCTTTTGAACTTTCCACAAGGGAGTTGAAATATTTTGAATACTATTGTAAGGAAATATCACCAAACCTCTCCATATTACCTCAAAAATTCAATCATTACTCAAAGCTCTACATACCTATTGCATTAAAAGCAAAATCGGTTTTGTTAACACTAATTAGCTGGGGTTGCCGGGTTATGAATCAAAACAATTTAGAATATGACACTACAACACAAGATAATTACCTTGAACAGATAAAGTCCATAATAGATAAAGACAACCAAAATTTGAACAAGGAAAAGTTTCTTTCAAATTTCGTGAGCTATATGTTGCTTGTTTCTATGGAGACTTCATTTGGTGATACAACAAAATGGCCAATATATTTTATATCATGTTTCAATCTACTCAATAAAATGCCTGGAAATTTTCAATATTTGCTTCAGGAATTTTCAACAGATGGTTATTTATTAGCTGAAAACTTTGCTTATTTTGATGTTTTGGCTTCTCAATCCAATGAGAATGGAACATTTTATCCGATTCAAGAGTACCAGGATGTCTTCACAAATATTGGTAATAACATACATGACCCTTTACAAGGGTGTGCGAGACCAATAGTTGTACTCATTGGTAAAATAATTACTTTACTGGTAGAGTACAACACTTTAAAGACCACGTTTGATTTGCCTGAATGTGATAAGATTGGTTTACTACATAACATTATGACTAGAGCTGATATCTTGGAACATGAAATTAGATTTTGTAAACCAGATTTGAGTGCTCTTATAGGTGACAAGACTCAACTTGAAGCTCATTTAACATTTTATGAACTTTATCAAATTGCTGCCCAAATCTATTTGAAATTAGTTATTAAAAAATTACCACCAATAGTTCCAGAAGTTGAAGTATTGAATTTCAGCTTAAAACAAGATCTTGAGATATTGATTAGTTCCGAATTATTACAAAAAAATTTAGCTTTCCCAATGTTGGTTCTGGGAATAAGTACAACTGGACAAGAAGATCGCAAAGATGTTGAGTCAATTTTTCAAAGACTTATACAAAAAACAGGGTACATGTGTGGTTATCAGAAAATTTGGATTGTTGTGCAAAAAATTTGGCATTTGAACAATAATGGAACTAAAAATATTGATTGGTTCAAAGTTACCAGTCAATTAGGATGGAGATTAAATCTAGGAAGATGAAAGCTTCTCGGGTAAATCATCTAAATCTGGTCTTCTTCCTGAATCAAAATCAATTTCATTGAATTTTATGAAACCATTTTTAAAATAAAAAAAATCATAGCAAAACCATACTATAAAGAATAATGGTAGCATGATATAACCATCAATGAATGTTTTGTAATCAAATGGGACAAAACATGACCAACTTTGAACCAAAGTCAATACGATTCCTAAAGTAATTGCAATATAATTTGACCAAGGAAACAGTGGTGCTAAAAATGGTAACTCTTCTAATGGTAATCCATTTTTGATATAGGCTTTTCTAAATCTCAAATGAGTTATTGAAATACATGTCCAAACAATAAATGAAGCAACCCCTGTAACGGAAACGATATAATTATATGCCACGCTTGAACCTGATTTATAAGACAAAATAGACAAAAACCCAAAAAGATGAACAAAATGAATGGCAACATAAGGAATACCTCTTTTATTGACTTTTGTAAAGATTTTAGGACCATAACCCTCTTTAGCCCAAGTGAATAATGCTCTTGAAGCGAAAAAAATTGCAGAATTAATAGAACTGAAACAAGTGATCCAAATCATGGTAGTAACAAAATATTTCCCATTTGCCCAACCAGCATTTGTAAAAGCAATAGTCATTGGTGATTTCAAAACTTTATCACCAGAGGTCAACATTGGATCATTATAAGCCACTGTTATACCGTAAAAAATAGATAACCCAAAATAGACATAGAAAACTCTTATAAAAGTGTTTCTAACAGCAACAGGAATGGCTTTTCTTGGATTTCTTGACTCACCTGCAAGCATGGACACACCTTCAACTCCACTATAGTACACACCAGCATAAACAAACGAGTTTGCAATACCTTTGAAGCCAGACCTTAATGGGAAATTTCCAAATGGGTTATCAGGCTTATGATCTTTAATACCACCCCCTGCATAAACGATAGCGAAAATGTAAAACCCTGTTAAAAACATTAGTTTCATAACTCCCAACACATATTCACTTTCACCCCACCAACTAACATCCAAAGTTTGGAAAATTGTGAAAACAAGCCAAAATATTAAAAACCAACCATAAGTTGGTATTTTCGTTGAATAAACTTGTAAGGCAGCAGTTAGAGAAGTGTATTCTGATATGATATTTGTTATCCAAACCACAACATAGTAGAGAGCCACGGTTGCACCAAAGCCTCTGGTGACAAATCTAGAAGCCAATATTGCAAAATTTTGATCATAGGCTGCATTAAGTTCACCAATACTAAACATCATGGAAATAACAAGTATTCCAACTATACTAAAACCGACCAAGAGACCAACTGGTCCACCAGAAGCTAACGCATTTGAGATTCCGATAAACACACCTGGACCTATGACACCACAAAGGGCAATCAAATTGATCATACGGTTCTTTAATCCTGCATTAAGCCCATTATCTAATATATCATCACCTTTTGAATTTTTATGATATGGTTGCCTTGTACCCACTGGAGATGTCTCCACAACGGAGACATTGTCTGAAATTTGTTCTTTTCCACTATCCATTGAATCCCAATTTATTTGGCATACTACCAACAAATATCAGCTTCAATAAAATGAGGTCAAGGGCTTTTTTTTATATGTTTCTCCAAGATACAGCTTTATCTTTTTATCAGCCAGAAAGTTTAATTTTTTCAGCATCTGGATTACATAACCAAGCTGAAAAGCCGCGAAAAATGCTTATCTTCAAGTCGCAAAGTTTTTTCCAGTTTTATGATATAAAGCGTCGGTTTCTCAATTCATCAATCGTACTAAAAGTACAGGTCTATCTTAGATCCCAGTGAAGTAATGACTGTTGAAGATATTCAAAAAAGATTTGAGGCACTAGCAGCAAAAGTTCCTATCGTGGACACCCATAATGATTTCCCGTATACTCTAAGGGTTCAACTACATAACGAAATCTATAATGATCCAAACTTTGACTTTGACAAAATCCTTACGTCACATACTGACTTGGTTCGTATGAAGCAAGGTAAAATTGGGATTCAATTCTTCAGTTGCTTCATTGAATGTAAAGACCCTGATTACTTGTATGAGGATTTCAATAAAGCTAATTCAGCTGTTCGTGACACTTTGGAACAAATTGATGTTACTAAAAGACTAGTTGATGAATATTCACAACATTTGAGCTTTGTTAATACAGCAGATGAGGCTATGGAAGTTTTCCAAAAGCAAGACGGAAAAATTGCAATCACTCTTGGGGTTGAAGGTTTACACCAATGTGATTTATCATTGGCTGTTGTTAGACAATATTTCAGTTTAGGTGTTCGGTAAGTAAGAATCACGGTATTAACAATTTCATCGTACTAACCAAAAGAATATAGCTACATCACTTTGACTCATAACTGTGATAATCCTTTTGCCACAGCTGCTTCATCTGTTGATGCTGGTAAAAAAGACAATGGTCTCACTAAATACGGAGTTGATTGTATTAAAGAAATGAACAGATTGGGTATGATTGTTGATTTAAGTCATGTTTCTCATCAGACTATGTTGGATACGTTAAAAGTCACAAAATCACCTGTGATTTTCTCACATAGTTCTGTCTATTCGTTGACAAAACATGAAAGAAATGTTCGAGATGATGTTTTGTTGAAAGTTAAAGAAAATGGAGGTGTTGTTTGTATTAATTTTTTCCCCTTATTTTTGAGAAAAGAAGGAGAATCTAGTGTGACAATTGAAAATGCTGTGGAACATATCAAGTATATTATTGATTTGATTGGTTGGGATCATGTTGGTTTTGGTTCTGATTTTGATGGTATTCCATCAGGTCCTTCAGGTTTAGAAGACGTTTCTAAATACCCTGATCTTGTTGTTAAAGTGTGGGAGGCAACTAATGCAACCGAAGAGGACATTGCAAAGATGATGGGCTTAAATGTTGTGAGAGTGTGGAAAGAGTGTGAATTGGTCTCCAAATCCTTAAAATCAAGTAAACCGTTTGAATCCAATTGGGAAAAAAGACGTTGGGTATTTGAAGAATATTGCAAGGAATTCCCAGCAATGTTCCCTGGTGCTTATGAGTATAAAAACAACATTTACAAAAGTGATCAAAAATTGGATAACAGCACTGGTGAAGTGTAATTTTCTAATAATACGGTTTCATACGTATATGCGACAGTAGACATACTCTTCAGATCGCTTATCAGCATTGTATGATTTTTTTTCGCGATGTCGATGAGTAACAATTGGATGATATAAAAGAAGACTCAAATCTTCAAGAAAACTCAACTTCACCATTCAAATCCACCATTATCATGGCAAAATACGTTGTTTTAGGGGCAGGTATCATTGGTTTATACACCACGTACCATTTGATACACACATTGGGGATCGATGGAAAAGATATCAAGATTATTGCAGAGTATTTTCCTGGGGATCAGTCAATCAACTATACCTCACCTTGGGCCGGTGGTAACTTTTCCTGTATTACCTCAGATGACGAAGATGTCTTGAGATTTGATGAATTGACTTATACAAATTTACAATCAATCTTGGAAAAGATTGGTAAAAGTGCAGGCTTAGCGAGAAAGAAAAGTACTGAATTGTTTGATACCTACCCTGGTGATTTAAAAGTTGCTTCGTTAAAGAGTTATCTTGAGGAGTTCAAGCCAATCACAAAAGATAATTTACCAAAAGGTGTTGAATATGGTTTTACTTTTTTGGGTTGGAATTTTAACTGTCCAATTTTTTTATCAAATTTTTTGATTTACTTAAAGTCATTGGGCGTTCAAGTCTCTAGAACCAAAGTTGAACATATATCACAAGCATTCTTGCCAAAATCAAAAGTTGTTTTCAATTGTACTGGTATTGGTGCACGTTCATTACCAGGTGTTCAAGATTCAAAAGTTTACCCAACTAGAGGCCAAGTTGTTGTTGTTCAAGCACCTCATATCCAAGAAAGCAGAATGAGATGGGGTGAAGATTATGCAACATATATTATTCCTAGACCAGACTCAAACGATGAATTAGTTTTAGGAGGGTTCTTACAAAAGGAAAACTGGACAGGTGATACTTTCCTCTCTGAAACTGAAGATATCATCAAAAGAACAACGGAATTGTGTCCTGAAATATTGGATCAACCTTTAAAAATCATGAGAGTTGCTGCTGGACTAAGACCAAGTAGACACGGTGGTGTTAGAATTGAAGTTGAGAATATTGAAGGGAAATATTTGGTTCATAATTATGGTGCAAGTGGATATGGATATCAAGCAGGATTTGGAATGGCGTATAAGGCAATTGAATTATATGCCAAAGAATCAAAGATAAAATCAAGTCTATAAAACAAGATAATACACTCAAATTACATCACGATATTTCACCCAACCCTTTGTCTTATTTTCTCGTAAACTTACTGCGTAGATGCCAATATCATCTCTTTAAATACCTTATTGAGCCTTGAAATCTTGAAATCTATTTTCCTTCAGAGGGGTCAAAGTTTAAAAGTTGATCCGTTGCGACTCGGTTTTGCAGCCGCAATTGAAAAAGCGCGAATTCGAAGATCAAAAATCTGGAAAATTGTAAACTTCATCAAACTTAATACCTCTTCGAGATCTCCAACTTTCAGGGATTTCAACTGATCAACATCCATTATTCACGATCCGAGATGTTTAGATAGCTACTCCAATTTGGTCAATGCTAGCCTATTTGCTTGGCTGAAAGAACCCTTTGTCTTTTTCTCCAATATGCTTCACCGTATATAAATCTCATGAGAACTTCCAATTTCCAATACTTCTCAAATCATTGGTGAACCATCAATGAATCAAACTATCATGGTTGAAATTGACAAATCGGAAACTCAGTTCATTGAGGATATCAACACTTCCAATAACTCATCAAATGAATCACCAAATAATGATTTCAGTGACTTGAACGAAACAAAGCTTTTACGAAAAATGGATCTTCATATATTACCTGTGATTTCAGTCTTATACCTGTTGGCATATCTAGATCGTGGTAATATAGGAAATGCCAAAATTGAAGGTCTACCAGAGTCATTGAACCTTTCCAGTTCTGAATATAATATTTGTCTTACTGTGTTTTTTCTCACATATGCATCATTTGAAGTTCCATCTAATATGCTTTTGAAAAAAATCGGCAAGCAAAGTGTCTTTTTACCTACTATTATGCTCTGCTGGGGAATTGTTATGGTTTGCATGGGTGTTGTTCAAAACTACGCTGGTTTACTTATTACAAGATTATTATTGGGTTTGTTTGGTGAGTAAAGCAAACATATATCTGTTTACAATTTACTAACCGTATTTAATTTAGAGGCTTCATTATACCCTTCTATTGTATTTTGTTTAACGCAATATTATTGTAAACGTGAGATGCAATTCAGACAAGCTATTTTACATGGATCAGCTTCAGCTGCAGGTCGTTTCTCTGGAATCTTAGCCTTTGCAATTGCTAAGATGAACGGTGTTGGGGGTTATGAAGGTTGGCGTTGGATCTTTATATTGGAAGGTTTACTTACCGTCATTGTTGCTATCTCAGCTTATTTTTTATTATATGACTACCCTGATACAGCAAAGTTTTTAACTGAAAGGGAACGTGAATTCATCATTTGGAGATTGAAAAATGATTCAAATCCTTCAAAAAATTTGAATGATCTTGATTCATTTTCATCAAGAGAAAAACCTGACTTTCAAAAATTCAGTGAAGCTGATGATTTGTCCCTCAAGAAATCATTAGTTGCAGCATTGAAGTCGTATGAAGTATATCTTTATGTTCTCACTTATTACGGGGTGATTGTTCCAACCTATGGGTGAGTTAATCATTTTATCTTTTTTTCCAGATCTATTTCACTAACATGGTTTAGCTTTGCATTGTTTCTTCCTTCTGTTGTTAAGGAATTAGGTTATACAAGCTCAACAGCACAATTAATGACAGTTCCAATTTATGTCACCGCTTCAATTGTTTCAATCATAGTTGCATATTATTCAGATAAAACAGGGCTAAGATCACCATTCATTGTTGGTAGTTTATTTCTCGTTATGCTTGGTTATATTTTTGCACTAGTGGGTGAGGAGATTGGTTATCCAAACTTGATCTATGGTGGTGTTTACATTGCAGGAATTGGTGTTTATTCAGCATTCCCAGGTGCAGTTAGTTGGTTAGTTAATAACCTGGCAAATTCCAGGAAAAGAGCTATTGGTTTGGCTTTACAATTAGGAATTGGGAATTTCGGTGGTGCTTTTGCATCCAATTTTTACATTCCAGGGAAATATTCTATGGGACATGGTTTGGAAATTGGGTTTTCTAGTATGGGAATCATTGTTACTGGGATTATTGTCTTGTACAATCAACGTTGTAACAGAAAAAGGCAACGTGATTTGGCTAATGGGAAATATGATGAAGTCAGTGATAAAGAGTTATTCAGAATGGGTGATAAATCTCCTTTTTACAGATATAGTATTTAAACCATTTTATTGTTATTTAATCAGTACAATATTATCTTGGTTCCTTTATATTTTTTTAACAATGTGGTTAATTTTGCTTCATCTAATATTGAGTGTAATTTTTGATCTTGATAACTAGCGTCTAGAATTATAGATTTTATTTCATGACCTTCAAAACTCAAATTAAGTAACCTCTCAACTGTCCCAATAACATACTTTGTGTCATCTCGGATCTTACCATCGTAACCTTTCCCAACTTTAATAGCTTTACTCTTTGGACCTAAAGCCTTGAATAAATCACCAATTCTAACACGGCTAATTGATACTATTAACGTTAGACCTTTGTTATATTTATCGGTAAAGTCTTTGAAGTTATCCAAGTTTCTATTCTCTTTGTATTTAGAAGCATCAACGAAATCTGATTTAGTAAAATAATCTAAATGGGTTGCATCATCATTATACTTGATCAACAATTGTGAAAAATGGTGTCCTAATTCTGTAGAATTTAGCTGGGGGATTTTCTTTTTTAATTTCATATCTTGCTCCATCTTCACTCTTTTCTTTTCCTTTAGTTTATCATCAGTTTTTCTTCGTCTCTTTGCGCTTGGTTTTCCTTCATTATTATCTTGATCATTTTTGACCACTTCATCTTCAGATTGTTCATCTTCTTTGATTTCAACTCCTTCAGCTTCAGGTTCAGAGTCAACTTGGTAATCTAGTCCATCATCTAAGTCGTCTGGATTGTTGCTCATGTTGTTATTGTTTTCGTTCAGAGATATCTCGTTATTAGAAATGCAGATTTCAAGGTTTTGAAGATTTTTCTTTTTTTTTTTTTCGTATCGATGAGTAGTGCAAAGCTCAAAAGTGTTGAAGATAGTCGCGGAGGTCAGATTTGTTTGTTTACAATTTTTGAAGACGCCAAAACACTTGAGTAAGCGTGATTTCGACCAACAATGTCACAGAGAACACCAGAGAGAGTGAGTATTAGTCCAGGGTATCTACTTGAAAGAGGTTTTAACTTTGCCCTAGAAAACACCTTCAAGCAGCAGGAATCCGACACCTCACTCGAGAAGACGGTCTAAAACACCAGTGGGAACACCTAGAAGACGAAGAGCCACCATCGTATCAGCGAATCTTATAACTCCCAGAAGACACAGAAGACCAAGTGGCACTCCACAAAATACCTTGAGAATATTGTCAAGGGCATTGGCAAAGCAGGTAGTGGAAGAGCCTCCTGAAAATGAGATTAGTGATCAAGAGGAACACCGTCAGGCAACAGATCAATATGATATACAGGGTGATTATGCTGAATTTGACTTTCAAGAAGATTTGGACCGACAATATGAGGACACCATAGGGGAAGTAGATGCTGAACATAGATATAGTGGTAGTAAAAGTGACAATGAAAAGGAAATAACGGACCCATATTCGCCTGAAGATATTGAACAACAGAGAAGACTATCTATAAGCCATAGTGACAGATTTAGTCAACCAGGATTATCTGATATTGCCTTGCCGGTGGGAATAATGCCAGATAATGATCTTGACCTTGCTCCCTTCTCGGATCCTTTTCAATTCGATTTGCATCCAGAACCTGAAGCTTTACCTATGAGTTCTTTTGTTCATGAACCAAACACAAAGCCAGTCAAAACAACTACCAACAAAGCTCATCCAAGACCTAAGACAGCTAAGCTCCAGCTCCCTAAAAAATCAACTAACCCAATCAACGCTAAGAATCTTTGGAAATTTGCTGAAACGTTTTCGAGAAAATCACTCAATAAAGATGCTATCACAACATTGCAACAGACAAGCAACAGTTTTTTCACGCAAATTGCTTCTGATCTGGAAGCTTACACAAGGCATTCCAAAAATAAAGAAGTTATTGCAATTAAATCTGCATACCTCTTGTTGAAAAGACAAAGACAAATTGACTCAGTTGATTCTTTACTAGAGACTGTTGATGAGTTATTACCACTTGAAGAAGTATTGGAACTACGAAGAAATTTATACAAACTTCAAAAATAAACTATTCACAAGTAATTTAATTGCTGATCTCATGTAGGGACGGCTAGTCTTGAACTTTTGATCTCATTTTGATTAAATCTAACAATACGGTACAGCTCAAAGATAGAAGCAGGTGTAATTCCTTGAATTCTTCTTGCTTGACCAAGCGTTTCTGGTTGGACACGATTCAAAATATCCCTGCATTCTGCACTAATTGATTTTAATGTAGAGTAATCAAATTTCAATGGTAAAAACATAGATTCATCTGATTGGAATGCCTTAATGAAACCACTTTGTCTATTCACGTACGGTGAGTAAACACCTTCTATGGATACTTTTTTCAAAATGCGCTCCGGTATATTACTGAATTTTCTATCCAGCGCTGTCAAAACTTTTTTGATATCAACACCATTGAAGCGCAGCATATTGTACGCTGATTTTTTTTCACTGCCATCACCTATATTTATTTCAAGAATATTACTCCATTTTGCAGATGATAGCGTCACTGATTTCATCTCATCCAAAAGGTTGTCCAACAACATTTTGTCAGAACCATATCTTTGCCATCTTTCATCTTTGACAACGCCTAATTTTCTTCCAAGCTCCGTTAATCTTAAGTCAGCATTATCAGCTCTGACACTTATTCTAAACTCGGATCTTGAAGTAAACATTCTATAAGGTTCGTCAACTCCCTTTGTGATTAAATCGTCAATCAACACTCCAGTATAGGAGTTGGATCTTGATAACTTTAATTGCTCTTTGTCTTGATATGATAACCCAGCATTAATACCAGCAACACAACCTTGTGCAGCAGCCTCTTCATATCCAGTTGTACCATTTATTTGACCCGCAAGAAATAAACCTTTAACAAGTTTTGTTTCTAAAGTTTGACGCAACTGTCTTGGATCAACGTAATCATATTCAACACCGTAACCAGGTTGAAGCATTTCAACATTTTCCAGTCCTGGAATCAGTCTCAACATTTGAAATTGAATGTCTTCGGGCATTGTTACTGAAATACCATTTGGATAAACAACATCGGTATCTATTCCTTCAGGCTCGAGCCAAATCTTGTGGAACTCTTTGTCTGGGAATCTGATAATCTTACTTTCAATTGATGGACAATATCTTGGACCTTTGATAGTTTCACGAATATGAATAGATTTATCCAAATTATTGCGCAAAAGTTGATGCATTTCACTTGTTGTCTTAGTGGCATAGCATTTCAGTTGATTTTCAATAGAAACTTTATCATTCATATAACTCATCGTTTGAGGTGGATCATCACCGTGTTGAATTTCTAAATTGGAATAGTTGATTGTTTTTGACGATAACCTTGGTGGAGTCCCTGTTTTTAATCTTCCTAGTTGAAACCCAGCATCCTTTAGGGTCTTTGATATCCCAAATGTAGCTTTTTCTCCAATTCTACCAGCAGGATATGCAGTTAATCCAATATGAATTTCACCTCCTAGAAAAGTTCCAGTTGTTATAACAACTCTTGATGTTCTATAAACCCTACCATCTTCAAGTATGATACCTTTAATAACATTTGGTTCCTCTTTAGACAGTGTTTCTTCGATAATTATATCCTTAACTTGACCTTGCATTAAATTTAAAGATTCATAATCCATTAATACACTCTGCATTTCGTTCAAGTAAATTTTTCTATCGATCTGAGCTCTTGGACCCCAAACAGCAGGGCCTCTTGAGCTATTTAAAACTCTGAATTGAATACCTGCTTTATCCACCACCTTAGGAGCCACACCATCTAATGCATCAACTTCTTTCAATAATGTACCTTTTCCAACCCCACCCATAGAAGGATTACATGAACATGTACCAATCTTTGAGAGGTCTTGAGTTATGAGATAAGTTTCAACACCACTTCTAGCGGATCCTGTGGCAGCTTCACAGCCAGCATGGCCTCCTCCAATAACAACTACTGGTAATTCTTGAGCATTTCTAAGTGAATCTTGAAGTCCAGCGTTTATGGAAATATAACGATTCGATAGCGACTTCGAAAAAAATGATTTTGATGATTTCTTGAAAGCACATCGAAGTGTCAGCATCTCGTAGGTGGAATAAGACGAAGTAGAGAACGAGTATGCACCAATACTGAAGCCTTTCTTAGAAATGAAGTTTTGATAAATATTTCGTTTTATTTTTTTTAAAAAAATTGTCATTCGCGGGTACGACGGATATAACCGCCGTTTCTTCACCTTTATACGCTATAGTCATTTAATTACATCATTCAAAACAACAACAGGGAGTCTACAAGATGAATAAATGGAATATAATCTTATATTCGCTGAAGCAAAACAGTACGTAAACAATAAGAAAAAAGAAGCTTGAAAGCTTTGAAAAGAGAATGGGAAGTAAAATTAAGCCAGCTTTTTCCCTCCCATTCAAAAAACCCAAAAAAAACCTAGTATCGATACCATTGACCAGTGTGTACCCCCAAAACCAATCAAATCTATACCTTCACGCCTTACCACCTTCCCATATACAAATATTGAAAACAAAATAAAATAAAAAACACAAAAAATAGAAGAAAGATTAAATCATATTCCTTCCGCAAAACGTTCACCAAGAGCAGCTAGTGTTGCAAATGTCATGACAGCACCAACAGCAAGTCCTGTAAATCCTGCAGCAACGTGTGATCTGACACTGGATGTATAATCACTAGTAACAGGGGTGGACTTTTGTTTCTTTCTGATTGGTTGCAGTAAAATCTCATCAATATCTTCATCATCAAATCCGGAGTTGGAATCTGATTCAAAGCCAGGCTCAGAAAGCAAGAATGATGTATCATTTAGTTTTCTTTTACCTTGATTGATTACACCAAGGTCATTAACACAATCATCTTCGTTTTCATCATGATCTTCTTCAGAACCGCTGATAAGTTCAGTATCTTGCTTTGTATCCACATCGAAAAGATCAACATCTTCATCATCCTCATTATAATCATCGATGAGTTTGTGGTTTTCAACAGTAGCTTCACAAACCAGTGAATCCAGCTCTGGAACAGTATCCAATTCCACGACTTCTTCAGACTCAGAGCATTCTAAAGAACCATCAGAAGGTAATTTCACATTTGAAGCATAATCAGTTGACTCATCAATTCTCAACGCTTCAAAGGCCTTTGGATCCATCTGTTCAACATCCAATGTAGTGGTTGTGGTGCCTGATTTGTGACTGATAATGTTAGTTTTAAACTTTAACAAGATTTTACAAGATTTAACTGAAGCATCCTTCCAAGAAGAATCTGGTGTGAAGTAAACGGTATCTGGATCAGCAGTAAAACAAGAGTCAGAATGGAATTGATTTTTATTCAAAATATCAACAAGACCAACATAATCATTTTCTTTAATTCTGATTTTAGTATTTGTAGGGATACGTTTGTTCCCCCAAACCACACCATGTTGGGAACCTTGATCTTCTAATACAATAGAAGGAACACCAGCTTTTGAAAACTCAATTTTCACAGAAGCATGAGACTTGGAGATTGTTCTTTCATTAAAATACAAATTTCCTTTGTCTGCCACTCTTGATAACTTGTGCACCTTATCAGTCCCTGATAACTGATTTGGAGTACGGGCAGCTCTACCAATTTGAATTGTGAAAGAGCTGGAAAGGGAAGGGTCTAGTTCAATAACTCTGTGGGAAATATCAGACGATGGCATTGCAGCTTTGATATGGAAATATTTCAATTGAGTCTTAGCTTGTTAAAGGGCCTTTGTGCTTCTTATTTGCCACATTAAGACTGGTTTTTTTTTTCTTTGTAATTGACATCTTTTTTTTTAACAGTGGCACATTTTCTGAGAAACGCGGAAAAATCTGGAGAAGGTTCAAGTTTTCTGAAGTTTAAGGCAGAGAAGCCGGTGATTTTGGGTGCTAGAAATTCAACTTTGAAACTCAATTTTAAGAAAAGTTTAAGCTGAAACCACTCACAGTACATTTCTCTTTAGATTATCTCTAATTATTTCAGCACCAAAAGGATCGAAAAAAATACGCGTTACCCTCCCGGTCAGGGCCGGCTCAGGCGCACTGGCTACGAATTCGCGAAGAAAAAGTACACCTCGAAAAAAAAAAATAATACAACCATAACCCAGAATTAAGCTTGCAACAACTTTATCAACTACTTATTCCTCGAGAATCTAACCGAAAACTGTTATTGCTAATTTGATTGTGAGATTTATGCTTGCTAATAGTGCTCAAGACTGAACTCTCCTGTCCAAGATGTCCTTAAACTCTCCCCAGATACTCAACAACAATAATACCACCAATAATAACAATAACTCTGAATATTTGAGCAAACAGAGCTATTACTCTTCACCTCTAGATAACTTCCAAGAAAATGATACACCGCCACAGCAGCATCACAATGCAATCATCGATCCCAATAATCATTTCCAAAGTCATAATCACACCCATCCAAATTCTCATGTGTCAACACCAATATTGAATGATTCACATACACCGGGTTCTGAACATCCATCGACTCATCATCATCCTCATCAACAATTATCTGCTCCCCATCAACCATCTGCTCCTCATACTTATGATGAATTTTCCAACAATTTCACCTCCATTGCAGGATTGAACCTCAATTTTGGTAATAATGCACCTCATCATAGTTCTAATGAAAATTCAAATTATATCACCACAGCACCAACTTCTTCCACTTCTTCATCTGCAAATAGCCATCAAGATAGCACATCAAGTGCAATCGTTACTCAAACTCATCAACAAGCACCTGCGGAGCAGCCTTTCTATGTCAATGCCAAACAATATCATCGTATACTGAAAAGAAGAATTGCCAGAGCAAAATTGGAGGAGACCTTAAAAGTGGCAAGAGGAAGAAGACCTTATTTGCATGAATCAAGACATAAACATGCAATGAGAAGACCAAGAGGTCAAGGTGGTAGATTTTTAACAGCTGCTGAAATTGCAGAAAAGGATCGTTTAGAGAAGGAAAAAGCTGCAGTTGATGCTTTGAACAACAACAATAATCAAAACGAGCAAGTTGAAAATAACAATAACAATAATAATAATTTGTCAAATTCCAATAATTCAAATATCAATGCCACACATCAGGCCCAAGAACCTTCATTTGTTTAATGTTTTACGAACTTTTAAAAAAGAAATGTGGAAGGGATGATAAAATCATCTTCATCCTGAAACTTTTTATACAACACTAAGGTGAAAGCCCTCTTTTTAATGTTGAAATGATTTTTTTTATGCTCTGTTTTTCTTTTTTTTAATTTAACGTTGATGATCTTTTTTGAATGTTGTACTCAACAGTGCTCGACGGCGACGTTATTTATGATCTTGTGATCAATCAATCCTTCACGTCACGATTCAATATATGGTACATCTGATCAGCCGCCGCCTCAGTATAGCTAGGCATTTAATGTTAAAAAGGACAAGTAGCACAAGTGATATTACTCAAAGAGAATGGGAACATTAATTCGCCCTACATAGAGATAACGTGGGATTCGACAAAGCAAAAAACCATTCAAAAGAAGTACAATATAAATAACTATAATACTAGCAGATAGGCCGACTAGATCTAATTCAATGGGTACGATTAATTTAATCATGAGTGAGCGAACTTATATTGAATATAATATATTTTATATATTAATACACAAAATTATCATGACTTGCTGGAGACACGGTCTAATATCATCATGACCGTAGCGCCGCCAGCTGAATATCTTAATGTAATTATATTATTATATTAATTAAAAGTTGCGCTGGTAAATAAATTAGCTAGTGCTGGAATATAAAAAAACTAGCGGCCAGCGCCTGTAAGAATAATTATATTCGTTAATTGTCATAAATTATAATATATTTCATATATTTAATTAATATATTGTTATAAATAATATTATTAATGATATTATATTAAATGATCAATTAATTTATAATCTAGATATATATATTATATAATATAAATATTATTATATTTAAAAGATCATATTGATAATTTAATGAAAAAAATAATGCGCTAATTAATTCATGTATCAACAAATGGTGTGCTTAACAGCTAATTATCATAAGTATCGACGACGACGTAACTGATCAACTTACATTGCAGAGTAATATTCTTTGAATAAACGTTCACCGATCGTATAATAAATATAGGATTAAGCCATATAATATTCAGCTCAATAGCAAGTAACATCATGGCTAAACTTCGACATCGTCAGCTAATATTTTCACCGCATGTCGACGTTCTTGCTGTACGTTTTCACAGCTAGAATATCAATATTAATGTAATACAATGGTACATGGTTATTTTAGGTTGAACTACGCGATGAATTAATTTTCGAGGGTATAAAAGAATAACATTTCAAGATCAATACACAACTGTACTCATTAGACCTTATAATCCCAAAGAACTCAAACCTTTCACAGCATCTGCGGATAATTGGGACTTGACTGGATTGAGAAACCCATTATTTGATTCTGCATTCAATTTTGTTATACTTTCAACAAAATAACTTTTACCCCCATCCAAGTTGCTTATGCTTGGTACAGGATCAAATGGTTTAACGCTGATTGTAGATAATCTTGAAAAATTAGATCCAAAGGACGAGATCTCTTCCAGTTCTAAATCAAGCACTTCTTCATGATCTCCCTTGATATTAAAGATCGATTCACTTGTAATTATCTTTGTTAAGCATTCAAATGTTGGAATCAACAATTTAGTGTAGTCACCGTTGATGAAAACTGAAGATGTGGTCAAATTTGTTAACCCAATAACAACAATTTTTTTGTCTAATAAATTACCAATATTAACAACTGATGGTAATAAAAACTGCTCGTAAATTGTACCAAAAATACCACTTTGAACCTGTTCAATAAAATTGATAGCATATTCTGCGCTTGATTTGATAATTGTCAATTTACTTATAAAAATAACCAATTTCTTAACAAATTTTTCGGTTCTTGAGCTTTGTAATCTTTGCAGCAATAAGATAGCAATTTGCTTAGTATACTGGTCGATTGAATTGCCAGGGAATTTGGTAATAATAGTCTCTAGTAAATCAAATCCATAATTCTCATTCACCTTTGAAGAAATCAATTTTTGGAAAACACCTAGCAACGGAGATAGTTCACCAAATACACTTGGATCTTTGGAAATGATGGCTTGTAACAATCTGGTGACAGCTGGAATATTACCTTTGAATTCCCACACACTTGGTGACAATAACGGTTGAACTAATTGCTTATAAGTATCCGGTAATGGTGAACCTTCAGGTTGAATTTCCAATAAGAAGGCAAAAATTTGGAAAGTATACGGAACAAACTCTTGAACGTCTGACCCCAAAATATTCAACAATGTAGGAATTATGATTTCAACAAATTTGCTTAAATTTGATTTATTATTGTACTTGATTAAGACACTAATTGATTCAAAGGTAAAATGGGAAAACTTTGGGTTAGATGGATTTTTGGAAATTATTGAAACAATAGATAGTAGCTGCTCCAATATACTAACACTATAACTTTCAATTGCATCTTCAGCAATAACTAAAACTCTCATGACAGTTTTCATCAAGAACTCGTTTTCAGCTAACTTTTCAGGTGTTTGATTATTTTGCAAGATTAACCTAAACAAATTAGATAACAAATCTTGAACGAATGGTTGCAAATCAGACTTGTTGAACATTAAACCTTGGTTTTCATCTCTGATTGATAAAATTCTTTCAATAGTGATGGCAGCGTAAGTGTACTCAACAAACTCAGTTGAATGTAAATGCTTTGTTAAAATTGGGAAAGATTCTAACAATTGTGCTTTTGTAAGTTGATTTCTAAAAATGTAAATATATTTGATAGCATCAACTTTCAAAATTGGATGGATATTATCATTCAATAAATCTGAAACAATATTGTTGGTGAAAAATTGCACAACATCCAATAAAAGGTTAGTCGAAGAAATACCAGAGCTGGTAACGGAACCTTTCGCAGCCAATGCAGTAAACAAGTACAACGTCAAGTCTTTAAATTTCCAATTTGTTGGTTCAGCTTGATATTTGGACAAGTAATGGTTAATATAACCCAACACAACTTGTGTAACAAGACTTTCATTTTTGGATTTCAATTCTCTCAAAAAATCGATCGAGGCCCTTCTTCTGGTATCAGAATCTGACCCTTCTAGATCTCTTCTAATATATTCAATTGGATCGTCTTCAAATAATTCTTCATCACTTTCTCTGACAGTCAAATTTGGAATGATAATTCTTTCAGTGATTTCTTTTAATGCAGTTTCGTTGTTGAAAATTTCTGAATGCTTTGGTAATTTGGCAACCGATGTTAAAAATGATAACAACTTGCTAACCAAAATATCATACCTTGACTGTAACCCAGTGGTGGTTAAAAGGTTCCATGTGCTTTGAACAAATTGTGGAATCAATGCATCAAACTCCTCTTCATATCTTGTGGTGTATAGTTGAATTAATTCGGAGATAGCTGTTTTCACCTTGGAAACAACTTCGATGTCATCAGAATCATCATCTTCCGGCTTTAAAAGATCATTTGAATAGATTAAATATTTATGAATGATAGACATACCTTCATTCATATGATCTTCAAAGAATTCTGGTAAATCTTGACAATTCAAGTCAAAATAAATTTTAACTAATAACAGTAACACATCAAAAAGAATAGCCAATTGTGCTTTATTGGAGCTATTGGAATCAATCAAACCATCAACTTTTTTCAACAAATTCAAAAAAGGAACGGAGAATTTCTCTAAAACCAGTTTAATCTCCAAAAATAGAGCATCAGATCTGAATAAGGGTCTCCATCTTTTGAAAATAGAATGAGCCACTGTTAAAACACCAATATTTGTCACCATATCGTCTTCAGATAGTTTGTTGACTAAATCATCAATCAATGAAGGCCATCTTTCAGGAAAGTCAGAGTCTGCAATAACTGAGATTGCTTCACCGATTTGAATCTGTAAGTTATTTGGTAATGAAATCATTAATGGAATGATTTCTGATTTAATTAAGTCAGTGTCTTGGATTAGATAGTTACCATTTTCGTCAACCCATTTTCTTTTGATGAAATTCTTGAAAAACAAAGCAGCTGCTAATCTGCTTGATATTGGTAAGTTAGCAGAAGCGACGACATGAAGTAATGAAAGTGAAAAGCCTTGATTCGATTCTTGTGATCTCAAACTTTGTTCAGCTTGCTTTGATGTAGCTGGGTTTAAGGACTGTTCCAGCAAGAACGCAATTGATTCCAAGTCTGACATTCTTTCTATATTTACTAGCGCCTTGTGTGAATCAATTGATGGAAACTCGCAAGCTGTTTTATCTTTTGGAATACTTTTAGAGCTTTGGGCAAAAAAATCTACTAATTTTTTTTTCGATTGAAATCGAAACGAAAACATTTGAAAAAAGAATTACATAAGCTCTGATCTGGTTAGCACAGCAACCAGCTCAAAACGGGAAAACATAAACAAATGGATAAACTCAACAGTCTTTTGGTAATTTTCGTTATTTAATCTCATCGTATCACAGCTTCAGACTGAAGTTTTCTGCTCGTAAAGGACCCCAGTATACCAGAATTCAAGGAATATGTTGTCATTGGCGAATAAATTTTCACTGCTCTGAGATGTGTATCTTTACCATGTTGATGATTAGCCAAAATTAGTAACCGAACTAAAAAAGTCTTTAAGCATTTCCCACCAATTTCTTGCTCCTCATCAAATGGAATATGTGTCCATCCGCTTGGTTGGTTTAGTTCCACCGTAGTGACTTCAATTAAGTCATGGAACCCATTGCCTGCTAAGAATGTGATTTTGGACGGTGTATATGATTCATCACGAGCAAAGTCTGTGAAGATTGATATTCTAGAGATGGAAACTTTTTTGGAGAAATGAATGTCAAGATAATGTGGTTGTGCTCCATCTGATTGCCAAAAGGATTCTGGATTATCTTCCCTTAACTCTTTTATCCCTGAGCCTACCTTGCAGGAGGACACAGACCATGCTCCAAGAGCCCCAATATCAACAAGCTTCAGCTCTTCCATATCCCTAGTTCCTTCAAAGCTATTAACGATGTGAACTTTTGAATTGTGTCAAATGTAACTTACCTTGAACGTATTCGAGATTGATGTCTCTGCTTGAATCAGCATCCATACCATCTTCTAACTCCTCTTCCTCTGAATTCATACTGTTACTTTCATCTGGTATATCTTGCCACGAGTCTGACATTATCGATCAACAAAGCTTCAAATGAAGAAAGTTTGTTTTGTTGTTTTGTGGTAACTAACCTACGCGCCCAAATATTTAAAATCAAATTCGCGGATCTTCGCGAATTCATTCTGGAAAAATGGCCAAAAAACTGTTGATTTTATTTCCTGGAGAAGTTACACATGATGGATTTACTACAACGACACACAAAGGCATTAAAGATATCAAAGATATACAATGTCAGCTAATCCTAACCCCACATTTAGTCACCTACTACCTCTCAATGGTGAATGGAAACAAGATGTCACTAAGTGGTTGAGTGAAGATGTCCCATCGTTTGATTATGGTGGATATGTCGTCGGTGAAACCCCAGAAACTGCAACTTTATGGTGTAAACAAGAAGGTGTTATTTCAGGCATTCCATTTAGTGAGGAAGTCTTCAAGCAATGTAAGGTGGAAGTGGAATGGTTAGTGGAAGAAGGGCAATACTTATCCCCAAACGGTAAATTGGCTGTTGCCAAAATCAGAGGTCCTGCTAGGAATATATTATTGGCTGAAAGAACAGCTTTGAACTTATTAGCAAGAGCGTCGGGTATAGCTACACAATCTTTCAAAACTATATCACTTGCCAGAAAATCAGGTTATAAAGGAATCATTGCCGGTACTAGAAAAACTACACCAGGCTTGAGAAGGTTGGAGAAATATTCAATGTTGGTTGGTGGTTGTGACCAACATAGATATGATTTGAGTTCGATGGTTATGCTAAAGGATAATCATATCTGGTCAACTGGATCAATTACATCTGCCGTAAAAAACGCAAGAAAAGTTTGTGGTTTTGCCGTCAAAATTGAGGTTGAATGCCAAACTGAACAAGAGGCTGATGAAGCTATTGAAGCAGGTGCTGATGTAATTATGTTGGATAATTTTGAGGGTCCTGATCTAAAAATTGCTGCAAATAACTTGAAAGCTAGATGGACTGGTAAGAAATCATTTTTATTGGAATGTAGTGGTGGATTGAGATTAGACAACTTGGAAGGATACCTAACAAATGAGATAGATGTCTATAGTACATCATCTATTCATCAAGGAGTGTCTTATGTTGATTTTAGTCTAAAAATTGATCAAAAGTAAATTTACCTATACAGTTACATATACATATGGAAGTAAAATAAAATTTAAGAAGTTGCTATTACTTGTAACCATAAGCTTTCCAATTTTGCTCGACTTTTTCCTTAATTTCGGTATCATAGGTGTCATATTCGCAAGTAGTGAATTCGATGTCCTTTTCATATTGTTGTGGGAAAATGCAATTTGTAACAACTTTACCACCTTTCATAGACTTAATTCTTGGAGATTGGGAGACAAAAGGTGCCAATGCGAAAGGACGAACATCAGGAAAATAGTATTGATCATCATGAGGTGTGTGTCTGGTCGTATAAGCCCAAATAACCTTTCTAAAGTCAAAAATGTCAATATCATCACCAACCAAAATAATTTCATGAATGATGCTAGCGACTTTATGATTGTAATAAATATCACCAATCTTTTTGGCAAAACTTTCAGGTGTTGTGCCTAAGGCTTGTAGTTTTTTCAAATCCACCTTAAAGACTAGCCATAATGCTTGTGATTCATAAGGGGAAAACACGTCAATAATTGGTAAATCATGCTCTATAGCTATTTGTTTGGCTTCTGCAGAGACTAGAGTACCAATAAAGGTATGAGTTTCATCTGGCGCCAACCCTGGATTTGAAACTGGTAAAATCGAGTTGTTTCTGTAAGATATTGAATCAACAGTGTAAGTAGGGCATGGATGACCTTGACCTTTGAAAACATAACCATGCATTTCTCCAAATGGACCTTCCGGTGTTAGATGATTCAAGTCCAAAGTACCTTCCATCACTATTTCTGAAGTTGCAGGAACCATTAGTTCGTTTGTTTCAGCTTTAACAACAGGTAACGATTCTCCCAATAAAGCACCAATATAATCTGATTCATTAACACCTTCTGGGATTGGCATTGATGATACTAAAATTGCTGCAGGTGGAACACCAAATGCTAAAGCAAAAGGAATTTTATCACCTTTACCAATTTTAGCCCATTCATCAGCAACGACTTTAATATGTTGAGGATTGATAACTAATCCACTAATATGTCTTTCATCAACAACCATACCTCTTGCAATAGACCAGTTTGTCCATTTCTTATCAGGTGTTTGTAAGACCCACATACCATAAGTTTGTAAATATTTACCACCATCATTTGGGTGTAACAATGGATTTGGTAACTTTGTCAAATCAATATCATCTCCCTGCAGTAAATTTTCTTTAACTGGTGCATCTTTATTGGAAACTTCATGAGGTGGAATAGGTTTCTTAGTCTTAGCTTCCAATAAATAGTCAATAATGTTCTTAACATGAGTATTTGATGGTAAACCTAAATGATGAGAAATTCTTGCATGTGAATCCTCTTTACCTGATCTTAGCCCCCCTGGTGCACCTAAAATTCTGAACAAGTTTTCCTGGTGACCTTTCAAGTTGTTGAACAAAGGTGCTGGTAGTTTTTCTTCATATACTTTTCTCGTTATGGCTCCGACTTCTAAAATGGGATCGATCTCTTGTTCAATCTCAACCAAATCCCCTTCATTCTTCAGTTGTTGAATAAAGTCTCTGAAACGAAGGGCTGGCTTCAATGTGCCATTCGAGGCTCTTGCAGTATTGTGGAATGTTCTGGTGATGACTTTGGACATTGTGATTCACTGCTGAGTTGATAACTTGTGTGTTAAGAATGAAGAAACATTTAGCTCTTTTTGTTTTCCACGTATGTGCTTCGGTAATAGAGTAAAGTATCTCGCCGATTAAGTTTCATTTAACCCTGAAATCAATATTACAAGACAACTCCATCCTGTTCTGTTCTCTTTTTTCTTTCAATTCAGTAACACAATTCATACTTCATAGTCAACAGTGCGTGAATCGTAGGCTTTGGGGCAAACGTACAGTGTTAATTTTGCTCGATTTTAGAGGATAAACGCGCCAGGCCTTAAATCAACTGTACCGTTATTAACGTCCTGTCAAAGCACAGTTACAAACCTAATCGACTGGTCTTTTTTTGGCCTCGCACTCTCATCAGTCATATTAGACACAGGCCCATTCAGTACCAACATACGGTTATTTATTATACTTATTGCCCCATACCTCTCTTTAATACTTGTATCTGTACTTCGTAGATTAGTTTGACTGATCCTTCACTAAAAAAAAAGAAAAAAGCTGTTCACCGAGCCGGTTGGAATTTATTCAACAATACAATTTCAGTATTACGATTTGACCTTCCTCATCTCACACTTTCCAAAGAAATGGGATACTGCAATATAGCACCAGAGATATGCTTCATCCCATAAAAAGATCCTATGGGAGACCTTGTATCAATCAGGCAATACCCAAACACTCCTTGATTATTCCAAGAAGACATTACTCAATAAATGATCTTGAAAGGGCTAAAGCTAAGCAACAGGAATTTGAACAGGATGAATACAAAGAGTTTCAAGAGTTTAAGAAATGGAAAGAACATAGTGCTAGACAGCTGGCTGAAACCAAACCAAAAAGAATCGTTGTTGCAATTACTGGTGCTACTGGTGTTGCCATAGGTGTTAAGGTACTAGAAATGTTGAAAAAGTTGAATGTTGAAACACATGTCATTATTTCTAAATGGGGGATAGGCACCATGAAGTTTGAAACTGACTATACACTAAAAGATATTGTTGATCTTTCTTCCTTCCATTATTCTGTGAAAGATGTTTCAGCTCCAATTTCAAGTGGTTCTTTCCAACATGATGGTATGATTGTGGTCCCTTGCTCTATGAAAACACTATCGGCTATTAAAACAGGTTACACAGAGGATTTGATCGTTAGGGCTGCTGATGTTACGATAAAGGAAAAGAGGAAACTGTTGTTATGCGTTCGAGAAACTCCGTTATCAAGTATCCATTTAGAAAACATGTTATCACTAAGTAATAAAAATGTTATCATATTCCCACCAGTCCCTGCATTTTATACTAGACCTAAAACTATAGACCATATCATCCAACAAACTTCTGGAAGGATTTTGGATTGTTTTGGCTTTGATACTAAAGAATTTCCAAGATGGAATGGTATTCAAAATCCAAACGTTGTTGAAGATGAGTGAAAAGAATGCCCTTTTTTAGATGCCCTTTTTTAAATCGAAAGATAGACTTGTTGAATTTAGTGCGATGTAGAGCAACCACAAAAACAATTTGTTTTTACTCTCAAGAACTTGAACTCTAGTACGCGATTTTCTTTCAATTAATTCGCGACCTGATAAAAAAAAACACTTTAACGCGTTTTTTGTAAACACTTGACTTCTTGAGTATCCTTCAAACAAACTCAACTAATGAAAGTTGAAAAGAAGTGTAAGATTTCAAAACCAAGTAGGAGGACAAACAATAATGGTATCTTACAAGATATAACGTCTAGCCTTGGTAATGCGGACAAAAATTCTTCAGCTTCCAAAGATTTTGAATCCAGTACACCAAACTCATCACAATCCATCACTCAAATTTCGTCACCAGCTTCATCACCACAAGAGAAAACTTATGTGATACAGCAGCCCACAAAGCAAGCTCTATTGTCCTTTGGAATTGAGGAGAGAAAACAGTGTAATGATTGTGGTATGTCATATTTGAAAAATGTTCAATCGGATATAAAGATTCATCATAAATATCACCAAAAATGTTTGAACGGTAGAGATTGGAGTGAGAATTGGGGAGAGAAACTCGTTTCCTTTGGCTCAAATCAGTATATTTGCTGTGTTAATCCAAAGAATCTTCCTGAGACCAAAGCAGCTTTGGAGTTATTAGAGATTGTTAATCGCGATTTGAATGCACCAGATGATAATGAATTTTGGATGAAGAATGAAGATTTAGGGAAAGTTTTCGTGTATGTTAAAGACAAAAGAGCTATCGGGATTGTATCTATTGAACGTATCAAATCTGGGAAATGGTTTTCAGTGGATGATGGTAAAGTTGTCAGTAAGATTGACGTGGAATTATTAGCTGGTATTAGTCGAATTTACGTGAGCAAAAACTTTAGAAGATCAGGAATAGCATTACATCTTCTTCAAACGTCACAAAAACATTTGATATATGGACTGATTGTTCCTAAATCTAAATATGGCTGGTCTCAGCCAAGTTCTTCGGGTGGCAAATTAGCTAAACAATTCAATGGAGTCAAACATAAATCAGGTAAAATATTGATTCCTGTATATACTTGAATGTACAAAGATGGTAAAATTCGGGGATTCTGTAGCGTGACTTGCCCTCGTAACTGCTTTTTTTTTTTTTTTT
>NW_017567113.1:34222-149618 GCF_001661255.1 Hansenula anomala
GTAGCGTGTACTTCGTCCTCGTAACTGTTCGTTTTTTTTTAATTTTTTTTTTTGGCAGCCGAGTCGAAATTTTCATAAATTATCAAGTTTTTCAAGACTGTTGTAAAAGAAACTATTTTATTGACTTGACTTTTTAATTCCAAAACTATGTAAAGCTTTATAAGCTCACTAATTAATACTAAATAAAATAGCCTATCATTGGATTTCCTTCGCCTGAGATATTCATTATTAAAGTGCATTATTGCTTTCCAATATATCAAAAATTTCCAATTTTGACTCCTCAATTTTTTAATACTCATAACGGTCTTTAAAACAAATTTAGGTAAGTTGCATCAACTCTTCCAACTCTTCCATTTTTTTCCTCTTATGATGATACAAAAAGATTTTTTAGACGTTAGACTTCCTAATTTCATTGAGGATAGATCTTAGATATCTGATTTACACTTGGTAAAAAAGAAAAGTTGTGATTTCATGTCATAGATATCAATACTAACTTCTTTTCCAGTTTGAAAATAATGTGTGGTATTTTGGGTTTATGTTTAGCTGATAAAACAGCAAATGCAGCTCCAGAGTTGTTTGAAGGCTCTTTATTCTTGCAGCATCGTGGTCAAGATGCAGCTGGTATCACTACTTCAGGTCCAAGAGGTCGATTCTTTCAATGTAAAGGTAACGGTATGGCTAGAGACGTGTTTACTCCACAAAGATTATCAGGTTTAGTTGGTAATTTTGGTATCGCACATTTAAGATATCCAACTGCGGGTTCTTCTGCTGGTTCTGAAGCCCAACCTTTTTATGTCAATTCTCCATATGGTATTTCTTTATCACATAATGGTAATTTAGTTAACACTTTACAACTCAGAAAATATCTTGATGAGTCTGTTCATAGACATATAAATACTGATTCAGATTCAGAACTATTATTGAATGTTTTTGCAAGTGAATTAGATAAATATAACAAGGCTAGAGTTAATAATGAAGATATTTTCAATGCTTTGAAAGGTGTCATGGACATGTGCCGTGGTGCTTATGCCTGTTCTGGTCTTCTAGCTGGGTATGGGTTATTTGCATTCAGAGATCCAAATGGTATTAGACCTTTGTTATTCGGTGAACGTGTTAACGTCAATGGTAAAACAGACTATATGGTTGCTTCTGAATCTGTTGTTTTAAAAGCTCATAATTTCAAGAAATTCAGAGATATATTACCTGGTGAAGCTGTTATAGTACAAAAAAGTGGACATGTCGAGTTTAGACAACTTGTCCCAATTCAAAATTATACACCAGATATTTTTGAATATGTTTATTTCGCAAGACCAGATTCAGTTTTGGATGGTATATCAGTTTATCATACAAGATTAGCCATGGGTGCTAAATTAGCTGAAAATATTAAGGGTATTTTTGAGGGTAAAGATATTTCAAAAGAAATTGATGTTGTTATTCCCGTTCCAGATACCTCAAGAAATTCTGCATTGGAATGTGCAGTTACATTAAACTTACCATTTAGAGAAGGTTTTGTGAAAAACACTTATGTTGGAAGAACATTTATTATGCCAGACCAGAAGAAAAGAGTTTCATCTGTTAGAAGAAAACTTAATGCGATGGAATCTGAATTCAAAGATAGAAACGTTTTGTTAGTTGATGATTCTATTGTTAGAGGTACCACGTCTAAAGAAATCATCCAAATGGCCCGTGAAGCTGGTGCAAAGAAGGTTTATTTTGCATCTGCTGCTCTGAATGTACTCAAAGATCCAATGCTCCCAATCAGGCCTTGACTCTGTGTTAACAACAAGAATCAAACATTCCATTCCCAATGGGGAGGAGTAAACACCATCATCAAGGTTTGCATACTTGGTTTTGTATACTGGCAACAAATCTTCATCACTTCCTTTAAAGAATATCGAGCGCGTTACCGACAACCACAACCTCAGTGACCTTATCCAGGTGTGTGGGTTTTCTGTATAGTCTAGGATTGGAATGACTAGTAAGTCTATTGGGTTGAGATTTGAAGAAATTGATTCTATTAATTCGTTGTAGTGTGGTTTGTATTCACCAGGTAATGTATAAATTTGAAGTGTTGATAATAATCCTGACGAGTCGTCTCTAAACTCAATGTAAGTGTAGCCAAGCCCAAAGTCATTTGCAATCTTATTCTTCTCTGTGCTCGTCAAGAACGAATCTTCTTCGATGTATAATTTTTCAATTAGTTTATTCTGAGTTGTTGATGATCCACCTTTGATAAAGTTAGTTTTTCAATTCCAAAAAAAACACACTATTATTGCACATACCCAGTAGGAAAAGAACTTTTCTGGGAGCCCTGGAGGATTCAAAGGACTTCAAGAGCTCATTCCAAACGCCCATTCTATATATTACTTATTGTCTAGATTGTTTTGTTTGTTTATGATCCAATTTTCATAGAAAATTTACAGTGTGCCACTTCGCGAAAAAACACTAGTCTACAAATGAAACCGTTTCCTCTATCAAATTGTATTAATCATGACTAAAAAAATGTACCTATGAAAACAAACTCTTTATTTATAATCACCAATGTTGTAAATGCCAATGTCGACTTCTGCCTTCGCAAGGTCGTCAGAGTTGCCATTAGCCAACTCTTTAAGTTTTTGATTTTGCGCTCTAACTTTCTCCAATTCTTGAAGATAGTTATCTTCAACTCCTGTTATATAATTACCAGTAAAGACACCAACTTCGAATGTTGTGATTTTATTATCATCACTTTTAACACAGTCAACCAGGTCATTCAATTTTTGATAGATAACTTTATCAGCTCCCAACTCTTGTGCAACTTCTTCATCTGTTCTGTTATAAGCAACCAATGCTTTAGTATCAGCTAAATCAATACCATAGATATGATTATATCTGATTGCAGATTTGTGCTAAGGATCATTTGTTTGAAGCATGGTTGTTCATTACTTTATACTTCGTTACTTCGAGCTGACCCAAGGATAATTCAACTAATTTCAGCATTACTTGGAATTGAAGTTACACACAAGGTTCAACAAAAATTAGAACCAAACCTTGTGGATCATACCGAAGTTGTTGTACCAGTCGGGTTTGATTCTTGGGGCAAGATCAAAACACTTAATGACGATATTGACCCTTTACAACTATCCAAAAAATGGACCATTGAGGAAGACAATGATTTGATTGTTTCTTATGAAAAGATTGTTCCAAGTCTGATGAAACCACCAGCTAAAATCGAGGAAAGTGTGAACGACAGAGTAATAGAGGATGTGTCGTTCCAAGAGTTCTTAGCAGCACAGTATGAAAAACAACATAGATCACAAGAGAAGATTTTGAAGAGCTTTATAAAGACTGTCCAGGATCGAGGTGATGATAGCTAAGAAATACCAACGCACTTAACATTAACCATCTGTAGGAGCTTTAAACGTCTAGGCAGGGGTTCCCCTAAAGCCTAGGCTGAGAACATCTCTCTAGGCGGCCGCGCCCTACATAGCTCGTTACCCGAATACTTCAAAAGCGCGATTTCGCGAATGTATTATGTGAGCTCGATAAAAATTAATGAAAACGCTTCGATGAGGTTACTTGAATGTCAAGTTGAGTCAAGATCTAATATCAATTTGTACTCTTTGCTTTGACTTGCTGCAAGTGCCCTAGCTATTCAAATATCATCACCAAACTCACTGTTAGATACTATGGCTGGTGTTGAGGAAGTAACAGACGTTTCAAAACTGAGGATATCAAATGATGAAGATGAACAAAAGCGAATAATGCGTAAGCAAGAACATAGAAACAAAAGAAGAAGATCAAGCCACAAGCTTCATGACAACTCTAAGCCAAAGCTAGACGGTTTGAAGAAAGAGAAGAAACGTAAAAGTTACCTCCCGCCTTCATTGGAAATTTTAAACAAAGAGACAGACAAGAATTCAAGATTTAGTGATTTGAGAGACTTAGCATTATTCATCCTTGAAGCAAATGGGTTTCCGTCTCCAACGATCGCCAAAGTTAACAATAGACATCTTATTGGACGTGTTGTGTTTCTGATAATACCTGGTCTAGAACTTGCGGATTTTGGTATACCTGAAGACACAGAAAAGATTACAAGTTGTGAATTAACCACAATCCCAGAACAATTGACGTTTTTCAAGCAGCATTTTGACAAATTTTTGATGGTGAATTCTCCTGGTGATAGAAACTCTCTATATCCTTTGATCAAAGCTTTCACCTCCGTACCATATACTAAAAAACAAAAGAATAAAAAAGTGAAGGAATTGGAATCCAAAACATTAGTACTTCCAGACCTTCTTATGACCCACCAAGATTTTTTAGAAAATGATTATCCTGTCCATCCATTGGTACTCAATGTCCCACAAGATCAAATAAAACCAATTACAGAAGGGTGGGTGGATACAACTCCATTTGAGCATGAAGGTTCACATACATTTTCTCTCGATTGTGAAATGTGCCAGACTGCTACTGGTAAAGTGTTGACAAGAATTTCCTTGATAAACTTTGATGAAGAAACCTTATTGGATGAATTTGTTAAGCCAGAAGATGAAATTGTTGATTACCTTACACAATATAGTGGTATTACAGAAGAATTATTAAAGAATGTCACAACTTCTTTAAAAGATATTCAAGATAAAATTTGCAAAATTATCAGTGCTGACGATATTTTAATTGGGCACTCTATAGAAAATGATCTAAATGTGTTGAAAATACGTCATCCTCGTATCATAGATACTTCCTTGATATTTGAGCATCCAAGAGGGCCACCATTCAAATCCTCATTGAAGTATTTGGCTAAACAATACTTGGATAAAACAATTCAAAACGGCTCGCATGACTCTGTTGAAGATGCAAAAACCTGCTTGGACTTGGTAAAATTGAAATTAGTGAATAATGCATTGTTAGGAAAAGTTATAGACGGGGAATCGTTGTTCAAAATCTTGGGTGATTCTGGAAGGAAGGCTGTTGTATTGGACAACTTGAAAATTCAAAATGATCACAAAAAATATCTTGCATGTTCCAATGACGATGAGGTTGTGGATTCTATTTTAGAAAAAGCAGCTGATACAGATTTGATAGTGGCAAAGTTCAAAGATCTTGAATCATCATTAGGTTGGGATAAAATTCCCTCTACACAGGAACTTGAAGAAAACCAATCAACATATACCGATAAAACACAGGCTTTTGAAGACCTCAATAACAGACTAGAAAAGATTTATAAAGGGATACCAGGGAATACAGCTATTATTTTAACATCAGGATATAGTAACCCTTGTAAAGTGAAAAGTCTTGGTATTCAAAAGAGAAATTTTAAGAACGATTATCAAAACAAACTTTACAGTGAGATTGAAGCAAGCTGGGATAGTGAAGATGAAGCTAATTTGAAGAAATCTTTGAAAATTGCAAGGATGGGTGTTGGATTTATGACATTGAAATCAGCAGATGATTCAATAATATCTTCTTTACAAGCTGATACTAAAAGCAATGGGTCTTCAATTTTAGAGAACAATGAAGAAGCAATTTTAGAGGAAGATAGTGAAAAATAATAGAGCTATTTACTACTTCAATTCAAGTGTAGGTGTTCAAATTTTCCTATAATAGTACATACATTTATTCGATTTGGAGGAACCTTATTCAACAACCACGTCGCCTTCGGAATCTTTCTTTGGTTCGTCGTTAATTTTTTCATCCTCCTTGGCTTCTGGTACTGTAGTGTTTACTTCTGGTTCCTGTATTTCCTGTTGTTCTTGTTGTTCTTGTGGTTCTTGTAGAGTAGGTTGAGCTGGAGTTTGTATATCTGTTGCTACTGCTGTTTCGCCCTCTGATTTGGAAGCACCAGACTCTCTCTTCTCTTGTTCTTGTATTGGATTTATAGCTTCTGAATTTTCTTCAATGGTTTTTTGTTGTTGTTCTGGTTGATTCGATTCCACAGCAGGAGCTTCCACTTTTGGATCTTTTTCAGATTTGTCTTCCGTTTTAGTATTGTTACCATTAGATATACCTGGGATAGATTCACCAGACCCAACAGCACCTCTGATAGCGTCATCAGTTAGTCCATTGGCGTCTCTCTTTCTTTCGATGGAAAATTCTTCTAGATCTAGAAGATCCTCTTCTTCACCATCCACTATAGGTTTATAATCATTATCATAGGTCCATGCCTTGACCTTAAAGTTGAACGTCTGCTGCTCTAGTGAAGGTGTATCTCTTTCATCTCCAAATGGGGTTGGAGTAGCACTTGGAGTGATGCTTGTTGATTGAGGGATGTTCTTTGAAGGACTGTACCAATCTCTTTTCCAATGTTTTTCTTGGGAGGAATCGTTATTGAAATTCAAAGCATTGGCATTTCTCACAAGTGATTGCCCGTAAAGCGATTGTCTGACTGACATTCTTCGTTGTCTTGTATTTTTTCTAGATTGGTGTTTTGCCAATTCGGTGATTGTCTGTTGATTCATTTCGTGTTTATGTATTTTTTGTTTTTTGGTGTTGGGATGTGTTTTTTGAATCCAAGTTTTGTTTGGAAATTTAAACATCAACAATTCAGATTACTGGCACACAGTTCACAAAGCACAAGGCCAGCAACCAGTGCAATTTTAGACTCACGCTAAAAGAGAATGTCTGGTGCTAATGGTGGGAAGAAAAATGGGCCCGCTCCTCAGAGTGAAGACGATGCTTACAATTCCCTTTTCAGTGGTGACTTGGGTTCATTTGACATCAACAAAGTCATTGGAAGTGATGATATGAAGACACAACATGCCGATGATGCCATCGATTTTGAAGACGAGGACGAACTTGCTGATGATGAATTACCTGAGGAAGAAGAATCTAGTAATAAACAAAATCTTCAGGGTGATGATAATGATGATTTCATGAAGGAGCTTGAATCTGAGGCAAAGCCGAATGACACAGATTCTCAATTCGATAAACTCTTTGGTGATAATATAGATGATGGTTTTGGCGGAAGCCAAGGGTTTGAAGATACAGATGCAAGTACGTTGAGGGCTAAGGAACATAAAGAAAAAGAAGATAGGAAGAAACTTGAGGAACAAAAAAGACTAGAGAAGATCAAAGAACAGGAGGATCGAGAACAACAAAAATTTCAAGAAGGATTATTGAAATTCTACTACCCAGCATTTAAGAAAAACTCTATACTACCAATGAACTCAATTTTTGGACCCAAGCCCAAGAAATATGAATATCAACAGCCTGGTGTTATGAAGCCGCTTCTACCAACTAAGACCCAACTGGAAGTTGATACAGACGAGAGAAGAATCTTCAAATCAACATTGAGTCATTCAACACAAACGGACGGAAAACGAATAATACCAGTAGAGGAGTATGTGCTGGATAATCAAGTCACACAGAAAAAAACCAAGATTGAGCTTGACGAAGATTTGATGCTGGCCACATTTGATTGGGATTATGACACTATTGTTGGTGGAGATGAACCTGAACCTAAAATTAAAGCCAAATCAGACAATTTTAATTTCGCAGATGAAGATATTAATGATTATGATGATGATGAAATTTTCGATGGACAATTGCATACCAAATTACAGTTAGATATGAATGATCCAAACTTGTTATTCCTGGATGAAAAAGACAGAATTGTAAGGAAGCAACAAGTACCAACTATACCAACAAATGAGAAGCTACTTTTCTCAAAATTCAACATCTCCAATGATAACAATTATGATTTATTGAAAGAGAATTATCATAGTAAAATCAGATCTACTATTGGTAACTTGAATATTGAACATTCTATGCCTGCAATTAGACTACAATCACCATACTACAAGGTTAAGTTAACTAAGGATCAACTACGTAACTTCCATAGAAAACATTTCAGAGTTAGACCCGGTCAAGTTATTCAATTCTCTAAGTTAAAGGTTAGAAAAAGAAAGAAGGACAGGGGCAAAGAGATTAAAGAGCTGTTCAACAAGACAACAGATCTAACACTTGCTGATACTGGTCAAACATTATTGATGGAGCATTCTGAACAGGTTCCTATTGTATTACCTAACTTTGGTATGGGTAGTAAATTGATCAACTATTATAGAAAGAAGGATGAGGAAGATATTTCAAGACCAAAGCTATCTATTGGTGAGACTCATGTTTTAGGTGTTCAAGATAAATCCCCATTTTGGAATTTTGGTTTTGTCGAGCCTGGTAATATAGTACCAACTCTTTATAATAAACTTGTTAGAGCACCAGTTTTCAAACATGAAGTTGCTAATACTGATTTCTTGTTAATCAAAAGTACTGGTGGTGGTGTTTCTCAGAAATATTTTTTGAAAAATATAACACATTTGTTTGCTGTTGGTCAATTATTTCCTGTCGTTGATATACCAGGCCCTCATTCAAGAAAAGTCACCACAGCTAGCAAGAATAGACTGAAAATGATTGTATTCAGGGTTCTGAAAAGAAGTCCTGAAAGAAGATTATTGGTTAAAGATATTTCCGCCCATTTCCCAGATCAAAATGACATGCAAAATAGACAAAGATTAAAAGAATTCATGGAGTACCAAAGATCTGGTGAAGATCAAGGTTTTTGGAAATTAAAGGAAGATCTACCAAATGATAGATTAATCAGTCCTGAGGATCTGACACTATTGGAGGCAATGCAAGTTGCCCAACAACAAATGGAAGATTTGGAATTTTATTCGAATGAAGAATTAAATGATGAATTAGCATTGTGGAATTTGACCAAAAATTTCATTAATGCAACTCAAGGTAAGGCAATGTTACAAGTCCATGGTGATTTGGAAGGGAAAAGCTTTTCATTTTTGAAAACTTCAATGAAAGGTGGGTTTAAAAGCTTTGAATCTAATGGTCATAGTTATAATGTTGCATTACAACAAAAGGCTTATGATGAAGAAATTTCTAAAACATGGTATGGTCAGCAAAAGAGATTATCTGAAAAATCGTCACACATTGAAGAACTTGGTGATAGTGAAGAAGACCTAGGAATGAACACCAAGAAAGATCAACCTGTCAAGTTTTTGAAAATCACAAGAATGGTTAGAGATAAAAATGGTATTTTACAAAGAAAACATGAAATTATTAAAGATGAAAATGTTATCAGAGCATATATTAAACGTCGTGAAAAATTAGATGAGGATATAATGCCTGAAGATATCACAGTCACCAATGATGAAGAAAAAAATCAAAAGGCCAAAAAGTTATTGGAAGAACAATTGGCTAAGTTACAAAAGAACCAAGAACGTCGTAATGCACGTAAGGCAAACAAAGAAAATCTGGGTGGTAAGGGAATTGGTAAAGGAAAGAGTACAACACGTAGATGTGCTACTTGTGGTGCGATTGGTCATATCAGAACTAACAAGTCATGTCCAATGTATGATGAAGCTAACCCATGATTTTTTATTAATGAATTCCACGAATGAAGTTTTTTTTTCCATATTAGTATGATATTGTAGTTTAGTTTATACAGTTTCTCACCATGCAATTAGGTTTGAACAATAAGTTGATAAACTAACTTGATCTTTGACATTAGCACCATATCCAACAATCTTATCGCCGTCATCTTTTAAGCAAACAACGACTTTTTCTTCATTTGGGTCAAATTCTCTTGATAATTTTTTCAAGATTGATTTAGTTTGACCTCTTTTATCACAACTTGGACCACCAACTGAAATAATTTGCTTTATACTTGAATCTGGGAATTTTGTAATTTCTGGTGTACAATGGAACCAATCATAATTTACTCTTGTACCATATTTGAAGTATTCAACAGCACCGATCAATGAAAGCACTATGAACAAAGTTTGCAATAATGTAAAAACGTTACTTTTACCAGGCATTGTGTTTAATTGTTATGTTGAATCAAATGATGTATAAGCGTAGTATGGGAACCTCTTGTTTTTTTTTACCTAATTCCATGAGAATTTTCCGGTTTTGGTGCACGCAAAGGGGTTCGGCCGAATCTACGTATGGTCAAGTACTCAAAAAGTTGAACATTTTGTATATAGTTTCTTGTAAATAGGTATCATCATAATAAAAAGGTATAAGAAAAATAATAAAAGAAGTGAAAATGAAATAAACTTATTAGTTGTTAATAGCATAATTACCACCAATCCAATTGTTGAAGAAATCTAATGAATTTTCAGGTTGATCATATGGAACCATATGACCAGCACCATAGACTCTCAAGAATGTGAAATTTTCGTGGTTTTTAACTTTACCAGCTTCTTTACCTTTAACATTCCAAGATTTCACTTTTGCAGAACTAAAATCATCAGCACCTGACCATGGTAAAACATTAGTCCAAGCTTCATTTCCTAACCAGTTACAAATGAAATCTTTATCACCAGCATAAATTAAAACAGGTAATTTTGATTCCAACAAGTCAGTAACAGCTTTATGATATGGTTTCATCCAATCACCAGCAAATAAAAAGTTTCTGTTGACATCAAAGTTACAAGATTCATAATTATCAACTTCAGCACCTAAAGCTTCTTTAACATCATCTCTGTTCAGATATTTATCAATATATTCTAACCCAGTGTAACATAATGAACCACCTTCACACATTTCTCTAATATCATAAACATTACGACCAGTTTTTTGATATGGACCCATTTGAGCATTATTACAATAAATTGCAGCAGGGACACAAGACCAAACTGATTGAGATTCATAACAAGATTCAATCAATGATAAACAACGATCTTGAGAATTTAGCATAGCTTCACATTCTTCTTCTGGTAAAACTGAAGGTTCACCACCTTCACCACAAGCCATTGGTTCATAATATTTATATTGAGTTAAAGGATCTGTTAAACCATTACCAATCAAAACTGAAGATAAGTTGAATTGTCTTTCTTCATGAGATAAGATTTCAGAGGCAAAGACTGGAATATAATGACCAGCATAAGATTCACCAGCAATATGAAATTTCAAATCTTTATATTGAGGAAATTGTTGGAAAAATAATTCTAAAAATGCATAAACATCTTTACCAGCAGCAACAGTATCAGTAATTGAGCTTGAAGAATAAGAATAACCGACATTAACAGGTTGATCTAAAAAGATAACTGAAGCATTTGAATTCCAGGAATGTTTGTTATAAACTGGTTTAATACCTTCATCAATTGACGAAGGACCCAATTCAAAGAATAACCCAGTTAATGAAGAACAACCTGGACCACCATTTAACCACAAGATGATTGGGTCATTTTTTGGGTCATTTCTTGATTCAAAGAACCAATAAAAGAAATGTTTATCTTCATCTTCAACATCCAAATAACCTGAATATTGTTTAACTTTATCAACACCTAAAGATTCTGGAGTTTTTTTAACTCTAAGGGAATGGTTTGGTAAATTCTCATTATTAACATGGAAATCCCAACCATTTAATTTTTTAGTAAAAGGTTTTGGTTTTGACCAAAATTCTAAACTTGAAACAGCATTTGGGAATTTTAAAGTCATTTCAGACCATAAAGTTTTAACATCTTGAGATAAATTATCAATTGGAACATTTAAAGCATCAGTAGCTTTTTTCAACAAGTTTTCATTAAATAAAGATTGTTGAATTGAAAACCCTTCAACAGCCACCATTAAACTGGCTGCAATCACAAAACCAGAGTTTAACTTCATTTTGTGAGTTTTTGCTTAAAGAACGAAAGGAATTAAAGTCAAAAATATAGCAGATAAAATGAATTGAATACCTTCTTGAATAAGTTCAATTGTTTTGGTGGCAATTCCTTTCCAAGATACAAAAACCAAATTAAAAAGAGAATAGCAAAGTGGCGGGTGGAATTATACGTCAAATGGAGTTCGCGAACTTTACCCTGGCGAAAAGATAGGGGAATTCGATTACGTAATATTTCCTTATCATCCGCGAATTGGTTCTACAAAAAAAAAATTATAAACACTTTTTTTAATTTCAGTTGTAATCACTTTGTTATTCCAAGTGCTTTGTTTAAAAGTTTGACACCTTGAACCAATTTCTCATCATCAAATCTTTTACCAGTCAATTGTAAACTGATTGGGGCATTAACATAATCTGATGGGTTATAATCACTAACATTACCTGGACCTTTCAAATCAATTGAAGCATCATGAGTTAATCCAGTTCCAAAGATGATATTTGGGAAATCAATTAGATTAAACATTGAAGAATAAAACCAATGATTAATGTTTTTTGGAACTTCAGCCACATTTGCATAAGTTGGACTGATAATGAAATCTAAACCTTCATCTTCCATTAAATTATGGAAATAAAATTTTGTTTGTTCTTTAACATTATTATTTGTCAAGATGTCATTTTCCATTGGATTAGCAAAATCTAAGAAAACTTTTGTTAAAGGTAATAAAGGTTCACCACTTTTAGCAAATAATTCATCATGAACAGGTTTTGAAGTACCATAGATTTGTTTATTTTGTTTAAAAGCAGTTTCCATTAAATCATGATCCAATTTAATTATTTTCACAATACATTTTTGACCATCATTATATTGAGATAATTTGGATTGAACAAATTCAAGTCCTCTTTTAATTGAGTCTGAAGGGTCCACTAAAGTATCAGTCATGATGAAACCAAAAGTTACAGTTTCTTTATCAAGTTTAATATCATTTCTCCAATTTAGTGGGATGATATTTGGATCATATTCCCAAGGTTTCCCCTTATTAATATAAGCATCCATATAATATTCTAAATCTTCAATTGATCTTGTCAATGGACCTTGAGATGATAAGATTGATTCTTGACCAGCTCCACCAGATAATGAATTCATTCCTGAAACTCTTCTTATTGTTGGTCTAATTCCATAAAGTCCACAAAATGCAGCAGGGACTCTAATGGAGCCACCAATATCAGAACCAATACCCATAACTGAAGAACCTAAAGCAACAGCGGCAGATTCACCACCAGAGGAACCACCAGGACTAATTTTATAATTAAAAGGGTTTGAAGTTCTTCCAATGATTTGATTATCGGTATCAAGATGCATAACTGATTGAGGTTGAGAAGTTCTCATGTAGAAGACAGCACCCAATTTTCTCAAGATTTGGATTGAAATTGATTCATCTCTTGGGGCTTTACTAATTAAATTATCAAGATAACAAACATAACCAGCAGTGGTGACTTTCCCACCATATTTCATCAATTCTTTCAAAGAGATTGGGATACCATGTAAGGGACCCATTAATTCACCATTATGAGTTTCTCTATATTGATCCAACGCTTTAGCGCGTTGTAAACCTTCATCGAAAAACAACTCCATAGCACAATTGGTGAATATATGGGCAATAGCACCTCTTTTAGCAAAAGCATTGTAGATTTCAACAGCTGTTAATTCATTTTGTAGTTGCTTGGAGATCAATTCTTTTGCAGTGTAATTTGTGATTTCCAATTCTTTAGGGGTTAGGAGTTTAGCTTGTTGTTGAACAGCGTTGAAATGTTGGTCCTTAGATGGATCAATAGCTTTAACCAAGTGCTTGTATGGTTCCAACTGAGAGTCGAGTTGCTGTCTGTAGCTGGTGATCTTTGGGACCCATTCAGTTTCGTAGGAGTTGTCAATGGTCATTTTGGTGGTGATTAGTAGTTAAGGAAAGGTTTTAAGAATGGTTTTAAGAATGAATTGAATGTTCTTTATATACTTGAGATTATAGATACCCCGTTAACTATGGCGTTGTCCCAAAAGGGCAAGCGCGTGGAATACACAAGGCAAATGCTCAAAAGGTGCCAATTGAGTTGAATCAATTAATTAATCATTAATCAGTGGTTAATTGTTAATAGTTATTAGTAAATTCAAATATTATCATTCGATCATTCTTTCAATTAATTCAATAACGATTCTGTAGCCCATTCTCTCGTAGCCATTATCTTAACCATATTATCGCGAATTTTATTCAAGCTTTCTCAAGGAAAAACATCAACGTCAACATCAACAACCGTGAACCCACTATCAAAGCACAACCGCAATGATCCTTCCAACAATCCTCTTCTTCACACTATCACTGCTGCTTGCCGTGCTGTCCCTAAACAGATTCCTCTCTTTCAAAAACCAACCAAGTCCCCTATTCACCATCGTGGTGATTTCGGCCATCTACATTCCAATATCAATAACTTTCCTACTCCCCATAGATATCCTTTCAAGTAATGACGATGGCACAACAAAGCATAATGTCTTTTATTTGGGCTCAAAATATATCCTATTCTTATGGAAACTAGATTATTGGTCAGCTTTTATATTAATGTGGGTCATTTTACCATTCTTACAAGAATACTATAGATCTGGTCAGTTTACACAGATTAATAAAGTTAAAGATTCAATTAAAAGTAATTTGAAATTTCAATTAATGGTTGGTACAATTGGTATCTTTGCCTCGGTTTACTATTTTATGAAATTTGGGTTTAATTTCCAAATTTTCAAAAGTTTATTAATTGCTCTGTCTCATACTTATTCATTAATTTTATCATTATGGTTAATGGCTCATGGATTGATAAACATCCCAAGAAGACGTTGGAGTAATAATTTCAACTTGAATCATCAATTAGAAACTTTATACCTAAGTCTTCCTAAAATTTATGATGAATTAAATGAATCAAGTTATAATTTTAAAGATGTTTGTTCCACTATTAAAAAATTAGAATCAATTAATGGTATTGATCAAAGTTTTTTCAAAAATGAAGTTGCATTTTTAATTAATCAAATCCCAAAGGATTTAATTTTAAGAAATCATGTTTCAAGTGTGGAATTTTCAAATCTTGATCAAATTAATTTATCAGTTTTATCAAATTTACATTCAAGATTGAAAAATGAAACAACAAATTTTGAATCTTGTAAATATGAATTTAATAAAGTCAAGATGGATATCTTAAAATATCAAGATATAATGGAATCAAAAGCAACAAAATCTTTAAATTTTAGATTCAATCAAAATTTCACTAAAAATGCAAGATTAAATTTCATAATTCATCTTTACCTAATACCCCTTTGGAACATGTTTTCAGCTTTAATATTATTTGGATTATCATTAATCATTATTGAAAGTGAATTATTACATTCTACAAAATTCTCCATTATAAATATTTTATTATTAACAGATAAAATTTCATCAACTGGGAAACTAGTAATATCAATCATTTTCATAAGTTATATGGCACTAAGTGCTTTGATATCATTAACAAGAATTAAAATTTTCAAAATTTATCATCTTTTCCCCAAACATTCAAATCCTGTTAGTGTTGTTTGGTTTACAATGTATTCAAATAGATTAACAATCCCATTATCGTTTAATTTCCTAACTTTATTACAAACTGGGAAAATTCATTCAAATTTTGATGATTTCTTGGGGAAATCAATTAACTTAAGTATGCTTGGTGGATTTTTCAATAATAATTTACCAAGATTAATTATAATTCCAATATTATTAACTGCTTTTAATTTTTTCGATAAATTGAAACAAAAATTAACTTTTGGTTATTTTGATGATTTTGATGAAGAGGAAAATGAAGGCTCTAATGGTGATTTGGAAAATTTAAATAAAAAGGAAAATATCATTAAAGAAGCTAAATCAATTATTCAAAGAGAAGTTGGTTCAATGAGTGCAAGAAATAGTTCCACTAATTTAAGAGGTTATACAGATTCATCAGCTTCAAATTCAAGATCAAACTTAGTCAATCAAGATCAAACAGTGATACATTATGAACAAGAAGATGATTCTATCCTAGATAAATTGAAGAATATTAATGTGTTTGATAAATTCAAAACAATTAATTTTTTCGATAGATTTAAATCTAATGGTTCAAATAGATTAAACATACCAGAAGATGATGAAGATGTTGATGTATTATAATAGTACACATTATGCAAGTGCCTCTTCAGATTTTGTATAAATATCAAGTGGTAATTTTAATGATTTATCAACATTTTTCTCATAAATCAACCATTGATAAATAAAACAACCATCGAAAAACAATGTAACAAATGATAATCCTAATTTACCACTATTATTTATCAAAATATCAAATTTTAATGAACCAGTCATTATATATGAATCAATAAATAATTGTAAAATTGACAAGATCCCACCAGTAAGATCTAAAAAAATTGTCAATATACTAAATCCAACCACTGATTTTCTTTTATAATTATGACTTAATTGTGGGATATATTTAATTATACTCATGAATATCTTGACATATGATAAAATAATTGCTAAATCTAATAATGTAAATGGAATAATATATGGTTTATCAACACCTGTCCCCACACAAAGATATGACAATATAATCATAGTTATCATTACACCAGTTATTATCAGCTTTGTTGTTTTCCTAATATGAGTAGATCTTTTAGCAAACCCCCAAAAATATAATTGTGAAATTGTAACAATATTCATTAATAAACCATGTGAAGAATAAATTAAATCAATATTTGTTAATAATGGGTAATAATTATGATATTGGAAATATAGTTGACGAACTTGTTCATTGTATAATAAAAGAGACATTGAAGTCACTAGTGCAATGTATCCAATGTTATTCAAGTAAAGGAAATCAACAGATAATCCATCTGAAGATTTTAGTTTATAATTCAATATCAATGGAGGATATACTGAGATACTCTTTTCAATTGTTAACACTCATCCAACTAATCAATTGTGTAGAAATACCCACCCATGCTGTGACATAAAGCACACCAAGCAGATTAGACAATCTCTCCAGAGAAATCATAACACTAATATCTCCTAATCAATTTGTTGTTCGGATAAACTTTTCACTATTGATTCAAATTTTGACGTGTTCAAAAAACCAAACACATTCGCGAATGTTACATAACACATTACCTAATCACCGCGAATGCGTTTTCTGCCGCGTCATGTTTTTCCCCGGATTTTGTCGTTTGTTTCCGTTGATCCAAAAAAAACTATGAGTCGAGGAAAAAAACAAACCACAAAATTTCATAATTCAATTCCAAGGTTTCAAGAGGAAGATTTAAGCCAATATTTTATAGGTATCGTCATGGCTTCTGTGCTAAAGAACCAGATCGCAAAGTATGCCAGAATAGCTCCAAGAGGAATCTCTTTGAAAGAAATGGTCCAGGTGGGTCAACACCCAAGTGAAGAAACACTATACAATGCTAGCAAGTTTATCGTTAGAGAATTACCTATAAGGTTGGCTCATAGAATTGAAGAACTAGAAAACCTACCTAATGGGTTGAACCAAATGCAATCTATTGAAAAAGTCAAGGATTGGTATACTCAATCTTTTGATGACTTATTAGATATAAGTTCAAAAGAAGATGCTAAAGATCCAATGTTGTGTGATCATTTCCAGTATAATAGAACTGTTACTGATTCTCTTAAAAAATTAAAAAAGACATGATCCAACAGTGGCAACAATGGCTCAAGGTGTTATCGAATGGAAAAATGAAAATAAATCAAGATCTATTGATCATTCAATACAATCTTTTTTGGATAGATTTTATATGTCAAGAATTGGAATAAGAATGTTGATTGGTCAACACATTGCAATCAATGATGAACCCGCAAGAGAAAATTATGTTGGTGTCATTTGTACAAAGACTAATGTTGGAGAAGTTGCTAGAGATGCTATAGATAATGCTAGATTCATTTGTGAAGAGTATTATGGTTTATACGAGGCTCCTCAAGTTGAATTATTTTGTCCTGAAGAATTAACATTCATGTATGTTCCTGGTCATTTGATGCATATGTTATTTGAAGTCTTGAAAAATTCTTTAAGAGCCACTGTGGAAACTCAAATGAAAAAAAATAGAGAAAGTTCAAATCCAATAACTGATATAAGTGATATAAAATTCCCTCCTGTAAGGTTAATTGTTGCTGAAGGTAATGAAGATATAACAATAAAGATTAGTGATGAAGGTGGTGGTATTGCAAGAAGTGCTGTGCCTTTAGTTTGGACTTATCTCTATACAACAATGGAGGATACCCCAGATCTTGATGCTTCATATAACAAGACAGATTTCAGAGCTCCAATGGCTGGATTTGGTTATGGATTAGCATTGAGTAGATTATATGCTAGATATTTTGGTGGTGATTTGAAATTGATCTCTATGGAAGGTTATGGTACAGACGTGTACTTACACTTGAACAGATTAAGTACAAGTAGTGAACGTTTGCAATGAAGTATAGTACAATTTTAATGATGGTGTATAAGTGAATTATGAACAGTCTTTTGAAGTTTTGTAAAACGCATTCGCGAGTCCTCTTCGCGAATCTGTTTTTTTTTTTTTTGTAATTTGACTATCAAAAAGCTCAAAATTCAAAAATCAGCTCTTGATCAAAACCAAAAACACATGAGCCAAAACCCCCAAAATTAGGCTTGATTTGCTGATAAATCACTGATACTAGCTATCCAGAAACCATGTCCAGACAGTCAGCAACAACGTCGTTCACTGGTAATAGGGGTAACCTTAAACTTCAGTCCGCAAGAGAGGATTTGCTTCATAACCGGTACAATCTCATGGAACCTCAGGGCGTTTATCCTTTAGACTCAATTCCAGCAACTTCATCCTCAAATGAATTCATCACCCATTCTGCTGGTACTGGTCACAAATACCCAGACTTCCAACCATGGATACACAATCCCAGAGAGGATATCCTCGCAGTGAACCATCTACAAAAAGGTTATTATGAACCACCTCATGTCGCTAATGAGTTATTATCTGCTCGAAATATAATGCATCAATTATTAAGATCCAATAATTCCTTGGATGAACTTTCCTCAAATTTACTCAAAGCAATAGACGTTAGGTCAAATAACAATAAAATTGGTACAAGTACTTATAAACCACCTCCAAGAGTTACATTAACTGATCAAAAAAGAGAATCTTGGTTAAAAGATTTAGCATCAAGTGATGTTCCTTTGAGAAAATTGGCTAGAACTATACCACATGGTGTTAGAAATAAAAGTCTTTTGGATCAGTGTGTTTTGAAAAATATACCCATAAATAGAGCTATTTGGTTTGTTCGTTGCGTGGGAACTAATGAATTGAGAGGTTTGAAAAGAAAAGGTGGTGCAAATATAGAATTTAATTGGATACAGGAATGGACATTACAAGTTGTTGAATATATTGAAAAATTATCAATTGAATATTTGAAATATGAAAGTCATTATAATCAAGAATCAATGAAAATATGGAAATCAAAATTAACTTATATTTTGAGATTCACTGGGAATCTTTATATTGAAAATTTGATTGATAAGGAAAGTTTCAAGAATTGGATTAATAGATTTTTCAAAAATTGTAAAAATTTTGAATTACCATTAGCTTTAACATTTATAAAGATTTTTTGGAGTGATATATTGCAAACTGATTATTTAATCAAAGAATTGACTGAAACTTCATTGCTTCGGTATCAACAAATAAGCTCATTGAAAATCGTTTTGGATTCAAAAGATCTGACTGTAACAGACTGGAAACTAAATGATAAAATTAAAAATAAATTACTTCAGAGTTTTAAAGGTTTAATAATAGAGTCTTTTAATCAATCAATTGATAATTTCATATTACCAAACACTTGGAATCAATTGAAACCAATAATAAAATCAATAATTCAGATCAATGATCCAGTTGCTTTGAAAAAATTTAATCTAATAAGTTATAGAAATGAGTCACTGATGATCAACTACTCTTTAAATAAGAAAAATGAGGATAACACCTTGGTTCAAGTATTAGATAACATTCATGTCAGTTATGATTTGAAAAAAATAACTGATTTAATCTTCAATGAAAATTGGAAATCAAACTTAGAAGTTTTATTCCATTGGGGTATAACAAAATTTAGAGATTGTTATCATAGAGTTTATTTGATTGCAGAATTATTCAAAAAATTTAAAGTTCATCAGCAATCTGTTCCAGCAAAAGATATTGAACAAGAAGTTTTAAACATCATTTTCAAATTAAAAGATTATGCAGAAATTATTTGTTTCCAAAGCTTATTTTATTTATTGAACGAATTATCACAGGTGAAATACTTCAAAGTTACCATTTATGTTAGAAAATTGATTAGTTCTGGATTGATGTATCTATCTGGTAATGAGGATGAAAAACTATTACATTCATCAATCCTCAAAAATTTGAAAACTGGAAATAATAGTCAATCATCCTTAGTTTTAAAAAACCTTGATCCAACATGTGATGAAGACTTCAAATCAAGAAATGATGAAAATTTCAAAACTGGGAAACAATTGATGGAATCTATACTAATTAATGGTGGTAATAATGAATCTTTCCGATTTTTGAATAAATTATTTGTGGGACATAAGTTAAAATTATCAGAATCTATATCAAAGGATTATTTACCAAAACTTATATCAGGTGAGTTGACTTTAGATTATAAGACATTACAAAACATAACTCGTCTGTTGCTCGTGTTTGGTGATTTGAAAAACTTGACCCAAATTTATATAAAATTTTTGGAACAAGATATTGTTAACCTTGATGAATTGGGTTTCATTGCTGAATACTTTTTATGTTATAGCAAATTGATTGGGTTATTTTCAAATTTTGATACATTGACTGAATTGTTCATCAAATGCTTTTCCAAATGTGATATGAAATGCTCTGAATTGAATAAATTTTGGGCTTTTGTTCAAAATCATGTACAAGATGAAAAACTAAAGCTCGATCTAAAACAGGTAACAACAAATAAAGAAATTCAGATCAATAATGAAGTGGTTCAATCAAGCTTAGTACAATCAAAGGCTGATATATCATTGGAAGATTTCCTCAACTACAACAATTTCCACACTAATTTTCAAACTTTGATAAAGCTACTATTTAATAATTCAAACTGTGACTTGGGTGAAAGACTAAGCATTATAAGACTTCTCATTATTTTGAAAAACTACAATATCGGTGAGTTCAGTAAAATTTTATTTGTTTACATCAAGAAGACATATAGCAGCACAACTGATCTATTTAGATATGAACCATTAATTGAGCTGGTTGCTTCTGAGTTGATCAGTATCAATATTATTGTTGATACATTTATGAATTTCCAATCCACAGTCTACTCCAGCTTTGTGAAGGATTTGCTTTTTAAAGATTTTTCAGATGTTCAAGATTTTGATTATTTAAAGCTAACCTTCCTAAGAACTCAATACAAAAGAGAAAATCCAGATATTGTTTTATTGCTAATTAAAGACTCACTAATGGAATTTGAACAAAAACCAGAAATAATTCATTCAGACTCAGCCGATATAATGAGCAGTTTCTTACCTGAGCAAAGACCTACCCAGTATAGGTTGGAGTTTTTGAAGATCTTTATTCAAAATTTGGTTCGCAATCAAAGTTTAATTGTTAAACTTTTCAATGTCGAAAACCTTGAATCAAAGCAAACATTTTTGGCAGTTTTGAATGACGCTATAACCTCGGAAGGTATTTCAAGTTCAACATCCATCACAAGTGATCTTTCCAACTTGGTTCAATTGATTAAACGTTTGAATGAATTCAACTTGCCAATTTTTCAGTTGTTATTGAAACTTAAAATGGGTCAGATCACGTCAGATTCACAATTTATTGAATTTTTCAGCTCTATTGTACAAAATATGGAAGGCGAGCAACGTTTTATTGGCTCATTATTTGAATTGGTTGATGATAAATTAAAAATTAGTTTTATCCATTATTTGGAATCCTTGTTTTTGACTTCCAAAAATTTTCCTCATATACTAGTTGGAGACACTGAAATGACACTGACGTTCATTTCAGATGTGCTGATAACTTTGTCCAAAAGCTTAGAGAATGTTAAGCTACCAGATGAGCTTGTTTTTTCATTGGATAATTCATTAGAGTCACTATTAAATATCGTGAACAAATCAGAACGTTCATCAGAGTTATATGATGCTATATCATTGTTTTTGAGAATTATCATCATCCATAAGGCCTTCATCATTGATATCATAGTTGAAAGAAATTCAATTAAAGAAACATTCTTGAATAATTTGGTGAATTTATTGACATCAAAGATTATTTCACAAAACCTGCAATTGAAGAACCTTTTGTATGATTTACTTTTGTCCATCAAATCAAGTGTCAATGAAATGAATTCAAATCAAACCAGTAACGTTAAATTACCAATGTCATTGATAAATTTACCAGCTATTTCCCAGGACTCATCATCTATAAAAGAATGTTATTATGAAGATAGATCTAATCTACATGACCATTCTATTATAAAGGATCTATACCTTTATAACAAGAGCTCTCAAACATATCATGAATTGAATGCCAAGGCCTTTGATCTTGTGGAAGATTCAAATCCTGTTGAATCGCTAAATGATACTGCAATCAATTTACAATTGTTTGATGCCTCAATTGAAAGAAAGAACCCAACATGATGTATGAATAATGATATGAATATTTTAATTAGATTCTATTTATATCTATTGTAGTCTCTATATCATCACCGTCCATATGTTGCTTGACTAATTCATTAATTTGATAACGTAAATTCAACTCATCATCATCTGATCCTCCAACCATTTTGATGTTCATAAAGACTGTCAACAATTTAAGATGAACTCTAAATATAATTAAATTAGAGATTGTATAATTTGATTTGAATTGATCCAAATCTTTAATGTCCTTGACTATTGCATTTGAGATTGCATTATAACTCTTCTTGGTATTCGGATAACTTAATAAAATAATACAACCTAAATACCTCACAATTTTCCAGCCAATATAGCAGATCATTACCGAAATGAATAAAGTTGAAGCCTCGTTAATCTTCAAGTCAGAATCAAAACTTGCAACAAATGGATAAACAAATAAATATGCCGAAAAGATCAATGTGATGAAATGTGTTGGGTTGTTAATTATTGTATTCTTCAAAAACGAGAAATTTGTAATCATATTATTAACTCTTTCCTTATTGACAACCATGTTTGAGGACACCAGTGTGACAGTTACCGTTAATAACACAAAAAACTCATACAGAGGTAGGTTTATATCAATTGAATTTGAATTATGATGGTTGTGTCCAGAAGTGTGATCATGGCCTTCTTCATCGTTGAAAAACGAAACCATAAATTCCTCAGCAAAATGACTAATTAGATCACAGCCAACAAATATCAATGAAACCGATAGTGCAAATCCAAATAAAACTTCAACTCTTCCCAATCCAAATGGAAATTTGATTGAACTTTTACTCCAAACATCAAAATTACTCATTATATCAACGAAAACAACAGTCAAACTTCCAAGTGAGTCATAAAATATCAAATGACTTAATGTTGAAAAAGATGAAATTGAGTATTTGAAACCAACCAAAAAAATTATAATTGACGTTAGTAAGTGGAAAAAAGACCAAGCCAATTTTTGTTTCTGTAGAGTATTACAACTTGTGAAAAATTCATTGATAGTGGGTATTGGGAATGAAGCTGGTATCTTTAAGGGCGCTCTAGCTTTTGGTTCCTGAAAAAAATTCATTGAAACAGAGGAGTGTTTATATCTATGACCTTTTCTATGAGATGCCCTAGCATTGTTCAAAGAAGGTGTTGAGAGGTTTGTGGATCTAAAATTGAAAGGTTGGTACCTTCTTGGTGAAGGTGAGCGAGATCTTATTGGTGAAGATGATCTCACTGGTGATTTGTTTCTCATTGGTATTGATGGAGGTGGGACATATTTTAAACTTGATAAAGACGACCTGTTACCTGGAACATTACCACCTGGTATAAGTAAAGATGAGGATGAGTTGTTTCCTTGACTATATAATGAGCCACTGTTATTTGGCTGCATAGGGTATGATTGGTTTTGAGCTGGTGAAAATTGAAGACTGTTTCTTTTGCTTGAGGTGTATGATAAACTTGGGGGTAGTATATCAGAGTATTTTGATGGAGAATCTAAAGAATCAGGCTCCTCCAATTCTGAAATCTTGATCATGGGTGATTGGGTAGGTGTTGAAAACTGGTCATATCTTGATCTAGGTGTGTCTTTAGGGGTCACTGGTGGCTGTAAGGATGGCTTGTTATCAAAAGGATTTGGTTCAGGCATATTGGTAAATGGTAAAAATTCACTTGTCCAAAATCAGTTCCCAGTGAAATTTAGCATCGAGTTGTAACTGGATTTGAATGTAGGCAGTTGCTTCTTCTATATGAGCCTCTAGTGCACTATATTCAGCTAAATTAACACAGTTAATCGGGGTTTTAATTGCCAGTTAGTTGTGTTGTACGTTGTAGCATACGTCAAGGGTTGAAAAGTGAATTCGTGTTTTTCTCAATCGATTTTTCCAGGCCTGTGTATTTCCGGGACTAGGAAGCTCGGTCTGGCCTAAGTCCCTTGAGTCCCTCATTTTCACTGGTAAATACTTGAGTGAGTGAGTTCATCTTTTGATTGAAGATGTCCATATAGGTTTCAGGCTACAAATCATTCTCTTTTTCTTTAGCAATATGATTAATTGTAGAAGAATAGTATACTGTGTACTTCAGTTTATCATGAATTTCTATCACGTGACTAGATCAAAAATTGCGAAAGCTTTTAACGCATTTGGAATTTTCAGAAAAAATGGCGCTTTCTGCAATCCCAAAACGAAGGACCATATCACTTTACAAAACCGTTGAGAACAGGATAGAGCATCAATAAATAACTGCAAAGCACAAGAGATCTATGCTCTGATTTTTCCTAGCTCTATGTCACTGGCTTCTCGTTTCGCTGGAAATGGCAGCTCCAAGGCCACCTGATTCACCTTCCGCTTTGGGACTCTCTTGAAGGCTCGAGATTCCGCTTCCAGTCGGTGTGTCTGGGTGTGTCTAATTCTCAAACGTTCTCTGACTGTTGATATTGAGGATTTAAAAAGATAACAACGATAACTTACTGCTCAGATCAGAGAAAAGTGGAACCACCATGTCACAATGAAGGTGCTGTTTAAGTACTATATAAAGTGCGATGGATGGGGCTTGTTTCAGCATATTAGGTTTGCATCTCTGCAAAGTTCACTATTTAATAGAAAATTATAACTACCAAAACAAACGAAATGACTGTCTCATCAGAATCATATCTTTTACAAGCCACCGTTACAAAGAAAAACTTATTAGTTGTTGGTGGTGAAGGTATCAAAATAAGCGTTGAAAATCCAAATACTGGGGAAATCACCAATGTCATTGATGGTTGTACAGGTGCTGCTGTTGGTTCATTAGGTCACAGAGATCCTGATATCTTGAAGGAAATCACAAAAGCTTCAGAAGAATGTGTCTACTCATTTCCTTTAGCTATGACAAACCACTATGCTGAAGATCTTGCTAAATACTTGGTTGATATTTCTCCAAAAGGTGCTTTTAAGGCTGCAATTTTCACAGGTTCAGGTTCTGAGGCTAACGATAATGCTTTGAAAATCATTTATCAATACCATGTTGAAAGAAAAGATGCCAAAAGAGTCAAGTTTATTTCAAGAAAGTCTTCCTATCACGGATACACTATTGGTTCAATGTCTGTTTCAGGTTCAAGAACTTCTCCATTTGAACCTATTCTACTAGATCAAAAGCAAGTCCCAAAAGTTAGCAACATTTATAGATACCGTGACCAATTGAAAACTGAAACCGAAGAACAATATAAAGATAGATTATTAAAAGAGTTGGAGGACACTTTCATTGAAGCTGGTTCTGATACTGTTGCAGCTTTCATTACCGAAACAGTTTCAGGTTCAACTATTGGTACAGAACCTCCATTACCAGGTTACTTGGAAGGTGCCCGTGAAATTTGTCACAAATACGGTGCTTTGTTCATGTTGGATGAAGTTATGTGTGGTTTATCAAGATGTGGATCCTTACATGCTTGGTTAAAGTATTTACCATTAGATAATGAATCTTCAGGTGCTGTTGGCCCAGATATCCAAAGTATTGGTAAAACTCTTGGTTCTGGTTATGTCACCATTGCAGGTGTTTTGATTTCTCCAAAAGTTAGAGATACAATTGCAAATGGTTCAAATACTATTCCAGGTGCTCAAACATATCATTCTCATGCATTCAACACAAGAATTGCATTGGCTGTCCAAAAGAAAATCAAAGCACAAAATCTAACACACAACATTGAAGAAGTTGGTTCTTATATGGGTGAGCTTTTAAGATCTAAATTAACTCCAGTTTCCAAATATTCTGGTGATGTTAGAGGTACTGGTGGTTTCTGGAGTGTGGAATTTGTAAAAGATAAAACAACTAAGGAAATGTTTACAGTAGAAGATGATTTTGCTCATATTGTTGCAGGTGTTGCCTTCAAAAATGGTTTATCTATTATGGTTGTGTCTGGTGCTGGTGAAATTGGTGATCATATCTCTCTAGCTCCATCTTATATTATTACAAAGAAAGATGCTGAAGATATCGTTGATATCTTAGTGAAATCCATTGTTGAATCTGAAGAAATCTTTGATTCAAAAAAATAGAATGGTTTTTTATAATTTGATGTATACCTATTTATCTACGATTATATATTGATGATTTTCATTAGAATCTTCTTGCTGTAGTTGGGTCAGCTTATGGTAATTGTCACATCCACCAATTTAAATATGTTTAAAAGATATTAGGGCATCACAACCAAAGGTTCTGAATAATTGTCCATTCTCGAGAGAAAACAAATAGTTACAAACACTGGGATTAACTCAAATGATCTATATATTTCTATTCTAATTGAGTATACATAAATTTCAACCTCTAAAGCTTTGATGTTTGTTTCAAGATTTGATTTACAGAATCAACAACTTGTCTCTCTAAAGAAATGAACTCATAGCCACCAACAGCCTTGATAGATTTATCATTATTAAATTTTGGTGTTGGGATTGAAGCTTCATTTTCTGGGTCACCTTTTGCAATATTCAAGTCTTTAAAGTTAGCATTAATTATATCCAAGATTCCTTGAGATGTAAATCTTGAAGCGATTGGGAACAACCTTTGGTTTGAAATATTCTCTTTTTTGATACTTAGCACATGAAAGTTTGCGACATCACGGACATCAACTGCACATAAGGAAGGCTGATCAAATAGATGTGTATCATCTGGAGAGCTTTTCAATAACTGGTTAATGACATTTGCAGAAGTATTCAAAGTGGAGCTTGATGCATCTTCATCAAAGAATTGAGGTCCAAAAATAAAAGGTGGTGTAATTGTCACTAATTTGAAGTTGATCTGTTGAGCATTATCTTTGATAAAATCCCAGGCAGATTTTTCAGCATATTTTTTGGAGGCAACATATGCCAATTGTTCATGATTTACTTGTTCCCATTCTAATGGATTCCAAATATCCTCAGTATGGATCAACTCATGATCACCCATATTATCAATAGCAGCCATTGACGAGGTAATAACAACTTTCTTCACTTGAGATGCAAAGTTCTTTATTGACTTCAAAACGTTCAAAGTACCATTGACAGCTGGTTTCAAATAGACATCATCAAAGCTTCCTTCCAACCCAAATGAAAAAGGAGAGGCCGTATGAAGAACGTAATCTATATCCTTGTGTTCTATGAACAATTTATCAAAGACACCTTCGAGTTGAATATCTGGCACGATTTCAAATTGCAGGTTAGCAACAGCCTCAGGATATTTTGTCTTGAATTGGCTCATCAGCTTTTCAATCTTGCTTTGAGATCTAACAGTACCAATAACAGAGTAACCTTCAGAAAGTAATTGACCTATAATATGAAGAGCCAGGAAGCCTGACGCACCTGTAACTAGCACTTTAGCCATCTTGTATATGATTTATCCGAGCTGTAAGTTGAAGGCGAAATGTTGTGGTATAGTTTCTAGGAATTTTGCAGGTATATATAACTTGTGATTTTGTTTGATTGTTTATTTGGGTAGTATACTGGTTTCAAGATTTCAGGTTGCAACTTCTCTTTTGAGACTTCGATAGCTGAGATTGAATATAACGAGCCTACAAAGGCAGCACCTGCTTAAAGCATCATTGCATAGTAAATCAAATCATTTCCGATTGATATCTCAAAATCACAGTCAAGTCAATTCTGAAGTTTCAGCGCTTTTATCATCAAACTTTCGTAACTGCTGCTTAATCGGATTGTTTTTTCCCACCAATTTTTCTTACCAGTCGTCTGCAGTAGAGTACCATCATTTCTTCAAAACAGCATTTATATGACACATATACGCCCTTTGAAAGTAGCTAAATGAGCTTTAATATCCATCCTAGTTGACTATAATGTAATGGTTCAACTTTAACCACGCTGCAATAAGCAAAAGCCTTGTTTGAATTATTAGCCTGATTACGTAAGCCACGGTATGACATACCGAACAGCAATTTTAAAAATTTCGAAAATCAGCGCAAGTGGTTTAGCGGTAAAATTCAAAGTTGCCATCTTTGAGCCCCCGGTTCGACTCCGGGCTTGCGCATTTTCGCGAATTTTCGCCGATTGTCGCATTTTCCTAGCGCATGTGGTTTAGCGGTAAAATTCATGTTTCCCATACTTGAGCCCCCGGTTCGACTCCGGGCTTGCGCAAAAGTGCTTTTTTTTTGCCAATAGTTGTCGTTATTTTGAATGTAGAGCATCTCAGCACTTTCTAATGTCTTTTTTAATCATTCTGGCATCTTTAATTTGTCTTGAATCAAGTTTTTGGGTTGTTTTTTCGATTTGCTTTTTGTACCCTGATGTAATTTTTCAGTCTGGTCGTGGGACTAGATCCGACCGCCTGTGTGCAAACTAGTGCAGGAGCAGTGATAGATTCACGTGTAATCTGACAGACCCTCAGTTTTGGGCCTTTCAAATTACCAGCTACCTGAGTTCTAAGAAAAATGTCTCTCTGGATAGATGCTTTGATACAAGATACAAGATACAAGCACGTATCACTAGAAAGAATGACAGAACATGTGAAGAAGTTGTTTCAGCTACCAAATACAAGATGAGAAGTATTCAACAAAAGACGTATGGTTTTAGAGGTGAATAGAGAGGAGCAAGAGGTTTTGAAGGGGTTTAATTAAGGGTGTGTTGTTAAGATGCCAGGATAGATATATATATGGTTGAGGACAAATTCAACATCAACAGGGTGTTACAATGATAAATTATATCCCTCTCATGTATTATGAAATCTTAAGTTGATTGATGATTTGACGCTTAGAGACGCGGTCTTTTTGGAAACCTATTATTTTAAGAAACCAATTACTAGAAATCTAGTGGTCGTTTTAATTATTAATGAGAAATGTAAATTTGGAAATTGAACTTAATGGAAGTAATTGTATAATTAGAAAAGATTAGAAATATAAGAACGTACCCTGAAAAAGAAAAAATACCTAACTTTATGGTTACACCGCTTCATGTAGATACTTTAGGTCCCAGCTATTCTTCATGAACCGTTCTTTCATCTGGAGCTAAAGCTGCAGTACCAGAATCATGTGAACATGAATCCTTGTTGTCTACTGCAAAGATACAAGCTCTTCCACTGCATACCTAAAGATATTACTTAGTACATCACTGGTCTCTCTCTGTTTTATAATTCACAACAGACTCAACCGGCTCAGTGTCAACAAAAAATTGGATCATTAACCATTATAACAAGATTGGATATTCCTGAAAAATACATATCTAAAAACCAGAATACAGTGGAAAATTGGAGATCTTTTTGGAAAAAATTGAATATTTATGCAGGTCAAACTCAAAATCCTGCAGGTTTATTTGAATTTTTACATTAGGTCATTATCAACATAAATTTCAACATCATCCACCAGATTCAAAATGTCCTAATTAATTTAAGCATTAATTTATGCGAAGAACGGCCTGAAACCTCTTGACCCTGAGACTCTTCAGCAGCAGAAGCAGTAGAAGTGACAGTAGTATCACGTGGACGTGGATGATTGATATCTGAAATGGCTGGAGTAGTTCCAGCTCTTCTTGAATTAGATGTACTTCTCGTTGACATAGTTAGATCTTACAGATATTTAGTGTATCTCTGGTCCTTCAGACTATTGCAAGATTGATACTTCACCACAGACGACCTCAGTTCTCAAAACTGGCATAAGCCTGTATTCTTATACACTTCCTGAGCAGAAAATATCATCTTCACTAATCATCTCAATAATCTTCTCGTATGAGTACTTATCACCAACACTATACAATTAGTCTCATACTACCTGTCAAAGTATATATATAACACAATGACGTTGCTTATGTGGAACAAACATGCAATTAAAAGTTTTGATCACATTTTTACGTCTGATCAATGTCCAGTTTCACAACAGATTTGGTATGAATTAGACAATGCTGGTGATCAATTATTTTTTGAAAAACTTTTTCTACGACGTCATCTAACCTCAACTCCACAAGAATATTGGACAAAAGATCAATTTATTGAAAATATATTAGTTTGGAATATTTTGAGGTTATACAAATATTTAAAACTAGAAGATATATATTAATACCTGCATTAATATTAATAATTAGAATATTTCAACTAGACCAGCAGTTTAATTAAATATTATTTCATGACATGGTCTCTTGATCTTATATCGATCGACCCCAGTGATTTTGGACATTATTTTAGCATTTTCATCCAGCATTCATGCTCAGCTCCTTTAAGCTAGTGGTTCAGTTACAGCTTAGAATCAACTAATTAATTAACAAACCATTAGGACTTCACCAACTAGAAAAGTATTAGGAATATCTTGGTGATTTTCACAAATTTTACAATTGCTCCAATTATAACAATGGCCAGCTTTTTTAGTTCATTCTTACGTCTAAAATAATCACTGGTACCGAGAAGGAGATTTTTTTGTATGGGACTCGATCGTCAACTTTTGTTAAGAGTGCCCGACCTAAAACTGAGATTCTATCTCCTTTTTGAACACGGCCAGCACGGTCTCCCAGTGGAATAGTCGCGGCCTGGGCCAGCGACTCAAGGCTCAGGCCCCGAACCTCAGGTCGCCTACGTTCATGCACAACAAAAAAAAGAAACCAACACCTTGCATGCTGCAGCCTTCCAGAGCCCTATAAATAGATTCAATAGGTCACATGCCAATACACGTGATACATCGGATAACGGGCTGGGTCGGCTCAAAAGCTTCGGCAATCGGCTTCAATCCTGATCCCATTGATAAATCTCAAATCGAAATCCGATAAATTCGTTATTAAAACCGCTAAAATACAGTTGATAAAATTGATCGCGAATTGATTCTGTATTCAAAATCAACATGCCCATTATAATGAATATAGTGGGTGTCGACCTATACTAAACACTAAACTATATAACCAAACCAAAACACAGGGTAACTCACTTTTAGTTTAGCAGAAACCTTTAATATCGTTGAAATGAACTGGGAATGTGACGGGACAGTTGAAATACAGCGCGTTCATGTGCTTTCAAAGTGACACTGTTCCATGTTGTTTAAATCCAATAACAGGACATTTCCAACTCCTGACGCGTCTCAGCAAAAACTAAAAGCCACTGAAAAACAAAAAGAACAACAAACACCACCCAACAGATCCAAAACAACGAGCTGACTTGAACACCATCAATCAAAACAAACACGAACAATAACCACCACCATCCAGGTCCTGTAGAGCCATTACCAGTAGCATGCAACTTCAAAAGAGGTTAGTGAATAATTCCATAGTACTTAATATATTGTAAGCAATACTTATCTTCTTTATAGGCTCTCTTATATGAGAATTGTTATGGGAAAAGGTTTCTGGTAGTGAATAAAAAGATGAAAAGAAGAGAAGAAGAAAACTGGGAAAACCTGTCCTTTTATATTTTTCTGAATTGGTGTAGGCTGATCAGAAATTGCAAAGATTCCGTTTTACAAAGTTATTGGCTCATGTATGTCTTTGCATTTCGGACAAGGTTGTTTTGAAGTTGATCGCGTTGTTTATAGCGTGAGCACCATGACAACGGACTTACATGGATTTGGGCATATCGGTCAGGGCACACCAAAATAAATAGAAATAATAATAAACAGTTATTCAGTAAATACCAAGGGCTGAATTTAATACAAATCTCTTCGAAATTTAATTCTCTTTCTAATGAATATAATTTCATGTATTAATTCGAAGTTTTTTTTTGTTGTTGTTTTTTATCTCATTTTTGAAGTAAAAATAAAAATATGTACGTTGTCTTTATTTTGTAATTTTTCAAAAATAAGAACAAAACTACAACCAGAAAAGATAGCAACACAAGAGTAGATCCATTAAAAACTTCAGGAAATTCTGAGTATAATGATATGTTTTTGGGAACTACAAGTTAAGCATGGGTTATGTTATTCAAAAATTTAAATTTCTACCAAATTTTTACACAAATACACTGTATAGATTCTCATCAACTTTCAGAAAGCCCAAATATGGCCATGCAGGAAAACTAGTAACGCTTTTTAGAATTTTTTTTACTACTATGTGAGTTAGATCGAAACCACATGTTGTAACAGGCTATGTGTTGTCTTGTTGTGTTTTTTTTTTGTCGACGTCCATGCAAGTTTAAAGCAAAACGCGATAACTTTTACGCGTCTGATTCCCAAAGTAGATGGCTCTTGATCCCAATTCAGACTTACCCATTGATTCTGCCAATTCCAAGAGGCCCTAAATGTTTCTTTTTGCACAACAATACAGATAGGTTTCAAGATAGAAATATCCATCCAATACCTTTCTTTAAAGTATTATAACCATGCATGAGGCTCATCCCTTTGATGAAGAATGTGGTCAGATACTATTGTTCATAGAGTTTAATAGTGGTAGGTTCATTCCTAGGTTGTAGTGTCTAATGGCCTCCATAGTTAAGAAGAGACCATGAGGGCTTCAAGTCTTTATTTCAAATACTTCATATTATTCTAATGATATTTTGTATGGTAATGCTACATAGTGCTCAAGACTTTAGTCGTGCCATAGTCGCTGGTAACTAATCACTAGCCAGTTTTTCTTTTTTACAAGCCAATGAACTCGCCAACCTACCTAGGTAGTACTGGGACAGTTTGTGGAGTGAAACAATGTAATCAGCCAGTTTTTGAAGCTTTGAAAGCTTGTCGTAGGATGTTTTAATGAACGCGTCCTGAAAGGCCCTTGAGGGTGGTGGAGTCTGGTTTTCGTAGGCAGGGAATGCTAGGTGGGTGGGCGGCCGCCTAAAATAATTCCCAGACAGAAGGGTGGCGGGCGCTAGGCGGAAGATTTTGGCTGGGAGTTTGACCTTCGGTAGATAGTAAGACTGACGAATAGATCTAATAAACGTTTTGAGGCAACTGGTCCCCAAACTTCTTCCAGCTAGTATTATCACCTGAAATATCACATATATTCAATAAAAATCACTAGTTGTTTAACAAAGTTTGCCATTTATTAGTGTTTCTAGTTTGGTATTGGAGGACCTTTCAGAATCTACTGGTCAGTGCAACACAAAATCGTTCGCGAACTTGTTTTTCATTTTTTTTGTATGGGGATTTTTTGTTTTTCAAAAAAAAATCTCGTTCTCGGTACCAGTGAATATTTAATATATTATAATTATAATTCTGATTTATCCGGCCTTTAATTATAATTATAATTATAAATCAGTCAATATAGTCGCGGACTAGTGTCGAGTGATCCGGCCCAGTGATTTAATTGTACAATATTAAATATATTAATTTACTAGTCTGCATGCATGGCTGCATGATTTTGATTAATTTAATATTATATTGATCCTAATTTATTATTGGATTCTTACGTCATCAGGCAGGCGCAAGTATAACTAAAGACAATATTTAGATGCTTATCTGAATCTTTTATTGGTAGTAAGATGTTTGAAAGCTTTAACTAGTTGCAATAATCAGGTGACTTTCACGTGACGCCTAGTTGAGAGTCTAGCAAACAAAGGTACTTAAAAATTTCAAATTAGGCAACTTGGCCGAGTGGTTAAGGCGAAAGATTAGAAATCTTTTGGGTTTACCCGCGCAGGTTCGAATCCTGCAGTTGTCGTAATTTGACCATAATTTTTTTTCATCCCCGTTTCAGCTTCTTTTTGAAAACGATTGATGACCTTAAGCAATCAATAACTGGAAGTTTAGTGGTATGTCTTGATTGTTCAATAGTTGTGAGTTGATATCTGGAAATTGAATTTACGCGTCGAAGTTATATAGAAGAAAATCAGATCGTGAAAAAAAAAGAACTAATCTGCACGCGCAGTTTAAAAAAACATTAATATTTTTAATGGGAGGTCCATGAGCTACTTTTAAAATATAATTATTCATTAATTATGAGCTAGTTGAACGTAATACTGCAATATATAAGTTAGCTCTATTGATTTTTGCATTATTTGTTTAATATAGTTATCAGACAAAGGTTCGGTCCAATAAGTATTCATCTTTGCTCAACAACATAGAAGTAAAGGGAAACGTAACCCAATACCAAAAAAAGCAAATTCCATAAACCCAAAGAGATAACATCTTTCACTAATCCACCTACATTGAATCCAAATGTACTCAAAATAGTAGCTCCAGGTATCTCTATCGATAATCCATACTTCTTTTCTCTCAAAATTAACGTTTTGACCTCATTGACAGCCAATGCCTCATAGCCATAATGGAACATACTCAGATATTGGAGAAATCCAAATTTGAGACTATCTCTATTTATGAACAAGCCTGAAAATAACAAAGAGAATAACAAAGTTAAGACACCAATCATGGTAGCATTGCTTGAATCTTTCACCAAAATACCTATAATTAATATTTCGATGGAAACTGTTAAATTGAACAACACCAAAATTAAAAGACACTTGATGAATCCATTATTTTCGAGGTTTAAACCAATCAATGGGTAAGCTATACTTGTTAAGAGTATAGGAGGGAAAATTCTCAATGGTAGCACATCACAAATAATTTTACTAATGTAATAACTCAAGGGATGATAATAGTTGTTTGACCGCTCCTTCAAAAAAATGATTCTCTCTATTGAAAAAGAGTGTAATCCTGTAAGTGTTGAAAACCCAAAAAATGACAAAAAGAAGAAAAACAAACCCAGTCTATTTTGAAACCCACTAATATCATTATCAACGTTGTAGTACAAAAACCCACAGAAAAATCCCATGAAAACAGACAGAATATATGAACCTAGCAATAATTTTGGGTTCCTGTAAAGATTCTTGAATGTTCTTGATGATAAAATGATAAATTGATTTAGGAAGCTTGCCTTTTGATAGTTCCCTTTGAAGACAATTTCGGACGAGTTCACTTTAGCATTTTCAATTTCATCTTTCAGCATTTCAAAGTTTTGTGAGTTTTGGAACATATCATAAATTTTAGTATCAACTCTGACTTCTTCTGGATGGTTTTTCACAGCTTTGTTGAATCCTGCATCATCTCTATGAAGGGCAAAATGTTCCCATTCTCTTTGAGTATCACTTGTGCTACTTGACCTTCTTGGAATATGGATATCTTGGTCGTCTCCATAATCAGCGTTTTCTTCATCGATACCTGCAACTTGAAATTGGTTTGGTCTTCCAATACTGTGTTTCTCACTGAATGTAATATCAATCAGATAGTCTGCAATATTGTATCCCTTAGGGCATTTGTAACCATTGTTGTAAAAAAAATCATTACATTGAATCATTTCCCCTGAGTAAATCAGTTCACCATTAGCAAGTAACACCAACTTGTCAAATAAAGAGACAATATTAGATCTAGGCTGATGAATAGTGAACACCAAAGTTCTGTGGTAGTGTCTAGATAGTCTAACAAGGCATTCGATAACATTGCTTGCATTATTTGCATCTAGCCCTGAAGTTGGCTCATCAAGAAACAAGATAGAAGGTGAAGTTACCAACTCACAAGCAATGGAAACTCTTCTCTTTTCACCACCAGAGATACCTCTTTCAAAATCTGAGCCAATGGTTCTATCCTTTATATTCAAAATTCTCAGTTCTCTCAAAACCTCATAAACTTTACGCTCTTTAGCTTTGAAACTCATATTTCTTGGTAGTCTAAGTAAGGCACTGTTCAAAACAGTCTCATAAACGGTTAAAGTTGGAAGTAAATAGTCTTCCTGGTCAACAAATCCAATAATTTTCCTCAAGTCATGTCTAGACACTGAGTTTCCATTCACCTTAATGTCACCAGTTACAACACCATTTTTATTCTTTTGAGCTAAAATATCTAGTAATGTAGTTTTACCTGCACCGGAACCACCCATTATGGCTAACATCTCACCTGGTTTAACTATACCAGTGACCTTATTTAAGATTGCTTTTGATCCGACAGAGTACGACACATCTTCAAAAGTTAAAGTTACTGGAGTATAGTTTAGCAAGCTATCTTGGTCATCTTCATCTGAATAATCATCTAGTGAAATTTGAGCTCCAGAAAATAGAGGAGATTTTCTAATTGTCAAAACGGCTCCAACAAGAACAGCAACAACACCAATAATGACTGCCACAACATTGAACAAACTTTTTAATGTAAATTTTGGTTTCTTTGGAATATCGTAACCTGGGATTTCACTATAATGAATGCACTCACCAGAATCACAATGTAGCGTAATATAAGAGTCCCCAAAAACAGATAATATCAGATCATCCATACTTGGCTCGGAAAATTTGCAATTTCGTTTATCTAAATCACATGAAAAATCCCCAGGACCTTTAATTGTTTCTGTTAAAAAATCTGAAATATCAATTGAGCCTGATTCACCACAGAGCATTCTTCCAGGAACACATTTACATGAAACATCTTTACATTTGTAATGAGAAGCATTCGATTTCAAATCAAACTGGTAATCACAAGTTGAAAGATCACAGTAAAAACTTTCCTTTTCAGCAATCCAAAATTGAAAATTACAGGTAGATTCCTTTTTATCACAGCTGAAAGTAACTTGTGGTTTCTTCCCATTCAAAATCTCAACAATCTTTTTGTTGGTGACATCACACATTTGATGAAATTTATTAACAAGCATACCATTTTTATAACATGTACCAGACAATCCTTCAGGCATAAATTTATCACAAACTGAATCTTCTTTGCACACATTACAGTTGATACCACTCCATCCATCATCACAATCACAACTATCACCATCTCTTATAGGCCTGTTGCTATCTTTTGTCAAGGATCCACATAGTGGCTCAGAACAATCTTGTCCACCAAACCCATCAATACATTCACATTGTCCATTGAATTCATTACACTTGGAAAACTGCTTACATTCAAATGCCGGAAGCATACAATTGAAACAGGGTGGACATTTATCGTCTTCTGTGTTTGAGCTCATTTTGACAGAGCTTGCCATCAAAGAAGCTTCAACATTTTTGCCATCCAGAAATGACTCTTGAGCTAGACAAGGTACCAGAAACAGTGGTATAAATAGTTTATAAAGCCTCATAGCTAGTCAAAAGTATTTGGCGTGCTCTTTTGAATGTGTTTCTTTCTATCTTTGTTGCGATGGCTCCCCCTTTTCAAGTCTTCTATTAAGATGGCAATTCCCAGTAATTGAATATTTGTTGACGGAATTAATGAATGGAGAGAGCAATTTCTAAAGCTTTTCTATGCTTAAACCAAGTCTCTAGTTGTGAGAACGTCAAGATTGTGCTGACCTTTTTTTGCACTTGATGTGCTCGAGGGTTTGGCTTCTCGATAAGATAAAATTCCTTCGAGGAAAATCGCACGTGGTGTTTGGATGTACTACATCCCTAAAGCAAGAATTTGTTTATTCAGCAGATTGTTTGATTTCTGGGACTTCCAGGTATTCGAGAATATAGGCCGTTAAAAGCATATTCCATCTCTGTATCGCTTGCAAATCAACATGATTGAAATCATCGTCTATTGTGTGCCATTGTTTTGGGAAAACATCGGGAATCAAATGAAGGACGGGCACCCCAGCTTTCCAAAAAGGTATGTGATCATCTTCAATGAATCCATTATTTTCCCTCTTGAAATTCTCTGCTGGTGGTGCTAGGAATTTATTTTGATAACTTTGACTTGTTGATTGGCTGGTGTCAAAAAGTGATGGGAAAAAATGGATCAATTTATTTTCAAGCAAGGAAAGATCATTGTAATTGTCATGAGTAGCTGAGAAATAACTTGGTACGTAATTGACATCAGGAGCACCTAGAAGATCTAGCAATAAGAATAACTCTATCTGGTTAATGATGGATTGACCTTTCCATTTAGAAAAAAGATGACGAGCACCGTAAATTGAATCTTCTGGAGACCATCTTTCAATTGCCTCTTCACCATCAAAAAACACAAACTTGATACCAATATTCATGTCGTAAGCAAAGTCTTGGAAAATATCATCGATAGATTGGGATATTGATTCTGCTAAATCTAGCAAAATTCCACAAGACACCGCACTGTCTATGGCACCGATGAATCCTTTTGGTTGAATAAGAGAATCATAATGAGCTGCGATAACAATATATTTGGTCGATTTATCCGTATTTGTTGAGTAGACAGGGTCTTTCGAAAAGACAAGGTTTGTAAAATTGTATCCATTCTCTTGAAAGTTATCGAGCTCCACTTCCCAGGGTATTCCACCATCCGTTGCTTCATCCAGTGTTTGGAAGTGGTTTGTAATGTAATTTTGAACTTCAATCGATTCTTTAGACCCCGGAACCCTTGTTTTGTTCAAATGCATGAAGTGATTGAGATTGTCTGTAGAGTTTAAATTCAGTCTATTTGTTGAAAGTTTGTGCAGGTTCTTCAAACTGAACGAGTCCAGCTCGTTGTAGGCATCAATCAGTTGCACCAGAACGCACAAGCCCACAAGAAAGAAAAGCTGCATATTTAGTAAAGGATCCTGGCCGAAAGTTCAAGTACAATCAACAATACGCAGTCGTGGTTATCAAAACAATGGCCGGTTTTTTCCAAGGGTCTTTAACTCATATCTTCTAGGCCGCGAATTTCCATAACCCAGGACGCATTCGCGAAAGCTTTTCTACATGTTTTGATTTTTGGAATTTTGTCCTTTCAAACTAAGAATGCCAGTATACTAAGCTCAATCAACCTCTGGATTTTAGCAAAAAAAGACTGAGGAGCTTGGGAATACTTTTGAGAGCTCATGGATGGTGAAATATTGCCTGAGGACGTACTGGGCGGGCACCTCATGTCGTTTCCTACAGACCAGGATTCAAACGAGTCAGATGGAACAGGAAGAGAGCCAGTGAGACATAACTCATCAAATCATCATAATGATAGTGAATCAAGCAAAAGAATCAATCAGAACATGTACATGAATTTGAATAACCCAGCCATAGAAGACGAGAGATTGCTTGAAATACCGCCTTCAATTCAGCAATCAGAGGCAACATCACTGAATTCATCAATCAAGTCATCGGTACCATCCATAATAACAAATGCATCTTTGAAAACTCAAGGTGGTGCTAAAAAAACCGTGAACACAGGGTCTGGTGGACTGCGGCTAAGCACATTTGATACTTCTTCAAGTGTTCCCAACATATCAAGTACAGTTCATGTTGTGCAGCAAAATGCTTCAAGACCCCCATCAATCATTAATAGCTCAAGAAGCGTGGTGCCAAATAGAAATCCAATCAATTTCTCAAACCCTGACTTAGAACATCGGAGCATGCCAATTGCTATAAATCGTCACAACCATGCAACCTCACACCATAGATATGATGATGATAATGCTTCTCAAATTAGTGCATCCTCTCTTGCAACATCATTTTCGAAAAGTTTTTTGTTTGGGTTTTTGAACAACAAAAAGAAGGATGCCTTGAAATCAGGAGGCTTGATCTCCAAAGAGTATTGGATGAAAGATGAAACATCAACAGAATGCTTCAGCTGTGGTCGCTTGTTTACAACATTCAGAAGAAAACACCATTGCAGAATATGTGGTCAAATATTTTGCAGTAATTGTACTATGTTAATATCTGGTGAAAAATTCAATCATAGTGGGAAAATGAGAGTTTGTAAAACATGTTTGAGTTTCGCGACAGAATATAATGATTCAAGTGATGAATCGTCAATCATGGAAGAAAGCTACATTGAGCCTTCGCATAGTCATGAAAATAATATTGATCAGGATAGCATACTTCCCAGTACACCAATTGAAGAGAACAGTCTACCATTTGTTGCAGCGCCTACTCCACCACCTCGGATGGCAATTCCAGCTACAAGGAAAGGGGAATCCGTTGAAATTCCTGTATCAAGATCTTTCAATTCAAGAATTTCATCTATCCATACTACCAATTTTGGCAGAAGAAAAAATTTGGAAAGGAAACCAACATATCACGCTTCATCACAAAGAAACTTACAAGACGGTCATAATAACAATAACAATCATAATAATATTAATGCTCACAACGGTAATGGGAATACCTCAATGCTCTTCAGAAGTAATACTGAAACTTCATTTGCAGACTATGTCAATTCTCATAACTCCAATAGTACCTTCAACTTCAGTAATCATGATGATGATACTGAAAATAATCGAGACTCACCATCAATAGATCATCAATACTCAGATTCTGAGGATGAAGGTTCCATGTCATTATATGCTGCTTTACACTTGGACAAGTCAGATATCCCTGAACAATCAAGAGTTGATACAAGAACAAAATTGACCAGAAGTAACACCAGATCATTGGACAGAGCACAAGCTTCCCTATTAAGAATGAAAAATAGAAGAAAAAGTAAAAGTGTGTCGCGTCCTGCTAATAATTTGACACAATCATTTTTCAAATTGAACGATCCTGAAAGCTACACAGCAATCAACCAAAGCTCACCAGATGTATCAAATTCGGTTAGTTTTATCACATCAAGGGAACAGAATGTGTCTAAACACTCTTCTGAATTGAACGATGTATGTGCACTCCATCTGAAAAATCTTTTACACCAAGGACTAGCAGACTGTGGCGTGCCAAATGTCAAAGAATGGGAAAATACACTAATACCAATATTGAGAACTATTGAAACAGTCGAATATAACGTTAGAGGTGGTGATAATTTGGATATCAGGCAATACATCAAATTGAAAAGACTTGCTGGGGGTAAATTGAAGGATTCAGAATCAATTAATGGTGTTGTGTTTTCCAAAACTTTTGCATTGAAGACTATGCCTAGGCATATATTGAATCCACGTATAGCATTGATTATGTTCCCATTGGAGTATATGAAAACTGAACAGCACTTCATGAGTTTAGAGCCTGTTTTAGCTCAAGAAAAAGAATACTTGAATAAATTGGTTGGTCGGATAGTCGCTTTGAATCCAGATGTTGTTTTTGTTGGTGCAAGTGTGAGCGGTCTGGCTCTACAGCTGTTGGATGAAGCTGGAATAGCAGTTGCTAGCAATATGAAACCACAAGTTATTGAAAGGATTGCTAGAATGACACAGGCTGATATAGTTATATCCATGGATAAATTGGCATTGAACTTGAAACTTGGCACATGTGAATCATTAGATGTCAAAACTTTTGCTTTCAAGAATACCACAAAGACGTTTATGTTTTTAACAGGATGCGATCATCGGTTGGGTTGTACCATAATTATTCGAGGTGGTGACGGTGAACTGTTGAGAAAGATCAAGGATACAACTGAGTTTATGGTTTATGGTTTGTCGAATTTGAAACTGGAAACTGCCCTTTACAGAGACAACTTTATTTATCTTTCTCAAGATTTTTACAATAGGTTGATTAATGAAGTTCCTGATACTGATGGTAATTTTGGGGTAGAATTTTTGAATACTATGAACAAGAGACTACTATCAACATCCCCGACCGTTAAATTTGACCCCCCTTTTTTGTTGCTGCAGGCAAGACAAATAGAGCACAAATTAGATAACGCTAAATCAGAATATGATAGGGTCAAAAACTTAAAAGTCGCTTCAGAGTTCCATTTAGCTGATTTAAATATAGATCTGGGTGCATATAAAGTATCAAATTCAGACTTATTGAGAACTTTCAAATATGTTTCTCATAAAAAGGTTGAGTTCCTTGAAGAGAGTTTTAGTATCAGAGCTAGACAATGGGATCTTTTCAGCTCTTTTGCCCCTGATTTATTAGATCCTGCAAGGCATCAAAACATTGTTTTCCTTTACTCCATGGTATCAACTAAGACTGCAACACCATGTATTGGTCCACATCCTTTACAAATTGATTTTTATTGGGACAATGATATGACACTTGGGCAGTATGTTGAGCACCTGATTTATTCTGCAGGTATAAGCTGTTCAGAAGGTTGTGGTGGCTCACTGCAAGAACATTATAGAAGTTATGTTCATGGGAATGGCAAAGTTGATGTAATGGTGGAAAAGTTTCAATCCAGAATTCCTACCCTGCAAAATGTTATTTTAACTTGGAGTTACTGTAAGCAGTGTGGTCATACTTCACCATTTTTACCTATGAGTGAAACAACCTGGAAATTCTCATTTGGTAAATACTTGGAATTGTTGTTTTGGAGTAAGAAAAACTCATCAACGAATCTTGGTAATTGTTCACATGATTTTGCAAAAGACCATATCAAATATTTCAGCTTGAATGATTTAACTGTGAGAATGGAATATTCAACAGTGGATTTATTGGAACTAATTGTACCAAGAACTAAAGCTTCTTGGAAACCTGATATTGATATCAAATTGAAAGTTGAATTACATGCACTTATTCAAGAGAAATCTAAAAATTTTTTTAATAGTATCCTTGCAAGGTTGAATAGAGTGAAAGTTGATAGTATTTCAAATGATAAAATGGAAGGTGGTCATAAAAGGATTGAAGAGTTAAAGAACAAAGTCACACAACAGCAAGATGAAGTTACTCGTATGATTTCAGAAATCTACAATAAAACTGAGGTTGTTGAACACTTACATTTGAATTCTGTTTTAAGATTTGTGCAAGATTTGAGTGTTGAATGGGATTTGGAATTCGCTGAATTTGAGGATAAATTTTTACCTTCTGAAAAAGATATTGCAAGGATTACTGCGCTCCAATTGAAAAGATTTTTCATGGATGGTTCTGATGAAAAGCCTACAGTGACAGCTGCTACTACAGCCTCTGATCAAATAAAAGCTGTTCCAGATGAAATGACAGGACCACTGTTGGAAGATAGCGAGGAATCAGGTGCTGAGGAAGAAAAGGCACAAGAGATCTCAAAAGATGATGTCGCGTCTACACATAATGATCAAACATCAGATGCTCAATTGATTGAAAAACCTAAAGGTTTTAGAACAAGATCAGATAGCTCATTATTACCCCAAGCAAGCTCCCTGGGCACTAAAAATAGCCCAAAACAAGGAAAAGTGCAAGAAAAAGTTCATATAATGGAAAAGCTGCTAAACGAACAGGATCCTAGACGTGTTTTATCCACTGGAAGCTCTGAGGTTCAAAAATTGAAGTCGTCTAATACATCTATCGGAAATCATATGAAATCATTGTCTAGTGCATCAGTTGGTACAAATCAAACTTTGAATACACCATCAAAAAAGGATAAAGGTAAGTCAAGTTCTTTTAGCTTGGAAGGAGAAGGAGGATCAAATTCACAGCTGCACACACCAGTCTATGAAAAAAAATCCTTCTTGTCGGCTTCTGCTTCACCAACAAAGAGTGAGTTTCCCAAATCAATTAAATCTAAATTTGGTATTAGTGCCAAAGATCTTGAAGTTCAGTTAAAAGAGGGTCGTCAGAAAAGTATTAGCAGCAACTCTAGTTTAAAAGTGCTGGTGATCAATATGGAAAAGCTGAGGATAGTAGAGTTTCAAAATTAACCAATTATTTTGATCAAATTCACTTTGAAACATTATCTAGGGAGTTTGAAATGCAACGTGAAAAGGAAAGGCTGAAACTGATTCAAAATAGATACAAAGCAGCACCTGTTGCATCTTCTAAGCCAATTGTTGAGATTTATAAGAATGTTAGAGATGCTGTTGAAGAAGAAGATCATTCCGGTGCAGAACAACAAGAAAATGAAGAATTTGGTAACACAAAGAAGCTTGAGAAATTTGAAAGAGATATAAACAATAAGAAGAATGTCTTAGAAGATGGTATTAAAGAGGAAAATTTGAAGACTGAAATTCCACAAACTGAACGGGTTTCACTAATGAAAACTTTGGCAAATTTTTGGGCTGATAGATCAGCAACTTTATGGAAACCGTTAGAATATCCCTTAGCTTCCACAGAGCATATTTTTGTTGATTCAGATGTTATTGTTCGAGAGGATGAACCAAGCTCTTTGATTGCCTTTTGTTTGAGCTCTTCGGATTATGTTCAAAAGATTAGATTCATTAGAGAAAATAAGGTTAAGGAAGAGGAGGAAGATATTAATAAAGATGAACACAAAGAAACTGATGCTGATGAAAATGAAAAGCCTGAAGAAGATAATCTCACTTATAAACTGAAGCAAGAGATAAAGGGTAATGACTATAGTGATTTAGAAAGTATCATGTTGAAGAAAACAGCAGTTCATTTGAAGTACCAATTTCAAGAAGGAGGAACATTATTATCTTGCAAGATTTTTTTTGCTGAACAATTTGATGCATTCCGTCGTAAATGTGGCTTAGATGACAATTTTGTTCAAAGTTTATCAAGATGTATCAAATGGGATTCAGCAGGTGGTAAAAGTGGATCTGCATTTCTGAAAACATTAGATGATAGACTAGTCATCAAAGAATTATCTAATGCGGAATTGGATTCATTTGTTAAATTTGCTCCAAGTTATTTTGAATATATGGCACAAGCCCTATTCCATGATTTACCCACAGTTATTGCCAAAATTTTTGGGTTTTATCAGATTCAAATTAAGAATCCAATCAATGGAAAAAATTTCAAGATGGATGTTTTGATCATGGAGAATTTATTTTATGATAGAAAGACATCAAGAATCTTTGATTTAAAAGGTTCTATGAGAAATAGACATGTTGAAAAAACTGGTAAGGAGAATGAAGTGTTGTTGGATGAAAATATGGTTGAGTACATTTATGAGAGTCCGTTATTTGTTCGAGAATATGATAAGAAGTTATTGAGAGCTTCTTTATGGAATGATACGTTATTTTTAGCAAAGATGAATGTGATGGACTATTCTTTGGTGATTGGTATTGATGAGGAGAATAAAAATTTGACAGTCGGTATAATTGATTGTATCAGAACCTTCACATGGGATAAGAAATTAGAAAGTTGGGTTAAAGAAAAGGGTCTTGTTGGAGGAGGTACTAAAGAGCCTACAGTTGTGACCCCAAGACAGTACAAGAACCGTTTCCGTGAGGCGATGGATCGGTACATTCTTATAGTTCCAGACTGTTGGTATCAAGGGAGCAATACCCATGGATGATTGTAAATGTATGTATGTAATGAAGTTATGTTAAAAGCTTATGTGTAGTGTGTCTCCTACCGTCGCACTATACTCTTCTATTTATAGAATCTGGACGAGGCTTGTGGTGTCTGGGTGTCCAGAGATAAGCGAATTGGTTTTTACAGCCTTGGATAGAGACAAACAGATTCCAGAAGCTAAAAAAACATCAATCAGCAAGTTCAACAGAAAACTAAACCCTGAGCCATATACACTCTTGGAATTGACCTTTACTATACACTTCCAACAAACTGCTAAGAAGCCGCTGTTCTTGCTAACTATATTATCCACAATATCAGCTGTCATTATAAGTCCAGCCTCAGCGCTCCTGCCAAATCAATCCACGCCTCAACTTTTGTTTCAAGCGCGTTCAGAATATCAAAAGGATCAAATCAACTGAGGCGCTAGCAACAACAACAACAACAACAACAACAACAACAACAACAACGTTCTCGCTTTTGAACTGAAAAAACAATCGCTACAAATCCCAAACAAGGCGCTATTCTGCTCAACTATAAATCAGAATTTATCTGTCTGCTGCTGATTTCTTTAAATTTGCTGCTTTCCTCCTGATTTTCTCAAGTGCAAATTATTTTCTGTTTGATCGCGATCAGACTGGGACGAGAAAAAAAAATAAAAAACACAAATCACCATAGAAACTCAACATTCTAGTTTTTTTTTTTACAAAAGGCTGTTGATCTCTGTTGGTTTACAAAAGAGAAAAATAGAGAAAATTTACAACTGTACTAGACTACACTAGAGAAGGTTCATCAAATATTCCTTCGTTTTTTCATTATAGATCACTAGATAATTTTTAGACTAGACATTATGGGTCTTGTTTTTGGATGCTCCACCGTTGTGGTAGTCATTAATGCTATTGCTTTGGCGTTCTTGATCTTAGCAACAATCACCGCTCCTGTTGTTTCAATGTTGGGTTTGGCTGAAGCTGATAATGTCAAGTATGGTGTTTTCGGTTATTGTTCAAGCTCAGGTTCAAATTGTTCAGATGCAACTTTCCCTTACAAAGTTACTTCATTATCCCCAAACACAAATGATTGGAAAATGGATGACAGTGCAAGAGATACACTTGCTAAGATCTTGATTGTTACACCTATTGCTGCTGGGTTGACTCTGTTTTCATTTATTTTCAACTTATTTGCTCATTTCAAAGCTTTCGGTTCTTCATTGGCATTCTATTTGATTGGTTTTTTCTTCACTTTATTAGCATTTTTTGGTGCTGCTATAACTTGTATTGTGACATTTTTGCTATTTTTCCCACATGTCACTTGGTGTGCTTGGATCTTGATACCAGCTGCCATCTTGAACTTATTTGCAGTTCCATTGATGTTTTTCGCTTTAAGAACTACACCAAGCTCTTTCAAAGATGATGATGAAGAAGGCGAAGTTGAAGATAAGAATTTGACTGATTTAAGTGATGGTGATAATTTCAAATCAAATAATGAATTCAAGCTGGATGATTTTACTGGCCCAAACACCACTTTTACAAATTCCTCAATTGATAAAAACATTCCATCATCAACTTTGAAAGTTATTACAAATGATACTTCATCAATGACTGATCAAAGATCTGGGTTAGAAAAGGCCACAGCTCATGATTATTCAACTAATAAAAACCCTACAAAAGATTTCAACTATAATGGGCAAATTCAAACCCAGCATTATGGAAACAACAACCTGAACAACGAAGGTACACCAAACTTGGTTTCTTCTCAAAACTATAATAGAGGTGGTGCTGTTCGTTCAGAAGCCCCAAGTATCAAACCACAATCTGCAAAACCAGATTACAGCACTGCTGGTGCTTCTTTGTATCCAAAAAGTGCATATCAATCACAAAATAGTGCTGTTCCACCTTCAAGATCTCAACAAAGATCTCAATATCAAGCTCCTCAACGTCCTTTAAACCAATTCCAATCTTTACAACAACCTGGTTCTTTACCAAGAAACGCTACATCAACGTCTTCATCCGGATTAAATACACCTGGTGCCCAGAATACAAATGCTATTCCATCAAGTGTGTCACAATCAGGTGTCCCAAGTGGTGTACCAACAACTTCATCATCTGTTTATAATAACACTGAATCCAATTATAATAGTGCAAATGGGTTGGGAAATTCAAATCATGGTTCTTCAGCTTCAGATGACTATGATAATGAATTGGCAAATGATAACGATTCAGATTTTACGTCTGTTTCACAAAGAGCTGTTAATCCTCGTTATTACCGTGGTGCTAATGCAGCTCCAACTTTATTTCCAAATCAAGAACAACAACAATTGGTTTCACCATCACAAGGACCAGGAAGTTATTTCCCATCTGGTCAGCCTCAACAGCAACAATATCAGCAACAGCCATATCCAGATTATACATCATCGCATTATAGTGGAAGTGCTGTTCAACCAGGCCCATATTCTCCGCAACCTCAATTCCAACCAGGTTCTGCACCATTACCATCACAACATCAACAACCTCCAAGAAAAACTGCCTCCGATGTTTTGTTATCTACAAATCCTGATTTTATGGTTTCTGGACCAGCTTTCCAAAGACAACAATTCCCAAGAAGAGCAAATCCACAAGCTACAGGAAGTTATAGACCAGCTTATAAAAGAGTTCAAGGTGGTAACAGTAAGATAACTCCTGCATCCCTGGGTGGTGATAGTCCTTATAATTTCAAATGATTGAAGAAGGATCTAGACAAAAAATTATTATCTTTCAAAAAAAATTGTTTATTTGATTTCGAGTTTTATGTTTTCAGTGTTTTAAGTTATTATTTGCTTTGGGTTTTTAGAAAGCTCTTCAAGTTGATTTTGAAGCTATACAGCTGTTTTATTCAATTCTCAGGTCTTCACATTCTTTCAGAATTATATTTTCAATTCACGGGAAAAGAAAAATGCAAAAACATTTGGTTTTGCTTTCCTTCCAAAATCGCACCATGGACCAACCTCTTTTTTTTACTTCTCTTTATTTTACAATATACCCCTTTGTCCATTGATTTTTATTCTTTTTTCTTCTTGTTATCGTTGTGTGTTAGGTTTTGTTTTGTGCTTTTCCTTTGTCCTTGTGCGAGGTTTTATTTAGAGTTAACTTGTAACCAATTATATTATTAAGTTTATTCTTTTGGCGTAGCTGATATTCAACACGCTTATGCTACGTCTTGTACCGGCCAATATCATCATACACCGATTTATATTAGTTAAAATAATGTGTATATATCTCTAATCATAAAATCATCAACCTATTATTTATCACGTCAGCCTCCACAATTCTATCATCATTCAGATTATTCTCTAATGTTTCCACTTCTGTTTTATCTTTCCCGGGAATTTCTGGAGAATCATGACTTGGACTATCTAGAGGTTTCTTAGCATCAGGCACTTGACCTTGATTATTATCACCGCCTCCTCCACTTGAATTTCTATTATGATGAGGCTTCAATATCACAGTCATAAACAATAGAAACACTATTAATGACAACAACAAGATAAGTTTACATTTCTGTGTTCTTTTTTGATAATGACTAGCTCTTGTTAATTGTTGTGAAGCATTCTGTAAATCAACTTTTGTATTTTCTAAATTATAATCAATTCTATCCAATATTGTACCTTGATCAATAACCATGTTTTGCATTTCTTTAAAAATACTAGAAACTTCTAAAACACCTTGAGCTAACTTTGTGATTTCTTGTTCTCTTTGTCTAATCATTGAATCATTTATGCTTGATTTTTGCTGTAGAATTGATGATGATTCTTTAATTGCTTCTCTTGAATAAGATTCCAATTCTTCAGTTTCATCAATTGCAGGATTATAAGTGGATTGATCAATAACTTGATTTGACTTATTTAAACTTGGTAATTGTTCAAATTCATCTTTTTTCAAGAATTTAATATAATTATTTTGTAATTTTCTAAAATTTGAAGATAATTGTTGAATCTTTAAGGCATAATTTTTTTGCATATTTTCAATCATGTTTAAATCATCAGCTTTCAACTTATTATTAGGTTGTCTTTTGATACCTTCAAATCTTTTAACAAGATTATTACATTCATAAAATTTTGTAGTGATTGTATAATTCAATTTTTCAATTTCTTCTTCATCTGTTGTACGATCATTAAATCCTGGTAAAAGATTCTTCTTGTATAACCCATTCAATTTATCAATTTTCTTTGATATGAAATCCAAGTTCTCATCTATCCCCTCTGAAATATCCAAAAATGAAGGTGGTAAAGCTATCAACTCAATATTATTATCACCACTACCGTTGTTCCCTGGTTCAACATTTCCTCCTATTAGTTCCTCTTCCTCTCCCATAGTATCAAACCTGGACCCACTCAATGGACCACCATGATGAGGGTAAGTTCTTCTGTAGGATAAAAAAAGATTGGTTCTGTCTCTAAACATATTCTTTAATAGATGCTGTGAATATTGAACGGATGTGTCTTGTGGTTAATTGTGTGTATTATTGTCTAATTTGACACCAATTCGACTTCAGCAAAAAACAGGATCGAATTCGCGAATTTGAGTATTTTTCGCGAATGCATTTGCTACTTCCGAAAAAAGGATTCAAATTAAAACGGATTCTATTAAACTATTACAATTTTTTTATGATTGGTGAGATGGAAGAGGAACAAATAAATAAAGTAGCAACGGCATGATCATCATAATGTTTTCAGTCTTTGACATTTCTTTTGGAGTCTTTTCTATGTAGCAAAGTACCCATCAAATTGACAAAAGATGCAGACTTGTTTTGATGTTGTAATCCACCTAAAGACACATGTGTTGGCACAGATGATTGTGTTGAATTATCTGAAGGAGAAGCAGATTGTGGCCTAACAGGTGGTGATGGTGATAATGGAGTTAATGATCCAAAGTTGTTGTTAAATTTATGCTTTTGAGGAGATCTTGAATAGTTCAGATTTAAACTGCTGTTGTTGTTGGATGAAGAAGAAGGTAGATGATTTGATGAAGCATTTCTAGATATAGAGGGAGATGACCCAGTAGATGAGTTCATAGAGCGATCCATTTGATGTGATGATGAATCACCTCTTAAATTGGACAATAATGCTGTACTTTGAGCTCTTGAATTACTCAAGGATGATGATTTTAGATGGATGGCTCTAGGTCTTGTAACTTCAGGGTCTTCATAATCAGGTGGAACATAAGCAGGTGATAAGTTATCAGGTGTGAAGGCTTTCATTGCTGTTTGATAAGATGGAACTTGTGACATACTTTCTGAATTCCAATCTCTTGATGCAGGACTACCACTTCTAATACTTCCAGGTAAATTGGTTTCTGAATTGACTCTTGAAATATGATTGAAATATGGCGAATGAACACCCGGTGAAACAATACCTTCTTTGTGTGGCCTTATAGAGAAATAATCAGATTCATTAGTTGGTGGAGTATTAAGTTCATTGATAGGTGTTTGTAAATTATAAGCAGCAGTTCCTCTATTTCCTCGTGCAGAAAATGATAATCCACCTTCACCTTCATTTTCATCTTCATCAATATTATTCATGTTGTTATTATTAGATACTGCTGAAGATGCACCAGGAAGACCAGCTAAAGAATCTAGAGAAGGTTGAGAATTAACTTCGGCTTGACGTTGTAGATGTAATCTTCTCAAGTTTTCAGTCAGCTTACCCATACCACCACTATCAGTTAAGCTTTCACTATTTTGATAACCATTTGGAGTTCCAGGTGCTGGTGTGGCAGCTCTTGAACCTTCTGGAGTATCTTCAATTGCAATTTCACTCCATAATCTATCATAGATATGATTTTCATAATTAGGTGGAGCCATTCTTTCAGCATTTGTAATTGAATTTTGAGAACTTAGGTTGGCTGGTGTAGTTTCTGGATCAGGTGCAAAGATAACGTCATCATCATCTAATTCATCGTTATCTGAAGGGATATCATTAAATGAACCTGCAGAGCCTTCACTTGCAATTGAACCATGTCTTTCTCTATCAAAATTTTTAACACCAAGGGCAACAAATGGAGAAATAAATAAAATCAAAGGTAGTGATGCACGTAATTCTGAAACATGACCATCAGGATTAATTAAACCAACAACAAATTTCAATTTATGACGAACTTTAATATTATTTAAAATATCAACATCTTGTGTACATTTTGATAAACTTGCAGGTATATTAATGGTGGAATTAATTTCCCATTTGTCATCTGTAATTTCTTGATTTGAAGCAGGAATGACAATATCATGAATGTTCCGTTCACCGGAATGTGGAGGTCCATAAGAACCACAACAAGAGTAATATTCACTTAAAGTGACTTTGATTTTACCCAATTTTAAACCTTTAGCTAAAGGAACTAAAATCATATGAATTGGACATGATGAACCTATAGCAACTGCTCTTGAAGGAATACTAATAGTATATTCAACTTTCTTAGGCCAAGTATTATCAACAGCCATTGTTTCTGATAATTCGACTGAATCTGGAGTTAAAGTTCTAACAACTCTTAAATGCTTCTTAACAACTAAATCATTTGAAAATCTACCACGATCAATATTAGCTTGTAATTTATAAACCACTGTAGCACCTGGTAAACCTTCAACACTTTCATTGATTGAACCTGGCAAAACAGCACTAAATGGGAATTCGTAATTACCTTGTAATAAAAGGTGACTATTATTTGCAGAACCACTTAAACTTGTTGATGAACCAAAACTTGCCAAATTTGTTGATGATTTTGATTTTTTACCATAACTTTTCAGTGAACTTGAAGAACTGTTAGCGGAACTGTTCTTCCGTGTTAAAGTTGGACTTTTGCTATTATAATTATCATAAAGATTATTCAGATCAAAACTATCCCAATTATGTTCAAATATTCTTTTTTCATAACGGAATGGTTTTTTCAAAACTGAACCCCTTTGAGTTTCATAAGAATTTGTCCATTTTAATCTTAAAGTTGCATAAAGTTTTAAACTCAGTTTTTTAATTGAAATTGGTTCTAAAACTGATAAAACAATTGAACCATTTACTAAAACTGATGGAGCCTCGTGAGCAGACCCTTTAATAACCAATACATCATGATCAGTTCCCTTGATTCTAATATCGAATAAGGATGTTTGTTTGTTAGAGCTTGAATTTCTACTCAACAACACCATATTATAATGATCTCTTCTAAGATCTTGTCTTTAAAGTTGATGTAAATGATGTTGATAATTGAAGTTCCCTAGTATGATAGCAACCCTATAGTTTTTCCGATAAGGACTGAAATGTGGTTTTCTCTATAACAATCTGTTTAGCAAGAATAGCAAAAGCAATTGAGGAAAACTAGTTCAATAACGGAAACAAAACTGCCCCCCTTGTGCCTCTTTCTTTCTCTGACTGTGTCTGTTTTTGGGCTTTTTGTAATGTTTATAAAATTGAAGGTTTTTCATCAACTTTCTCAAAACGTTCCTTTTGTTTTGGTCTCGGGCCAACACGCCTCAGATCGGTGGTTTGGGACACACCACTATAAGCTCGAATTCGCGGAAAAAATCAAGTTTTAAAATTAGAAGAAAAGACGTTAATTCATACTATAATTTGTTTGGTTTTGCTGGATGATATATATTTATATAAAGGCATTATTGACTATCTGTGAGGGAATACTGGTTCAAAAGAATACAGTCACCCCCACGTTCAGGATCCAATCCATAATTGTAAAAATATCCTTCAGAACTGACAACTGATACATGAATCAATTTCAAATTGTTATCATTATCTTGTGAAGTACTGCTTGACTCACCACTATTTCCAAATGTATTCTCTTCACTACCTTCCAGTTGATCATTGGAATTTGATTGTTCTGAAAACACAGAAGGTAACCCAGATTTAGGTATAGATAACTCTTTACCAATTGAAACAACATTTTTAACACCCGAAGCAGCTGGAACTTTTAATGATGCAAAATGTCTTGTAGGTTCAAGTATTGAAGTGAATCTTGGTGGTAGAAAAGTTCCTATTTTTTCAGCTGCTTTTCTTCCAATATTTTGTGAAGATTTTCTAATCATTCTTCCAACACTTCTTCTTGAAATATCAATCAAAGGTTCAACACGATCTTCAATTTCATTACTATTTATTGAATCATAAGATGAATTTGATATTCTTCTTTGTGTTGTGTCCTGACTAACTTCACTTCCTGAACTTTCAGCTCTTTTAACAATTGAAGGACCAATGTTCTCCACAATATCATCTGCATCAATTGCTTCATTATCTGGTTGTGATTGTGTATTATTTGAAGTGTCATCATCGGATCCAAGTTTGAAAATATGAACAGTTTCAGTGGCAGAGCTTGCAGTTAAAAATTTGTTATCTTGACTAAATGATAATGAGTAAATCTTGGTTGGATATGTACCTCTTCTAAATTGATATAATTTCAATCCTGTTTCAATAGCAAAGACACGAACGATTGTACCTTTATCTGAAGCGGTAGCTAATAATGTACCATCATAACTTATAGCAATGGCAGCCAAAGTTGTCTTATGAGCTTCGACAACAACTAATGGTTGTAAAGTTTGAGCATTAAATATTATGACATCACCATTACGATTTATTTGATTAGTTGTTTTTGAATTTGAGTTTGAATCGATGTTATTCAATTGTGAGTTTGCATTATTACCATTCCCATTATTATTTATATTATTACTTGAATTTATTGGATTGATGAAATTTGTACTTATCTTTGGTGGTGAAGGATAAGCCAAAAAATTATTATCAATAGTTGGACTCAATGCACATAATCCATTTGGATTTGGAGAAGTTTCAATTGTATGTAATAATCTCATATTATTTATATCATAGATATAAATTTGTTCCTCTAATAAAACAACTAATCTTGATTTATTTAACTTCACGGATAAAATTGATGTTGGGAATGTTAATTCACATATTGTTGAATGTCTTTTTGTATTTATAATTTTTAATCTTCTTGGAGTCATTGAAGGTTGATCACCAAGTCCAACAATTGCAATTAAAGACGTACAAAATAACATCTCCACTATTCCAATCCCACCATCTAATCTTGAATAACATTTTCCAAATGGTTCACAGTTGAAAATTTTATAACCACGATCAGTACCTATTGATATACAACTACCATCTTGATTAAAATTTATGAAGTTTAAACATTCCAAACTTGTTTTAGTTGGTATTGTCTGTACTGAACTTTGATTTGTAGAAGATCCAGCTAAAGCAGCTGAAGATGAACCTTGTTGTTGTTGTTTTTGAGAAAGTGTGCTATATGACATAATTGATAAAATTGAATCTATTATTAAAGAGGTAATGGCATTATCTGGTTGTGGAATGTGATGTATACAAAGTTAATTTGTAATTGTATTTGTTTACTTTGAGCTCTTGAAATGAATCTTTCTAGTGTCGTTGACTTGCTAATTGAGTTTGCCGATCCTGGGGGGCTAGTTGTTACTGATGATTTAAACGTTCTCTTTGCCACAAACTTTCACGTGTGGAATGGATTGATTTGATAATGGATTTTTGGTAATGTTTTTTGACTTTTAATGATGATTCTCTTGATCTGTGATTGCTCTTGTTGTATCACTATCTCTTTTGCTCACTGATTCATGAATTCCTCAATGTTTGGTACCCAAATTAATTATCACCAGCACTTGATTTGAATCTGATTTTAATTGTAGAGAAATTTGTTTTTTTTGTTTACGATTAGGTAAGAGATGAGTAAGAAATTCCCCGGATTATACCAATACAGGTATATCCCGACCACATATAAACGTAATTTCATTTTATTTCATTATTTAAAGAGTTTATTGTTATTTGGACTAGTATTTGAAGAAATGCTGGATGCCAAATCACCCTGAGAGCACCAATTGTGCACGGGGAGACAGTTGAAATATTTACACCAAGAACAATGACCACCTCCATTCTTTGTAAAATTAAGTGATAATCCAACAAACCATGCAACTAGTAATGTGAGTGCCACAATTCTAACGATGACCCATATGGCAAATTTCCTTCTCCTTATACTATCCATATGATTAGAAATGGAATTCCCAAAACCTTGAATCTTATAACCATAATCAATACTATAATTTTTATCTAATCTAACAAATTTTGGATCATTTAACAAGACAACACCTAATAATAACCCTGATACAAATCCACCAATATGACAAAAATTATCCAAGCCAGGTAATAACCCCAGTACGAAGCAAGCAACAACTTCGAATAATAAGACACCAATTAAAATTCCATAGTGACGAACAGTTTTTTTATCTCTATGTAATATAAAGATTAATAAATTAACAGCAATGATACCAAATAATGCACCACTTGCACCTGTACTTGACATTCCATCTTGGGCAAAATTTAAACCTAGTAGGTTCCCCGAAACACCACTTATAATGTAAATGATTATATATCTTATTGAACCAATTTGTCTTTCAACATCTAATCCCATAGTACATTGTAATAATAAATTGAAAATGATATGAACAAACCCAGCATGCAAAAACATTGCACTTAATAATCTCCAAGTTTGTCTTGGTGTATTTGAATCTGAATTACAAAGTTGACTAATTGTACAAGTTTGAGTTTCTAAAGTTGTTGAATTTGGACATGGCCAATCCAAGTTCCCTGAATCAATTCCCGAGATTGGATGGATACATGGAGCAAATCTTGAGCCTAAATAGATTTGAACGTTTGATGAAGGTCCCAACATTGGATTTATGTATGGTTTTGTTTGGAATGCAGAACCTGTTAATTGATTCATTTTAACTAGTTCTAGGATGAATATTGCAATGTCTATAATTGTGATGATTATTGTGAAGTATGGGAAGTTTAGTAATTTATATCCTAGTGTGTTTGATGGTTTTTTGATGTGATATTTTGGATGACGATGATGATGATGATGACGTTCATTATGTTGTAATAGTAAATCATTTGTACTTGAGTTCCCATAATTGATTGTGGGTAATTCTTTCAATTCTATATTGTTTTTTGAATTGTTTATTGAATCTTCATCATCATATATGACACGATTATATCTATTTGGATTTGCATTTTGAATAAATTGGTTTCTTAGAGGAGATTCTGAATATTGAGTTGTATCAGTCATTTTCATTGGGGTTGTGATATAAGAAGAATGAGCCTTTGGCGGTAAAGGAGGGAGGTCACCCATGGTATTAACGTGAGCCATGTTCTTTTAGTTGTATAGATCAAGGGAGTTGATATAATTTGTTGTATGGATCTGATTTTGTACCTGAATAGGTCAAATTGGCAGTGCTGTGCAAAGAAAGACGCGTTTTAGATGGAAAAAATCAGTGGAATGAGATTTGTTTCAAGGAAATAGTTGGATGAAGTTCTCAAAATGAATGGATATGGTTATTCTTTCCTTAAGCTAGTAAATTAACTAAATCAATGCAAACTCATCAGCCATTCCAATTTTCAGGTACCATTTTCTTTAAATAGATCAAATTTAAATTTCAACGCAAGGGCCAAAAAGAGAAAAAAAACTTACATCGCGAATTGGTTTTACAAATGAAAAAAACATCAAAGATTTATTTATTCACTTCTTTTCAAATAATTCTTCAATCTCCTCTAAAGAAACACCTTGAGTCTCTGGAACCATGAACAGGACAAACCAAAACCCTGTAAACATGAACCCGGTAAAGACAAACCCATATTTATAACCAATTTGTTCAGTTATAATTGGAGTACAAAATGCAATGAAGAAATTCGAACCCCAATTAAAAGAGACTGAAAAGGCCATTGAAGCAGCTTTTATATGGATTGGATATAGTTCACTAACTAGGACACTAACACAAGCACCCCAAGTTGGAGAGAATGAAAAAATGAATAAACAAGTGAATATAATCATTATAATACCTGGGATTTTATTTGTTGAAGGATCAGTTGCAAATTTATCAATTTTCAAAGTACCCACGATTGAATAAATAAATAATGAAATTGTACCACCAAATGAACCTAATAATAAAGATTTTTTCCTGCCAAATTTTTCAATAACATAAACACCAGGGATTGTGATTATTAAATTAACAGTAGCTAAAATGATTGAAGTTATATAAGAATCATTAATCCCAGCAAATTTGAATAGAGTTGTACCATAATAGAAAAAATAATCAATACCAGACATTTGTTGGAAAGTCATTAAACATACACCAACAATAATTCTTTTCAAATATTTTTTTTAAAAATTTCCCAAAATGGGATTTTTGAAGCATTATGTTCAATACTTAATTTTTCTAGTAAAATTTGTAAAGTTCCCTCTATATCAGGATCTTCCACTTTTTTCAATGAAATTCTAGCTTTTTCATATTCTCCAATACTAATTAAATATCTTGCACTTTCCGGTGTGGAAATTATCCCCAAACAAACAGCTAACGCAGCACCAATTCCAATACTTAGAGGTATGATCCATTCAGCTTGATTATTATACATCTCTTTACAAGCATAAACCACTATACTACCAGTTAATATGGCAATGCAGATACTTAATTGATATAACGTGGTACAACTTCCTCTAATCACAGTTGGGGCAGTTTCAGAAATAAACATTGGAGCTAATACAGCAACACTTCCAATACATAATCCACTAGTTGCTCTTCCTATTAGGAATTGATACCATTTCCCTGATAATTGTGAAGTTATTTGAATTATTATCCCAATGATATAAACCATCATTGATATTAATAATGGTAATTTTCTACCTAGTGTATCAGCTAATCTTGCAATTGTGAAACCACCAGTGATACAACCGATATGATAACTTGAGACTAATAACCCAGTTTTATAACTTTCTAGATAGTATTCCATGGTGTCTGTTGATTCATTATAATGTAAATGGCCTAATCTGTGGAGAAATGATTTCATATTGATGATACCACCAATTACACCAGTGTCATAACCGAATAAGAATCCAGAGAATGAGATTAACAAACTTAGAAAGATGACTTTCCTAAAAGACCAGATTAATTTTAAGTCAACTTGTAATAGTGTTGGACTGATTGGGGGTTGGTTATTGGCGTTTATCAGATCCATATCACTTTCCAAAGAGTATAAAGGGGGTCTATTGTCTTGTAGTTCCATGGTTAATGGTGGTGGGATAGGGATAGATGATTCTTTAAAGCCAGTGGGTTTGGTCATTGTTGGATAGTTGTTAGTGGTTAGTTATAGATTTCATGGATTTGATAATGTTTTATAGCTCTGGATTCTATTATTAATACCAAGTGCGCCGTTGAGACGAATCAGGAAGGACGAGTATTAATAATGAATGGGTTAATTGTCGTTGGGAATGTCGTTTGAATGGTGGAATAGTTAGTTATTTAGTTATTATCTATTAGTTATTATCTATTATCTATTATCTATTACCTATAATTAATCAGTTATATCATTGATTATCAATTCTATTCAATTATTCTTTCAGTTATTCTATTGATTATTCTTTCAGTTATTCTATCAACCGACTCTACCCCAGATTTACTATCTGATTATCGTCTGCCTAGGACCCTAGAGAGAACCCTGCCTAGGACCTGCCTATGCTCCAGACAGACCCTCCGCCTAGCCTCCGCCTAGCCCTTGTGCACCACCACCGTCGCGACACTTGTGCAATCCATGAAAAACAAACTTCAAATGCTCAAATGCTCATTACATTAACAATAACTTCAAGTATAAGCTCATCCACAATGGACATCCAAGACCTGGAAATCAACGACGATTCTGCTGTCCCATTGGCTGACGACTTTGCTGCCTACTTCCCTTCCCCTTCACAGTCAAGCAACAACAACTACAACCTGAACTCTGATGATGCTGCTTCATTACCTTCAACAACTTCCCAATCACCTTTGGATACTTCACTATTAAACTCTGGTTTCAAACACTCAACTCCTCAAAATACAATCACTACTAAACCAATAACCATCAACAAGAAGATCTCAAAAGGCTCTGCTACTTCTGCTGCTAAAAAACCTTCAAGATTTAGACCTTGTGATGGTTGTAGGAAAAGAAGAACCAAATGTTCAATCCCTCAAGGTTCCAAAACTTGTCTTGAATGTACCAAGAGAAACATGGAGTGTAAATTTGATTTCACCACTGATCAATTAAACAACTCAGATTTGAAAAATTTCAAAATGATTTGTGATAATTGTAATCATAGAAGAACAACTTGTATTATACCCAGAAATTCAAATCATTGTACTGAATGTACCTTAAGGGATTTACAATGTAAATTTAGTGATTCTGTTAATAATGATGCCAAAATAAGAACAAATATACCCATTAGAGATTATGATAATTATCAAGGTCCTACAATAATGAAGAAGACTTTATCTTTACAAGGTCCAAAATCTTCAAAATTATTAGGCCCAACTTCAATAGTTGAAAAAAATTTATTGAATTTTAACAATAATGATGATGATCCTGCAAATTCTCCAACAAATTCAATCATCAAAAATGAACAAATTATAATTGACCATTCAATTAAAATTAGAAAAATTAATAATGATTCATTTTTCCAAATTATAAATGATAATGAAGAATTTATAAAATTATCTTATCAACAAGTTGATGAAATTGAAAAAATCATATATCCTTATGGATTAAACTTGATAAATTTATTTTTCAAAATTGTTCATCCAATGTTACCAATCATTTCAAAACCGGTTTTTTTAGAAAAATATTCAAGAACTCATAGAGAATTTGATCCAATCTTACTTGCTGCCCTATATTTACATGCAATTAATTGGTGGCATCTTGATGATGAATTAAAATTGAAACCAAAACCAAATTTCTTAAAATTGGAAAGATTATTACTTGTTTTATATTCAGAAAATTTAATTAATTTACCGCCAAAATTTTCCACTTGTCAAGGTTTAATCTTGTTAATTAATTATAATTTCCATAAATCAGAGACTTCATTACTTTCAAAGACAAATGATGATTGGAAAATTATTAGTCAATTAATAACAATTGTGGAAGAATTAGGTTTAAACTATAATAGTGAAGATTGGATAACTATACCAAATTGGGAAAGGAAAATCCGCAAATTATTAACTTGGACTATAATAATGATGGATAAAATGTATTCTTTATTAGAATTCCGCCCTTCAAGAATTAATCCAAATAATTGGTTATTAAATGAATTGATTTTAAAAGATTTCCAAATTGAAGAAGATGAAGAAGTTTTCATTGAAAAGACAAATGGTGAAAATTTTGTTTTAAATCATGGTTATAATAATAACCATCAAGAGGATTATTCAATCTTTGGAAATTTAATATTTGTTAAAATGGTTCATCTTTCTTATCATATAAATGATGTTTTAAATGATGTTTTCAATTTGAAAAGTTTAAAATTTGATGATTTTGATACAATTTTAATAAAATCTTCAAGATTATTAATTAACCTAGATGAATGGTTTGAAAATTTACCTTTACAATTGAAAAATTCTACAATTTTAAATAATCAAATAACTTCAGCTCCATTAATTTTACTTTTCTATACTGTGAAATTTTTAATCTATAGAAGATTAATTAATCATTTTATTGAAACTTCAACATCAAATGAACAACATTATGAAAAATTTAAACCAATTTTCAAAAAATTATTTTTGGAAATTTCAAAATTTAATGAAAATTTCATTAACAATTTATCAATTCAACATTTTACAAATTGTTTTTGGTATTCAAATACAACAAAATCTTTCATCACAGTGGCAATTGTTAACCTATTATTAATTAAAACAACAAGAGATGAAATATATTTGGATGATGAATATGATGAAGATGTGCTAATCAAACAATATCATGATTATAGAGATAATTTAAAAGCTATTGCAATAAATTTCCATCCTGCTAAATTAGCTTTGGATCATATTGATCATTTCATATATACAGGTGAAGATAACAACAACTTGACATTTATATTATAATGAGAAATGAACAGATTAGTATTAAGTGATTGATTAATCAATATAAAGTAATTGATTAATCAATAAGTAATTGTATGTTCATTTAATTATTTAAAGATAGTGTTCAACATTATCAATAAAGAAAACCAATTATATTACTTGCCCTTTTCAATGTAATTAAACTTATTTGATCAACATAATATATAAATATTACTAATGCAGACTTTACCGGTACTCGTGACCATATAAATTAATCTCTCAAATAAGAATCAACTAGCTTGAATTGTTTTTATTAATATCTCTTCGGTTTTTGGTCTCTACGCGGTCAAAAATCGCGAAAGGCAAAAAATGGTTAAATTAAAAAAACCCTCTAACTTTAACCATCATGATTCATCACCATCATCACCATCATCACCATTCCCAAATGAGCATTGAGAAGCTAAAGGATTCGTACGTCAGGGACTACTTCCAGCTGATATTACATAATGTATTAGAGGAACTAAAGAATAACACCATCTGGAATATCAACTACCACAACTTTTACAAAGATGTCCCAAAGGTAACTAAATATCCCACTGATGTTACAAAAGTTGATAGATTGTTGTTGGTGAAAACTATACAGACTCTTGGAATGAGATACAACTATGAGGCTCATTCATATCAAGATACTGCGGCTCTCGCTAAAATACTCCTTATTTTACCCTTCATGGGGTTGGAAATTGATGGATATAACCCTGAATCACCTTCAACTGCTCAGGAGGATTCAAAGAAATCAAATACATCTCCATCAACAGGATCGAACAATTCACTAGCCCACCAAATCAAATCTTCCAACATCAAATTAAGTGCTAAAGACACAAAGGAAAACGAGGTTGATTCATGGCTACATGAAAGATTAGAAACTATTGACCAGGATCTCATGAGAAATATTCAAAATGCCTGTTCAGCTGACCATAAGGAAGTTTGGAGAAATTTAAATTACATATGGAATTGTGCAGGTAGGCCAATAGAATATGACAATCGCGAGGATGATATTACCCTAGCACTTTATTCATGTCTTATTGATCCAGTTACTAGATTATTTAATATTGTCTACAACATGAGACTAAATGCTAGAGTTAATAAACCGTTGAAAGATGCTGTGGAGTTTGAGAGTCCGAAATTTGGAGAGCACATTCGATCCGATTTGGGAGTTTGGAGTAACTCCAATGGCAAAGCAGGGATTCATTTGGTGCTTGAAACCAAGGAGCCATTTTTGTCACCATTCTTCAATTCCAAAGAAAGAGGTTTTGATGAGAAATACAGAGATTTTTACTGTCAACTCCTGTCATATTTGATGATTTCACCCACTGTAAGGAAAGGTTTACTTACAGATGGTGTATCAATGCGTTTTACCCATTTCAATCAAATAGATATTGTGAATGGAAATATGAATAGTGTCCAGGTTGATGAAAGCTCCACCAACAATTTTATTGATGAAAAATCTAAAACAATTGATATGTGGAAGATCTATTCACAAGATTCAACTCCTCAAGATCGAGTAACAGCAGCCAAAATTGTTATGTGCATTTTATATGATAGTTGCTGTGGCTTGATCAATGGTTCAAATTCCCAACTAGAAAGAAGTGATGAAGATATTTTAACCATAAGTAGCCGTTGTGAGTTTGATACGTCAACCTCCCCTCTACTCTTACAAACATCATCAGGATCATTAGATGTTAATATAAGTTTATCAAAAGATCAATACTCATTACCAACCACTGCTGCTAGAAGAAATCAGTTTACAAACCAGCCTTTGAATCTGAAAAGCGTTCCTGAAGCTGAAATTATGGTTAAAATCGATAATCTTGGAGAGTGCATTCAAGAATATGACATCGATTCTCCAATAGAAGTCTACAAAATGAGTGCTGAAAATTATTATTTGAACTTTAAACCAAAAAATCCGGTTCAGGGCATCCCAATTCAGGATGAACAGTCTCTGAAAGATGGTAATGTCATATTAAAATTGTATGATGAAGAAAAAATAGAGAAATATTTCAAGGAAGAGGGTATGAGCAAATATTATACTCCAACTAATGAGGATGGTGGCTCTCCTCTTTTTGATGAAGAAAGATACAATTCTGATTTTAAAGCTTATGAACAACGTATATTAAACAGATACCTTAATGAAATTGAGGCATATTATAGAATTCAAAATTTTAATGAAACTTGCTTACACCCAAAACACAAAATCAACTCTCCTTCTTTGATTGGTTATGGTAAATTCAAGCAACATTCTAGTGGTCCCTTTATCTATTATATGGCAATCTCTGAGATTCCTTTTGTGGATAGGAAACCACATAATTATGATGAACTTTTCTTCAAAGGTTGCAATGAAATTAAAAAGCTTCATTCTTTAGGGATCATTCACAGAGATATCATGAGATGTAACATTTGCTTTGATGAGCAAACTTCATCAATTTGGATCTTTGACTTTAATCGATGTTTACTCTTTGACCCATCCCAGGAAATTGAGCAAAAATTACTCAACAAGGATTTTATTGACTTACATGATTATGAGTTTTCATATGCAGATATTTATGAACACTAGCTAGTAATATATAATATATGGATCACCTTTTATGTACCTTGATTCAATTAACTATATCATAATTCGACCATAATGTGCTTCGTGGGAGGGTAACATCCTAGAACATCACGTGACACTTTATAGATCTGTGCCCATACCATGTTTTCTCGAGATTCCAAAATCAAAACAAATCAATTTTAAATTGAAAACTGGTGGCAATTAATTAAGAATTTAGATCAATCACAAAATTAATCATTAATTATGAGCTTCACGGTCAATATCAAGAATTCAGGAAAGACATACCCTTTGGAATTGTCTCCAGCTGATACAGGACTTGTCTTTAAACAAAAATTACAAAATTTAACCAAAATTCCAATTGATAGACAAAAAATATTGTTAAAAACTGGTCAATTAAAAGATGATGATATTGTGGAATCTTTAAATTTGAAACAGAATCAAACCATTATGGTATTAGGTTCTCCGGAATTAAATTTACCAATTGCTCCAATAAATAATGTTTTCCTTGAAGATTTAAATGAATCAAGTTTAAAATCATATTCAAATGAACCAATTGGTTTTGAAAATTTAGGAAATACTTGTTATTTAAATTCTTCAATTCAAGCATTATATAGTATTCCAAGTTTACAAAAAAAATTGACTCAAAATGATAAAGTTGGTGAAATTGGTACAAATGAACATTTAGTTTTACAATTGAAACGAGTTTTCAAAGAATTGGAAAATAAAAAACAAGATTCAATTGTACCAAATAATTTAATTACAAGTTTAAGAGTCTTATATCCTCAATTTAATGAAAGGGATCAATATGGAAGATATAAACAACAAGATGCTGAAGAAGCTTTCACTCAATTATTATTAAGTTTGAAAAATGTTTTAGGTGAAGATTTTATTAAAGATTATACAATTAATTTTAAATCAATCATTAAAAATCAAGAAGATGAATCAGATGTTCAAATTAAATATGAAGATGATGTTAAATTACAATGTCATATTACAAGTTCAACAAATTTTTTGAAAAATGGTATTGTGGAATCATTAAATGAAACTATTGAAAAACATAGTGATAATTTAAACAAAAATTGTAATTATGAAATCAATAAAAAAATTACAAAATTACCATCAATTCTAACTGTTCAATTTGTTAGATTTTTCTGGAAAAGATCAACAAATAAAAAATCTAAAATTTTAAGAAAAGTTCAATTCCCCTTCCAATTAGATTTAACTGATTTATTAGATGAAGAATATCGTGATTCTAAAATTAAAATTAGAGATGAATTTAGATCAATTGAAAAAAATCAACAATCTGAAGAACGTGAATTTAAAAAGCAAAAAAAAAACTTGAATTCAAAAGATGAACAAGATTTTTGGAAAAAACAACATGATAAATATATTGAAGAATTTACATCGAAAACTCCAAAAGATTTATCAGTTGGTGAAAATCCTTCATCTTTATACAATTTAAATGCAATCATTACTCATCAAGGTTCATCTGCAGATTCTGGTCATTATCAAGCATTTGTTAAAGATAGATATAATGATGATAAATGGTGGAGATTTAATGATGATAAAGTTTCCATTGTTGATAAAGATAGAGTGGAAAGTTTAGCAGGTGGTGGTGAAAGTGATAGTGCTTTAATTTTGATATATAAAGGTTTTGGATTAGATTAAAATTATGATTGAAATGTACACTGTTCATGTCAATAAATGACTATAAATATGTATTATCTAAAATTAAAAAAAAACTATATTACGTGATTGCATAACCCCTTTTTCATTTATCTCTCATTCAAATTCCATTAACCAATTTTTCAAAATTTTTAACTTCATCCCAACAGTTTAATGGTTTATCTTTATTTTTAATTAAACATTGAACAACTTCTTTTTTAGAATTTATAACTTCTTTTGATAATTTAACAAATTTGGATTCTCTTTTATTCAAATCAGCTTGTAATTTAGAAATTTTATCATCTAATTGTGTACTTGATAAAGATTTATCCTTTTCTGAATCTTTAGTTAAAATTGAATTTTTCAATTCTTCATCAAATTTTGATTTTGAATCTTTAGCTAATCCATCTAATTTAGAACTAACTTGATCTTCAAGATATTTAGCAGTGTATTGTGAACGTGTAAAATCGGTCTTTTGAAAAAAATTAGTTAAACTTCAAGGTGAATAATAATTAAATCATCAACTTACTTCTATGGATTTCTCTAGTTGTGCGACAAGGGATGGACTAAAATCCACAGGTGTTTGTGGAGTAAACACTTTGGTTTCTGTTGGTTTTGATGCTGATGCTCCCATTGTATGGTGTTGTTTTATATGTGGAAATGAGTTGTGTAATTGGGAGGAATATTAAATGAAATGAATTGTAGTTCCTTTCCAAACTTGCAATTCCAATTGTTTATTTCGTTTTTTTTGATTTATCGGTTTCTCGAGATTTTTTTTTTTTCAGTTTGATTGGGTGGAGCTTAGTCAGTGCTTATGTAAAAGATATAGCTAATTGTATTGGAAGTTCTGATATAATATTATTAGTGTTTTGTGATCCATTTCTCGAGATTCTTTTTAGTGAGATCAGTTTTGAAGACATCTTTTACTCTTAGTCTGGCTTTAAAATTACTGCGTTGTGTCCTGGAAGATAAGATATATTAATTACAAAAGATATACAATCAACATCAGATAAAGCTTGCAAGAATAGCTAAAGCTCCAGCAAAACCAGCAACTGGTGAGCTTAAGGCAGCAGCAATAGCAGCTCCTGCTCTGGAGCTTGAGCTAGATGATCCAGTGGCTGAGGCTGAGGAAGATGATCCAGTAGCTGATGCTGCATTTGAAGCAGTTCTTGCAACTGACGAAACATGAGAAATGGCTGAAGAATCATAAGTGGCCACACTGCTATCAGCATCAATAGAAGATTCAGCATAATAGTTGTCATTAGTAGCATTAAAACAACTATATGCTAAATCAGTAACATCAAACACACTTTCTTCAACAAATTTAATATCTGAACATGCGTAGAAAGTTTGATTAGTTGAACCAGCAATTGGATCACCATCTGATCCTGTCTCATCCTCATCATCGTTTTGATAAATCACTTGAATAGTGGCAACATCACCTGAGTTAATAGTGTTTGGTTGATCTGGCATGTAAAAACAAGTATGACCAATATGTAATTCATCAGTAACATTTTTACCATAATACCATTCATCGAAATCATCTTGACTCTTTGGATCCGAATTATAAGAAATTGATAATTTAATCTTAAAAGATTGATATTTTGCAATAAAAGCAACAAATCCATCATCTAATGGGAAATTGGATCTATTTTGAACACCTGCATTAGATCCACAAGGCGCAATATTATCAACATCTGCTGACCATTGTCTTGTTTCAGGATATAAAAATGTAACAGGACCCATACTATTAGCATATGAAGAACCATGTTTTAATGGAGATGCATCAGGCAAAGCCTTTGGACTAGCACTGACTAGACCAGCAGCTGCAAGAAATCCAGTAGTTAAAAGAGTGTTTGAAAGTTTCATGATATTCGTGCTTGGGTTCAATACAATGTAATTCTCAAGAAATCAACAATTTGGGATCTGGTATCCATTTATAAAGTCACCTGCAATAAGAACCAGTACCTCCGAAAAACACGAATGAATACACAGTTGAACGATTTTTTAATGCACCTTTTCTTTCTGTTCCAAGCTTTCACTAAACAAAGGTGAAGAATCCACCGATAAAATACGAATTGGTTTCCATTCAACTTCGCCCGACGCCCATTGCGAAACAAAGAGATAACCCACACTTTAAACCATAGCAGGCAGCTGGTAGTGTACGGTCATCTAATGATTCATCTTATGCCACAATGTAACACCAATTCATGCCAATATATTTGAGTTGTATATCAAGTGAACGTGAAAACTACTATTCAAAGTTCTAAATCCGTTATGTTCGAACATGTTAAAATTTCACACCTTCATGTTGAAAAAAAAACACAAGATCCCAAGACCAAAACTTCAACTGAACATTGCCTAATACAGAATTTTCCAGCTCAGATATGTGAGTATATACGAGTCTGTCAGCTTTTTGCTCATAAATTCTCTGATCATTTGGCATAACAAAAATAAATGGAACACTTCAAAAGGCAAAAAATAAAAGTCTGCCAAAACCCTGCGGGACAATAACAGCAAAAAATATAATTGGACGAGTCCGGAGTCGAACCGGAGACCTTTCGCATGCTAAGCGAACGCGCTACCAACTACGCCACACGCCCGAATTTTGATTAAATTTTCCGCTGAATTTTCTGCCGGTGCTTTCCGGTTTGAAGCCCTGGTATTCTTTATTTTGATTAATCTCAATTATCTTACCTATATCTGCTTTGTTTCAAGGTATTATTCGTTCAAATCATTTTTATGTAGAGAAATTTGTATTTTCCCAAGTTTTGTGTAGCCTTTTCATGTTTTGGGTGACTTGTAGTATATTTACTGATGTTGGTGTTTGGTATGAAACATCTCCGAATTACTCCAATTAACTGAACAGTTGATAAGTTCACAAATATGCTAATCTACTGATGGTTATTCATGTACCTTAAATATTATGGTGAGATACCTGTGCGTTTATTATTTTCAATAAATAACTAATGTGCTAACAATTTTAATCCCTCGTAGCTAATGCGTATTGTTTAAAGCACAAGTGGGAAGTTTCAAGTTTCAAGTGATTTGAGCTCCAGATCAAGTTAAATGTCAGTTGCTAGTAGTTTATAAGAACTAAATCCAATCCTAGTTCCAGCAACATACCTATTAGAATATGAAAAATTCAATTCATTTATGAAGCCTCTCAACTTTCCAGATTTTTGTTTCAAATCCAAGGATCAAGCAACAGTAAATTGAGCAGAGAGAAATCAAGCAACAATATTCAACAGCGCCATTCATATATCTATTCTGATATTCATGTTGCACTTTCTTCTCTCATGCCACATATTAGACATAGCAATAAACTCAGGAGGTCTATAGAATCTATCACAGCAACATCAAAAAACACCTAGTCTCTAGCTGCTCACCTTTTCAATTATAACCACAATACCAACATCTCTTTCTAAATCAGGTAATATAAACAACTCTTTTGTAAGTTCAAATCTTAATCTGATTAACTCAGGTTCTTTTGATAACGCTAATGAATTTTCTATCAATCCAACACTTATCTTTGAAATCCTCTGAGCCTCTTCCAAATCAATTTTTGTAACTTTGGAGTCTTTTTGATCCCATCCATTGACAATCTGTTTAGAGCTGATCTTGAATGTCAAGATGAACATTGACGTGACAGTGGCCGTTGGTGACTTGAGCGAAGACTGCAAAAACTCGAAAGTGTGCACCGACTTGATCAATTCATTCGAAGGCAAAGGAGCATATTCTGGCATTTTTAACTCTTTTTATGGTGATTTCTTTGACTTTCTTACTGTTGTGTGTTTTGTTTTGAATTTGAACCGTTCTAAAATCAAAGAAAACGAATTCGCGAACGATGAGATGTGCAAAAAAAAAATTTATGCCATTCAAAGAAAATTTATTCAATCACAGACAAAATCTACTAGAATCAACCAGAAAGCTTAGAAATATGGCTAAAAGGACTAGTATTACTAGCAGTGATAGTGGAGTCTCGAAAAAGAAAAAACCTTCGAGCAAAAATGACCCATTATCTAAAGATACTATCAACAAACTTGCAGAGAAGTTTCAAAAAAAATCAGATAATGTTGATTTAGAAGCTTTAAACCAACTAATTGGACTATATGATCCTTTGTTAGAAAACTTTGCTACTGAAGAAGGTCTAAACAAGTATGAAGATGTTGCTAGATTGTTGAATCTCCAACTATACAAGATTTATCAAGGTTTATTTGAAAGCCAAAAATTCACTCCATCTAAAGATGATTTATCTCAATTCAAAAAATTAAAACACACATATGAAATGTTCAAGTTTAACTTATTATTCATAATAGAGAATGTTATTTTTGACTGCTCCTTAATCATAGATAATTTGGACATTTATTTGAAATTAGTGAAACTCGAAAGTGTTCATTTTGCTACAAGTTCAAAAGAAGGTGAGAAGAATCCATTTTTCCCAACTAAAACTTTCAAGAATTTGGTCACTTCAATATTAAAATCACAAAATGGAGAAGTCTTGAATGATGGTACTAGTTCAAATATTGTTGTTCAGGAATTTGTCAACAGTTATTTCAAAAAATATCAAGATTTTCAATTTTATTTCATTAATGAATTAAACACAGAAGAGTTAAACGATGTTTCAAATGAGCAAACTTTTTCAAAGTTTTTAACTATAATGAAAGAAAAATTAACACTTTTCGAATCGGATGATGAAAAAATTGGCAAAACCTTTGTTACAAATTTACCATCTATTGTTAATAATCAAGTTCATTTCAAGTCAACTTTTGAAACTAAATGGTTATATTTTTTGAACAGAGAATTGAACAACAACCAATATAAAACTATATTGTTAATTTTACACAAAAGGATCATTCCATTCTTTAGTACACCAACAAAACTAATGGATTTTTTAACAGATTCCTATGAAGTTGGTGGAATAATATCAATCCTTTCATTGAATGGGTTATTCGAATTGATAAAGAAATATAACTTGGATTATCCTAATTTCTATGAGAAGCTATATTCATTATTTGATCAAGATTTATTCCATATGAAGTATAGATCAAGATTTTTAAGATTGACAGATGTTTTCCTTTCATCAACACATTTACCATCAGCTTTGATTGCATCTTTTTTGAAAAAAATGGCTCGTCTTTCATTGAATTCATCACCTTCAGCTATTGTCTCAATCATTCCATTCACATATAATATGTTAAAGAAGCACCCAACATGTATGATTTTACTTCATAATACCTCAGCTTCAGATGACTATACTGATCCTTTCGATGATTCTGAAAAGGACCCATTAAAGACTAAAGCTATAGAAAGTTCGTTATGGGAATTGGAAACTTTACAAACTCATTATCATCCAAATGTGGCCACTTTAGCTAAGATCTTTAGTCAACCATTTAGAAAGCAAAGTTATAATATGGAAGATTTCTTGGATTGGAGTTACAATTCTTTATTAGAAAGTGAAAACACAAGAAGAATGAAGAATGAGGTTGCCCTGGAACATGATAAGTTTGATTCTTTATTGGGAGATGGGTATATTAGTGGTTGGAAATGGTAGATAAATGACTTTTAATATAAAATTGTATCTATAACTTTTGAGTCGCAATATTATGTAATTGCTTTGTAATTTTTTGACATAAAACTCAAAAAAAAAAAAAGATAAGTTCAACAAATTGATAATCTCCAGAACCAAAACAAACTTTATATTGAGAACTCCCTAGAGATTACAAATTCCAACTGAAGGTTTATTCTGAAGAAAGGATCTTTGTTCAAAGAAATTGTGAGGACGTTAAAAATTCATTTACAAGCTTTACTCCAGTTGTTAAAGTGCTCGATATGACATCGCCACTGTTGGGCGAGAAACAGCCTTTGATAACAAGGGCAAAGAGAGATCGTACAAGGTTACACTACATCATATTATCAACAGTACTAGTGATCATAGTGCTCATATATCACCTTCTATTCAGACTAAGCTACAATATAACAGGGTATTCATGGGATCCATTACCTTTATTCAAAGACCCACAACAAAGGGGTGCAGATACAACACATCAAAAATTTCAATTAAAACATATATATCATCATGGTGTTTCTAGAGATCATTCAGTGCATAAAAGACTAGATATAACTCCGGAATTCATCTCCAAACACTCATTGCATCTATTGAGTAATGCTAACTTGGAAGATTGGTCCACAAAACGACATGTTGGAGAGTCGCCCTGGACAGTTAATTTACCATCCAAATCCAATAAAATCGTTTTGAAAAGATTAGCAGATCGTGATCCGGATAGTGTTGAATCATATTTGGATTATGCAAGAGAAGCTGGTTCAGAAGAAGTCTCTAAGATACATCTTGATTGGGTTGATGATGAAGTTGATGCACCAAATGTAACTGATAAAGATACTGTGATTACATTAGCTTTGATGTCTTCAAATGCATATGTTGAAGTCCCAGAAACTGGTGATTGGAGGGATGTTGGTTGGAATAAATCAATAAGTCATGGATGGAATGAAACAGGTGTTCGTGGTCAAATCTTTGTTAGTGATGATAATTCAACAGTTGTTATTTCATATAAAGGTACAAGTGCAGCTTATCTTTCAGGCTCGGGTAATGATGAAACAGTACCACAAGATAAAGATAATGATAATTTGTTATTTTCATGTTGTTGTGCAAGAGTAAGTTACATGTGGACAACAGTTTGTGATTGTTATAGAAAGTCTTACACTTGTGATCAAAAATGCCTTGAGAAGGAATTAAGACGTAAAGATAGATATTATCAAGCTGCAATGGATGTTTACAAAAATGTTACCAAAGAATATCCAAATGCTAATATTTGGGTAACTGGTCATTCATTAGGTGGTGCTTTGTCAAGTTTAATTGGACGCACATTTGGTGTTCCTGCAGTAACTTTTGAAGCTCCAGGGGAATTATTAGCAACTAGAAGATTACATTTACCAATGCCTCCAGGTTTGCCTGCATATATGGAAGGGATATGGCATTTTGGACATACAGCTGATCCAATTTTTATGGGTGTCTGTAATGGTGCAAGTTCAGCATGTTCAGTTGGTGGTTATGCGATGGAAACTCAATGTCATAGTGGTAAACAATGTGTTTATGATGTCGTTACTGATAAAGGCTGGCATGTTAATATGATGAATCATAGAATACATACAGTTATTGATGAAATTTTACAAGAATATAACAATACAGCTCCATGTATTGAAACACCACCTTGTCGTGATTGTTTCAACTGGAATTTTGTTGCTGATGGTCATAAGAAAGAATCAAGCTCAACTAGCAGCACGTCAACTTCTAGTACTGCTGCACCAACGGCTACAAATGAGCCTGAATGCAAGAAAAGAACATGGTATGGTCGTTGTTATGAATGGGATGATGATGACAAATCAAGTTCAACTAGTGGCACTACTTTGACCTCTACCAATGCAGCACCAACAGCTACAAACAAACCTGAGTGCAAGAAAAGAGCATGGTATGGTCGTTGTAATAAATGGGATGATGATGACGATAATGAATCAAGCTCCACCATCGGTACTACTTTGACTTCTACCAGTTCGCCTCCAACAACTACAAGTGAACCTGAGTGCAAGAAAAGAACATGGTATGGTCGTTGTTATGAATGGGATGGTGATAATAACTAGAGAAAGTTTAGGCATACTTGATTTTTTTTTTGGCAAAATCTACAATAGGGATATATTTATGATAAAGAAGGAAATTTTAATTAAAGTTACGGGTACAATATATGATAATGGGATATGATTATTTCGACGAAAGCCGTAGACCCAAGAATTGAAATTGAACATTAATGGTGTGCAAATAGTTACTCGTTCATCCAACTTGTTCAACCTTGATTCCGCTAATATCATCAACGCAACAAAAGCAATTCACAGTTAGAAACCTGTTATAAGTCTTTCGTTATATAAATTGGCTCTTAATGCGAGAATTAGAACAATAGAACAATTGAAAGAGAAATTTTGACTTTGATCGCTAATGCACCTATAATTGACAGTGTTAATTCTCCGTTAGTTTTTTTTTTTTTTTTTTTTTTTCGCCGAGTTGTACTTTATACAGGAAGTTTATACACCTTTTTTATAGCCTTCAACTTTCAATATAATACTTCAAAAATAATAATGTCCCAAAGAAACTTCTGATATCAAACATATCACAATTTGGGACCAAAAAAAAGGCAAAAAAAGAAATTGCGCAAGCCCGGAGTCGAACCGGGGGCTCAAAGATGGCAACTTTGAATTTTACCGCTAAACCACTTGCGCTTGTTGTTGAAGTTGTGGAGCCTGGCAGAAAACCAATTATGCAATTTTGCGAGGTAGGGTAACCCCTTACTTTTTGCAAAATGTGAACAATAAACAATGTTTGAGTGTTAAAGTTAAACATATTCATATATATTTAGAATGAGAATTTCCTGTAGATCATAATGAAGTATTTATTTTTAATAGTTTCAATGATTTTAAATTTTTATTTCATTTACTGTAAAAAGAGCGACAAAGACGCAATAAATCTTTTTCTAATATCATGAATTCTCATTAATTTGCAAAAAACTTTTTAGCAAATTTGACCAATTTGAAGACGTAAGGGTGTTGCTTGAGAGCTATTAGACCATTTTATTAAATTTCAAGCTTTACTATCATACAAAGTTGCTGTTAAAAGCCAGATCATATTATTCGAGTTTTTCCGGGATTTGTTAATTATTCCGCTGATTACATAATACTCAGCGCAAAACAAACGTGCCCCAGAAAAGAAATTTTTCCGAAGCGCGACTCGACTACATTTTGACATTGAGTCTTCTTGAGAGAATTTATGAAGAAAGATCGTAAAGTATTGAGTAAATAGTGTTTCTTCCCTTTCACTGTATGTACCAAATCCCAGGTTTGAGAATGCAACGTAAAGCCTACCGTGACACTTTAATTAAAGTATAGTCGCGCGCCTGAGCAGCTTGCGATGAGTTGATCGACCCCCTAAATTTTTACCCCATACTTTTTTTTTCCAGTGCTGAACAAGTTACAAAACGTTTCAAACAGCGTGAGACGGATTAAAATATGAGCTGGCATAACAAAGCAGATACATTTAGGTCTTCCGTATCGGGATAAGTAAGATCAATCAATTGGCTCATGAAGATGGCACTGATCAGTGCCATGTATACTGGACCTTTAACCAATCTGTTTCATTATGGTACAGTATACAAGGAACCAACCGGGTATAATCCAATATACAACGTCGTATACAACTTCAACTGCACCCTTTTTGAACTGAGAATAACCTCTTCTTTTTTAGAATTGCTAGCTATACTGCATGGTCTCCTAGCTCAAGTTAGACTAAAGGCTACAATTCAGGATTGTGCTGATTTGAGGTGTTCTTTCAACCCGAGATCTTTGATTTACACAATTTCCAAACAAACAAGAAAACCCACAACTTGACCAGCAACTGATCCACAGAGTAGAATATTAAGGAATAACACACTATTCATTGTAACTCTTCATCTTGTAATCCAATCCAAACATCAAAGCGTTATGAATTACTACTTATCGCTCTATAAATATTGAAGTCACCGGAAATATCAAGACCGCATACAATTCGCACTTTAGGGCAAAAAAACCTGTTCAGCAGCCCAACGCAAGACAAAATTCTTCAAGTATTAGCACCTAGCACACTCAAATACAATAAATAGAAATTAAATCCCAGCTTCAAATCCCATAACTTCCCTTTTAAAGCCAAAAACGAGCTGAAAACTTCATAGCAATTCCCTGGTTAGCGCAGCACAAAATTTCTTGTTCCGACCAATTTTTTTTTTCTTTCGTTGCAGTCCGAAGTCACTTTAAAATTCAAAAATTAAAACGAAAACAACTGGTTTAGTTAACGCCTTTGAAGAGATCACAGCATTTAACAACAACAACCACAACAACAAATCATCATCATATTAGATAGTGTTAACTGATTAGAAGCTACTGGTACGCCACTCATATTCCCTGTACTGCTGTTATTTCTGCTGCCACCCAAATCCGCTGCATTCAACACCGTTAGGTTTCACTCAACGCTTGGTTTCTTTTTTGCTGAACTATCCCTGAGCTTTATTCAAAGCCATTGATATTATTATATTCACTTCTACTTTCCATTCAAAGAGGAACCCTTTCAACTAAGGTCAATAGACTGTCAATAATTTGAAGTAAAGTCATTGTTTCATTTTTTTTGCCCATTAACATCTCGCATCCCCTTTGGTGAAGATTTTATATCAATATTACCTAAACATCAATAAAATGCCTTCAACTAACAATTTGGCTCAATATTTTGCTCAACAACAACAGAAATCATCTTCAAATGATTCAAACTCTGTTCCAAGACCTTCCATAAACATCCCAAGATCCTCAAAATCCCCTTCTCCATCACCCTCTTCATATTCTGTACACTCAAAAGCTGTTGATGCTGAAGATGATGACCATTTTGAAAAATCAACTTTCCAATTGAAAAGAACGAGGTCAGTAGGATTGTTGGATGAGTTTATCGCTCCAACTAGAAAATTGATGGAAGCTGATCAACAAGTTGACGGGGATGAAACAGAAGAAGAAGAAGAAGAAGACAATGAAGAAGATGGAAAATATGACATTGATTATGATGACACCAACAACAACACATCAAGAAACTTTAATGATAACAATAATGACAATGATGATGACGAAAATCAGTTTATTGAAGATGTCGATGATGAAAGTTTTAAATCTAAACCCAAAAACAAAAAAAGTCCAGTTTATTCTTATGATGATGATTATAGTTATTCAAGTTTTGACAATGAAGATGAAAATGCTTCAATGTCGCCCTCTCCACCTGAAACACCTGATTTATATCAACCACATGATGATAATGATATTGTTTATGAACCTCAAAGACATGTTGATTATTTATCCCATAACTGGAAAGAATCTGATATACAAAAATCTTGGAGATATATTGTTTTGAAAAGAAAAGATGTTGCAAATTCTGCGAGATTAGAAAATGCTTCATGGAGAACATGGGCTCAAGCTAAATATCATTTGAAAACTATTAGCCCAGAATCCGTTAATTGGTTGAAAGATTCTGATGTTACTTGGTTATACGGTCCTTTATATAAAGAACCAAAGAATTTCCAAGCTCTAGATGGCACTTCTTCAAGTAATGCTACTGATAAGAAATATGGCTCTGATTCAGAATCTGCTCCAATAACTAAAAAATCTATAAAACAAGTTCCAGGTTCTCAACCAAGAATTAAAGGCCCAAAACCAATTTTAAAAAAAAGAACTGTCAGTGAAATGTTATCACAACCATCATTGATCAAGTTACCTCCACATAGACATAGGGGACAATCTCCAATCATTGAATCTGGGCATTCTTTACCTTCACCTCCTTCCATTGAAGATGATTTTGATGTAATTTCAAGCAGAGTTAATGCTCAATATAAGAAACATCCTCATCATGAAGAATCAAATCAACAGCAACCACATCATGATCAGCAAAAAAATATACTGGCAAGTGCCTCATCCTTAGATTCAATTCCAAAAAGACATGATGATTCAAAAGAACAAATTGCTTCATCTTCAGCTACTCCACAACTTCAACCTCAACAACCTCCAAAACGCCATATACATTTCAATGACCGTGTCGAACAGTGTATGGCTGTTAATTATCCAGATTCTGGCGAAGATGAAGAATACGATGAAGATTATGAAGGCGATGAAGAATTGAATGAATCAGATTCAGAAGATGAAGAAGGTGGATTTTTCTTACAAGTTAGAGCTCCTTCAACTCCTCAAATCCATAACAAGGATTTGGTTTTACCACTGTCATTGAATGAAGCAAAAAATTTAACTCAAGGTGAACATCCTCCAAGATTTCAAACCATTGAAATTTTACCTTGTACAACTTTAAAGCATGGATCTGATGAAGAAGATGAAGAAGATGACAATGATGATAAATATGCAGTTTCTCATAATGTCAACACAAGCAGAGGGTTCAATTACTATTATGATTATAATTCTGTTTATCCAAGTGACCAAAGTATACCTCATGTTCATTTAGGTAATAATGAATACGAATTGGATGCAAGTGCTCAACATCTTGAAGGTGTTAAATTAGTTGATGTCCCTGAAAATATCATTCTTGGGTCAAATGTCGAAATTGAAGACACTCCAAAATTTGCAGAACCTGAAACTACAGAATCAATTGAACAATCTACTATTTTACAAAAACCTGAAAATAAATCTAATACAAGTGGTGCATTTGTTTTACATTCAGATGAAGAAGGTGATAGCTCAAGTGAAGAAGATGAAGAACATGACAATGATCAACAATCTATGAATCCAAATACATCATCATCGTCATCTTCAGGAGGATCCAAAAATTTTGGTGAAAATATTGGTAAAATAAGTTCATCTCCTAGTTATGCTTCATTAAGTGATGTTGCTGCTCAAGGCTATATCTCTCAAAGTCCAAATTCAAATAATTTATCTAATGTCATTTCCAAGAACTATAATAATGCCAACAATAATATCAAAAGTAATGAACCAGTCATCAACCATAATAATAATAATAGCAATAGTAATGATGATAATAAAATTCCTAGTAATGCAATCACTAGTGAGTATGGTAATGATGATAATGATAACAATAATTTCAACAAATCAGATGTCAATGAAGTCCAAAAGGAGTCAGGTAGCGCAAGTCCAAGTGAAGAGAAAACTGGGTTCAAACATACTTTTTTGAATTCCTGGAAAAGAGGTAATTGAGTGCAAGCTCATGTGAATTGACATCTCTTATATATATATATATATATTTAACGATCATGAAATGAACGTGTATGTGGGATTGGTGGAGTTTTAATTTCTATTTGTTGTAGCTACATTGACGACGAAACAAAACGCAAAACGCATTCGCGAATGGGCTTGAAAACACGACTCAACTTCCAAAACAACAATTTAGATCAACATCACTTATCAGAAAAGATTCCCAAAGCTCCTCGAATCTTATCATTGGGTTTACCATGAACCATAGGATACCCAGTACTATACAGGAGAATGCTCAATCCGATTTCAATAACTCTATTGATCATCAATCATCATTCCGGAACTCACTTGATTCATTATCGTCCTTAGTTCATCCAGAAGCCAATTCCACTTCATTAGATTTGAATGATGACCTGGCAAGTACTGATAATCATAGCTCCAATTTGGCACTTTCCAGACGAAGTTTTGAAAGTTCAAGCTTTGTCACATCAAGCTTTAGACCAAGTTTTGACGATAGTTTGCCCCTATTAGGTTTGAACAGATTGTCTATTCAAAAAGTAAGTCCATTAGGTCCAAATTCAATCTATGAGATAATTGCAGATGTTGATTCCAAAAAAGCAACCACATCAAGCACGTTGAGTCCAAATGTTGGTAATAGAACCAAGGGGAAAAACTTACATATCAGACCTCCAACTCAAAAAGATATTCCAGCTATTCATTTATCAAAAGTGGAAAAGGCTTCAAGAGATGAATTGAAGAATTACTTGACTGACATTGGATCAGAATATGATAGATATGCAAGCAATAAGCAATTGACTACAACAACATTGGAGTCCTTTGTTAAAAGACAGAATGGAGGTGAGAATGAAAATGATTTATTAGAGAAAGAAATTGATTCGCTAGATACAATTCCCGAAATTTATTTCAAAGATAATTTCAACCTTGATGACCCAAGGGTTTTCAGCTCTGTTACAGAAGGAAACAAGATTGATAATCTAAATGATTTAGCCCAAGATAAACTTTCATGGTATCTTGATACTGTTGAAGTGCATTTGGTGAACGAAATTTCAAAATCTTCCAGTTCGTTTTTTGATGCATTGAACGATCTTAATGATATAAGTGGGAAGAACAAAAGTATTGTCAAATTAATTGAGAATTTGAAATTAAAACTCAAATCCCTACAAGAAAACAAGGTTGAAAAAAATTTGGATAAGATCCATCTAATTAATAAAAGAAAAAATGTGGCTAAATTAGAACAAGGGTTGCTACAGATGAATACTGTTTTGAATGAAGCTGATATTGCAGAATCTTTGTTTTTGAAAGGAGAGTATGGAAAATGCCTTGATAAGGTGGATTACGTTGAATCATTAATAAGAGGTGAAGTTACAGATTTGAGCTGGCCTTTCAAGCTACAAGATTTGAGATCGGTACCAGGGCTAGTCAATATGAGGGAACTGCTGTGTAACTTAAGAATTCAGACTGGCCAATCCTATTCTAAAATTTTTACAAATTTCTTGTTGGAAGATCTTCGTAAACATTATGAAGATATTGATGTTTTAAAAGTTTGTGAAAGGCTATCAACTAATTCAACTTATGAAAAGAAAATTGATAATGATTTTAAAGCCAAGCTTAATGAGTTCATAATAGGGTTGACTAGATGTGAGGAAATTGCTTCTGCATTCAAAAATTATGAAGATCAAACTGTTAACGAGATGAAGAACATTGTAAGATTTTTTTTGCCAAATGATGAAACCTCAAATGATTCTAAGAATGGTGGGACCTCATCGGTTGGATCCTCCAATAAACCAAGTGGTAAAAGTTTGAGTGCAATGATTAAAGGGTTAACACCCAGAGAGTTTGAAGATATGATTATTAAAATTTTTGCTACAGTTTCCGAAGGATTAAGAAGATTGACCGTTCATCAAAAGTTGCTATTAGATTTAGCGTTGAGTAACATCAAAGAGCAAGACCAAGATCAAACTAATTTAATCATGCAATTGGATATCAGAAATTGTATCAATAGGAGTATCGAGATTGTTCAAATCAGAATGGGTAAAATCATAGCTGTGAGGAAAGACATCAATGCTTCATTAAGGTCAGATTATTTCTTGAGGTTCTTTTATATAAATTCAATTTTCCTCAACGAATGTGAAAACATATCTGGCTTAAATTTCAAATTCCTACCTGATGTTATAAGCTCTCAAATTAAAAATTTCAATTTAACGTTCCATCATCATAATTTGAAAAAAGTGTCACATTCCTTAGAAGTGGAAGAATGGAAGCCATTAATAGTTACAACCGAATTACAAGATATTGTTTATAAAATTGTTGATAATGAAAATTTAGATGCTGAACAAAAATGGAAAAAAGATTTGTTGCATTTAAGAGATGAAAAAGAATCAGAGACCAATGGAAATCAAGAGCCAACTGCAAAAGATGAGCAAACATCACATAAGCGGTCAATTGTTGTTGGTGACAAGACGTTTGTTGCAAGTAACTCATTATTGACATTGATTTCATTAATTGCAGACTATTTTGTTTTGAAAGTCAATTTTCACCATTATTCAAACACTTATGAATCATATTTGCTTGAGCTATTCAAGTACTACAACTCAAGAACTTTCCAAAGTATAAAGAGACCAGATGGATCCTTGGATCGTAACAAAAATCTAAGTATTGTTGGAGAGTCATTGGATTGTTTACAAGAATTGATTCATTATATTCGTATCGATTTTGATAATCTGGAACTAGATGATCTATACAATACAATACTCCACCAGTTTGCAACTTCGAAATCCAGAATTGATAGCATTAACACAATTGATGAATAGATATGAACCCAATTTCAAACATCTTCTGTCTACTGTAGCTATAATACCGCATATATCCGGCGAAACTAGTCATGTGACATCAACATGGACCGGGTGACACTTCGCGAAAAGTTTTTTGCAAACCATTTTTTTTCGTTTTGAAAAGTATCAACAACAAAGTGCAAAATTTAAGGAGGTCACCCTATTCTTCAAATCCAAGTCGAAGGGTAACAAGAGTGTATCGATTTGATTTGTTTACATTTGTGTCATATAGCTGCTTGAAGAGAAATTGAATTTATTGAACTACAATGGAGTCTCGAGATTATCATGAGGGGGCAAAGGCATTGCTTGACCTGAAGAAAAAGGATGAAGTCAAGAGAGAAAAGGGCGAAGATGGTGAAGATCAACAACAACAACAACATATTGATGATGAAGACGCTCTTAACATAGAAGATGCACATCATGGTGTTGACGATGATGAATCAGGTAATAACAAGGATGACAACAATGTTGAAGCTGCAGTCATGAGATATGTTGGTGGCACTTTGGACAACAGAAAGTCAAATAAGAGAAAAAAATCGTTTCCAGCTAATGATGAGATCAACGAGTTTCAACATTGGAATGCCTTTTTGGAGACTGATCAATTACAACATGGTGATGATTTTGGTAATGAACCTAAAGATCAACCAATTCCAACACCTCAACCAAAATCTAGAAAAAAGAGAAAACAACAACAACAACATCTCCATCATCAACAAGATCACTCTGCCACTAGTAACTTGAATGTTGATCCAGAATTAGCTCAACTAGATGATACAACTGAACACGAACAATTAGTGAGAGCTGCTATTTTGGATGCTAATCAATTGGCTCAAGATGTTAATGTTAATATCCAAGACTATATTCAGCAACCACACGAAGATAATGATGGTAAATATGCTCAGCTTTCACAACAAGCAATTGATAACAATATAATCCAAGCAGCACAAGTTGCAGCCGCAGCAGCTGCAGCTCAAGAGCGTGATCGTGAACAACAGCACCAACCTCAACCTCCATCAGGCCAACAAGCTCAATCCCAACAACAAATCGAACATCAACCCGAACAACAACAGCAACACCAAAATCAACAACCATCTCAACAACAACATAACCGTCATCAACATCATGTTCCACCACCACAACAATCTCAAGAATTAAAGCAACAACTTCAGAGAACCACACCACCATCAACACAGTCTAATTCTGAAGCTGCTGCCTTGGTTGCAGCTGCTGCTCAAAAAGCTTCAAATTGGGTTCAAAATCAAAGTCAAGGTAAAATGTTTTCAAAAGAAGAGATTGAAGCTATTGATAAATTTATTGTTGATTATTGTCATATCAATAATATGACAAGAAGACAAATTTGTGAAAGAGTTTGGTCCAATGAACGTAAAAAAGATGATTTTTGGGAATCTTTACATAAAGTTTTACCATACAGAACTCGTGCTTCAGTTTATAAACATGTCAGAAGATCTTATCATATTTTTGATGTTCGTGGTAAATGGACTCCAGAAGAAGATGTTACTTTAGGAAGATTAGCTCAAGAAAAAGATGGACAATGGAAACTTATCGGTCAAGAAATGGGTAGAATGCCAGAAGATTGTAGAGATAGATGGAGAAATTATGTTAAATGTGGTAATAATAGAGCTCAAAACAAATGGCAAGATTCAGAAGAAGAGAAGTTAAAGAATGTTATTACTGAAATTCTAAATGAACAACTAAATTCTCCAGCTCCAATTATAAATTGGACATTAGTCTCAGAGAAAATGGGTGGTACAAGATCAAGAATTCAATGTAGATATAAATGGAATAAGATTTTGAAAAGAGATGCATTGGCTAGAGCTCAAACAATTGATTTGAATGATAGAATTTGGTTATTGACAAAATTACAAGAGTTGAGGTTTTTACCAGAAACTGAAATTGATTGGGATGCAATTGCATCATTACATCCAAAGAATTTTTGGACAGGTAATGATTTTAAAATTTGTTATGAAAAAATGAGATCATCAATTAGAGATTTCAAAAAGAAAAATGTTATGGAGATCAGTAGCATTCTGTTACAAGATTTGATTCATGATGCTGCTAGAAATAATATTGAATTGGATATACCTGTTGGCTTACAACAATTGGAAGCAGCAGCTCAAGCAGCGGCAGCAGCAGCGGCAGCAGCCAATAATGAAAATAGCAATAACAATCATGATGGTATTGATGAAGGTAATGGTAATAATAATTCAATAAAGGTTGATCCTCAGGTTCAACAACATGAACAAGATCATCAACAACACGTTGCTGAAGATGCTGCCACTAATATTGCCAATGCAGCAGTTAATGCAGCAAATTCTAATCAAAACAATAATGAAGATTTCCAAATTTGGAGATGATCTATCTAAGAAAAGACGTTTGGAGCTGAGTTGAGTTTATTTTTATGTGGTTTGTAAATTAGTGTATAGTGTTTCGGCTAAAATAAGATGATAAATGTTTATTCTTCCTCCTGACTACAATGATAACCTATTATAATTTACAGAAAGCTTTATTTTTTTTTGTTGTTGATTAACCTATACCATTAAAAAAATCCACAAATAAGTTTATTGATTAAAATTTCTCTACTTAAAATTTAGCAAATTTTTTGTTAGCTTTACCAGCAGCAGATTGAACTTTTAAAACGTTGAATCTAACAGTTTTTGAGATTGGTCTACATTGACCAACGGTAACTAAATCACCTTCTTCAACACGGAAAGCTGGAGAAACGTGAGCAGCCAAGTTTTTATGACGTTTTTCGTATCTGTTATATTTTGGAACGTAATGTAAGTAATCTCTTCTGATGATGATAGTACGGTGCATTTTGGTTGAAACAACGGTACCAGTTAAGATTTTACCACGGATAGAAACTAAACCAGTGAATGGACATTTTTTGTCAATGTATGAACCTTCAATAGCAGCTTTTGGGGTTTTGAAACCTAAACCGACGTCTTTATACCATCTTTTGGTACGACGGTTAGCCTTAGCTTTTGGGTTGGTGAAGATGTGTGGTTGCTAAAATCTAGTTAGTAATGTATTCTTAAATTAATCAAAAGGTTTTAGAGTAAAACAAATGTGCAATTTGTAGTGTGTGAGTAATGATAGAAATCTATTGTAGTATTTTGACGTTGATATCTCTGTATATGTGAAATTTCACTTTCTGTGCAATATGCTCTGAATAAATCTTTTCCTTTGTGATATCTGATCTCTTTGGGTTTAATTATATGACTCTTGGTTTCATTCTTCCTACTGTTATTCAATCTGATCTATCACTTGAACTCTTGGTTTTGGTTTACTCTATATTTTCAATTCTCTTCATCATCACACAAACACAAGATAAACACATTTATAATCTCTAAACCTCTGGGTATTTCTGTATCACCTACTTTTTGGAAAGCACGTTCAGCTTGGACAGTTAATTCGGTAGCCATCTTGTCTGTTGTTGTATACTAAGCTCTAAACTAAGTGTTACAAGTCAGTAATACGTTTTTTACTTTTTTGATGATTTTTTTCATTTTCCAGCTTGGACACTCGCAGTCGCACGCTCAGCGCAGAAACTTTTCCTCAGAGTGCGCGTACGAAAACAAGCAACTAAAAGATTATGTAAGAATGGGTCTGGGACACACTAAAGCGATCCAAAAATTGCGTCGCTTTTCAGTTTTTGGGCGCGAAATTCGCGGTGGATATGGTTGGCGACGCAGTGGTGAGCGGATGTTTTTCAGATTAGGGCAAGGATCATGTGATTAAGTGATAGGGCTACAGCTTGTTATATTGTTGATGTACATGGATCAATTACTTTCATGTAACAAGAATGACAGTTCTTTAGCCTTGGATTCACCAACCATTCCTGCTAACGTATCAACACCTTCTAAGAACTCATGGTCATCATACTCAAACCCAGGCACAACAACTTCACTGATTAATAAATGATCATCTTTTGATTCTCCAGTTGATTCATTTAATGGTAGAAGGAAACTTGCTTTATAAACACCACCTGGCACAACCCATTGAGATACTTCACCTTTGGAATGATTGAACCCGACTATGAATGATTTCACAGAACCATCTGGATATATCAAGACATATTGACCTCTACCCTTTTGTAAGATATGGATAATTCTATTATTGTTTTTATGAAATCTACCATATGGGATCTCTGGAGTTAGCAAATAATAGATCAATGTGGAATAGTTTCTGTATTTATCCTTTGCTAATTGTTGATTGTCATTGATTGGTTTTATTGGTTTATTATCATCTTTATGGAACGGGTTTTCTAAGAGAAAAGGTGATCTATCAGTTTCTTTGAAATAACCACCTTCTCTATGGCCTTCGAGACCTAGTTCATTTATGAATTGATCATTTGATTCGGATTTACCGAATGTTTGTGTGAAGTATAATGGTTTCTTGACAATTACATTGTGCAAACCATCTATAGTTGGAGATTGTAATGATTGATCTGGCATCTTGTGTAAACTATTCTTGGACACTTTTAACTGAATACTTGTGATTTTTGATAATATGACTCTCTTCAATGCAATATCCACAGCTCTTGCAAAGGTCAAATCAAGTACTACTACACAATATTCAACCCCATCATATTAAATTGAAAGTTGAGATTGTGGTTGAATTCGCGGAATTGAAAGGAGCTGTGATGACATAATCGTCAGATCGAGTTAGTTGCCATAGTTACATGATTCAATTTTGAGGCGATGAATGAATCTAATTCAGCTGCACAGGATAAAGAATTCTTTATTTTTGAAATGGTCAGCCATGAGACATGAGACGGTTACACCTCAAAGATAAGAATGTAGATAGAAATGAGGGTTGAGTATGGAATACACCATACAATTTAATCAATATTTCATGATTTTAGTAGAGTGTCGATCAATTTCACGTATCCTTTGTGAAGCCTCGCTTTCGTCACCAATGAACAAAAGGAGTTGGTTCAATCAAATATGCCCAAACATGAACTACACATTTGTGTTCAACAAAACTTGTCCATAATGTTAAACAAACCCTCCATTCCTTTCTTATATACTCGTAACTCCAGTTAACTCAACTATTTGATGGTGCATTAATTTTGTTCACTTTAACGTCTTTATCTCCCCACAAGTTCAAACTATTCAGTAATTTTCCTTCTTCATGTAATTTCTTAATATCATCAGACCCACCTCTTGAAACCCCATTAATAAATAAGTTAGGCACTGTCTTTCTACCAGTTTTAGTACCTATAAAGTCTTGTAATTGACGACCATTTTTATGTTTATCCAATTCCACAATAGTTGGAGGTGGATTAATTTCATATTCTGATTTTAATAAATTCTTTAAAGTTTGAGAATATCCACAATAAGTTTTTGAAAAAATAACAACTGGAGAAAGTCCTAATATTGATTGTAATTCACTTGCTGCATCAAATTCAGATGATACTGGTGTATTTGTGTTATCTTTTGTACCATCTTTATTTGGTTTTTGTTGTTGTTTTTGCTTGATTTCAACGTTACTTTCATCTTTATCTTCATTAGATTGTAATTTATTTTTGATTTTCTCTTCATTTGACTTGATTTTGGATTCATCTATAACTCCAATTTTTGTTGTTGGTTCTATATTTGTTCCTTGAGATTTTGAACCTGCCACTGTGGTATTTGTGACCTTGTGATTATGAGTTTGAATGACAATGAAGACAACTGTAAGTAGGAAGGCACTTAATGCTAGGATTCTGCTTTTTCTTGAAGACACCATGATTATTGATTATGAGTAGTACTTCCAATTAGTGAAAAGAAGTTGGTTGGAACTTGAATTAAATAATAAAGAATTTGTTCATACGCTGCAAAATCATTTTTTTTACCCGGGACGAAAAAGAACACGGTATGCGCCACACAAAGTGCCAAACCATAAGCAAGTGAAGAAAACTTTAAGTGAAAAATTCGAAGAAAAGGTGTGTGAATCTGAAATAAGTTACAAAGTTTATGCTATAGAATGAATTAATTTGCTGTTGTTTGACGCATTTCCGTTTGTTCTATACCGTTATTAACAATCTTTTGTTTTGGTCTGTTTATTTACAGCCATTCCAAATGAAAAACAAAAAAAAAACACATTGTGTATAACGTAATCTTCAATCAATCTCTCCATCTAACTAAAACTTCATCTGTTCTGAATTTTTGAGTGCAAACAGTATCTTTAAAATCAAACTTTTGACCCATTCTATATTCTAGTAACCCAGCATGTGCAATCATAATCCCATTATCAATACAAAATCTTTCATCCGTAGCGAAAATAGAACCATTTCTATCTAAAACCATCAATTCCATTTGTTTTTGTAATCTTTCATTACATCCAACACCTCCAACTATTAATACTTGATTAGTATTAACATGAGCCATTGCCCTTTCAGTGATTTCAACCAACATTGCAAATAATGTTTCTTGTAATGAAAAACATAAATCTTCAACAGTAATCTTTGGTTTTTTTGTTTCTTTATCAAATATCAATTTATTTGAATAATTATTTTTAAACAAATCATTTGCTAATTGATCAATATATGCTAAAATACCACTCATACTTAAATCCATACCTTTCACTGTATATGGTAATTCAACATAATTTGAACCTTTTTTAGCCAATTGTTCAATATTATATCCAGGACTTGGATCATTTGGAATTTTTAAAGTTCTTGCAAATCTATCCAAACAATTACCAATAGCAATATCCAAAGTTTCACCAAAGATTCTATATCTTTGATTACTATATGCAATAACTTGAGTATTACCACCACTGACATATAAAACAACTGGATTCCAAGCACCTGTGATTTCTCTACCCATTTCAATATGACCAATACAATGATTAACACCAATCAATGGCAAATCCCATAGCTGACTTAAGGTTCTAGCTGCAATGACAACACTTTGTAAAGGTGCACCCATACCAGGACCTTTTGTAAAACAAATACAATCCAATTCAGATGGTTTTAAGCCAGCTTCTTTGATAGCATTTTTAATCAATCTAACAACCCAATTTCTATGATGACGTGCAGTATCACGAGGTAAGAAACCTTCTCCAGGTGGTGTTATATATGTATCTCTTATATTTGATAAAACTTCAGCTCTATTAGTTTGTGATAAATCCCCAAGTTGATGTCGTATTATACCAACTCCTAATTTATTTGCAGAGCCCTCTAGACCAATAGCTGTATAGACTTTTTGACCAGCTTTAGCATAATTGTCCAATGAAACCATGGTTTCTTCTTTAATGATTAATACAGACAAAGATGAGCTTTTGAAGCTTGATTCATCATCACCATTGATCTTGATCTTTTTTAAAAACTTGAATTTCGAGCCTCGGAAAAAACGTGATCTGGGTCGGAACTACTCCAGAAATAACTAAATTCGATTAAGAATGTATATATAATGAATTCATGGCTACAGATTGATCTATAAAATGAAATAAGTTGCTGTACTAAATATGATATAATGGACTGCTATATTTCTATCTCCAAGATCACCGACGATAGTTGTGTGTTTTCATAGCAAAAGTTTTTGAAATTCAAAGAAATGAACAAATGAATACCAACCTGAGATCAACTAGCTAGCTGTAAGAGATTAATGGCGTCACTATAATATGTGAGTCATCTTCCTTGAAATAACTTGGCGCTATAGAGTCAGATAGACGAAGTACGCTTCCATTAAGCTGTAATATCAAGTTTCAACCTGGTCTCACATCTGAACTCAAATCAACTCCATTTAAAACATCATCTAGTTGCTGAAAATCAAATGAATCAACAGTATTATTAAAGTCAGATAAATCTGTGTCAGAATGGAAGGACGCAGAAATATCTTGAGCATTTTGGCTTGAGGAGACATTGGCATTTGATCTATTGTTAGTCACACTTGAATTACTCTGACCATCAATATTAGCTCTCTCAGAGTAGGCAGGTGGTGGAACATAACTTGTAACGGAGTCCTTGTAGGACGGTGGTTCATCTTTATTTTCACCCATCTTGATCTTTTCAAAGCATCTTCAGCTTGGACTCTCTTCAAACGTGGTTGATGGTGTAAATGAGAATTCTTTATACCAAAAACGCTTATCTGTCTGGAGGAGATTCGAGGGACCGAGGTGCCTTTCACGTGATATTCCTGTGAATGCTCTGGGGGCAATTGACACATAACACCATGACAGTGGTATAAAACAAGGAAAATAACAGCAAAAATACAGCAACAAAGTCAAAATATTTTGATGAATCATAGAATTTTTATTACCACAAGCGAAAAAGAATTCACCAATAACAAAATTTTGAAAAGCAACGCACTTTAACTGATTTTTTTTAGGCTCCGCGAATTACTTTCTTCGCGCTTTCTCTCCAACGAAAAATTGGCCTTTTTGCTTAAAATTTCATTTGCCCTTTGTGATTTGATTGCAAAGTTGGTAACAAGTTTGTAATTTATGGATCAAACGAGAGACTGGTTTTAAGTTAATTGGATTTAAGCATCATAAACAAATAGAAAATCAAAGGATTGTGAAGTTTGAAACTGCTTTTCTGAATTCGAAATCAAAGAAAAGTTGGATTCACAGATTTTAGACTAGTGATTTTTGTGTGTGATTCAACCGTTGCTGATCTCAAAGATTTTAATCAAGAGTTGAAATATAAGCAGTTGAAATATTTGATAACAATACTATCCAGACTTTAATATCGCTCATCTTAGCTTGTTCCATGAAGTGAAATGTCCAGTTCCAATAATCAAGCAAGTTCCAATGGAACTGATATATATTCAACAACTTCAAGGTTTTCAAAAGCTGTTAGTGCAACCGCCTCTGCTTTAATCAATCCAGCTGAAGGATCAACTACAAGCGATGCCCTTTTATCAAATTCAAGTTACAAGAGAGTCATGAGAGATGCATTGAGTTCGAAGAATTCTTTAGCTTTGGCAAGAAGGCGAAATAATGATAAGGTTGATCTATATGGAAGCCGGTATGCCACTTCAACTGAGTACTTTAAAAATGCCTTTAGCTCTTCCAAAACAGCATATAAGATACTTACACATATTCCTGATGAACTTTTAGAAGAAATCCCTGAAGAAAAACCTCAAGCTTTTTCATTATTTCAAGGATTTAATGCAACATTACCTGAAGTTGATGAAGAAATAACAGTATCGAAAACTTTAGGAGCAGATGAGGGTGATTTTTTGAAAAAATTAACAAATAGGGATGATGGTAAAGAGGATGAAGAAGATGATTTCAATTTTAGATTACCTCAAGGAATTACAAAAGAGAAAATCACAGGTTCATATTCGACACATAAATTACACAACTACAAACAACAACTAAATAACAACTTGGAAACATTAGAAATCAGGAAAAACTTGGCTGCAAGTGAAATACTTGAACTTGATAATAAAATTGCTCAACTAAACCAATTAAGGAAAGTGGTTTTCAAGAGAGTTGCTAAAATTGAACAAAATGAATTATTTTTGGAAACTCATTTACAAGATATTGATGATAGAATACAAATGATTAAAGACTATAATATGGAACAACCAGATGATGATGAAGTTGAAAGAGACACAGAGGATCAAGAGAAGGAAAATGTTCAAACACCAGGAAGTAGAAAAGTTTCAAGAAATAAATCCAACAATATTAATGGCAACGGTAATGGAGTTAGTGGGAATGATAACAATGATGAAGATAACGATGAATCATTTGAAGACGGTAAACCACTCATGTCACAAAGTATTTATGGTAAATTACAGAAAAAACCACCAAAGTTCAAAAAGAAACACCATAAGCATCGTAAAACCATGCCAACATTACAACAATACTATGAACCAGGTACAGAAATAAGAGCTATCCAAGCACACGATGAATCTGTGAACTGCTTTGACTTTGACATTCCTTTCGGTACAATGGTTTCTGCATCTTTAGATAATACTGTTCGCGTTTGGGATTTAAGTAAAGGGAAATGCTCAGGAATGCTGGAAGGTCATATTGCACCTGTCAGTTCAATCCAAATGGATGACTCATTTGTTGTCACTGGTTCATTGGATGCTTCTTTGAAATTATGGGACCTATCTAGATTACATCAAGATTTTGAAACAATTGCAGAAGAAGGTGAAGAGGAAGGACCATGTGTCTATACTTTTGAATCACATATTGAAGAAATTACAGCATTAAGCTTCCATAATTACAATCTAGTCAGTGGTTCTCAAGATAGAACTATAAGACAATGGGATTTACAAACTGGCCATTGTTTACAAACTATTGATGTGTTATGGGCTTCTCAAATCAATCAAACCACTAATGTTGATACCTCAGTTATTGTGGATAGAGTTAATCCTTTCATTGGCTGCTTACAAACATATGATGCTGCATTGGCTACAGGTACATCTGACGGATTAGTTAGGTTATGGGACTTGAGAAGTGGTGAAGTTGTTAGATCTTTAGTTGGTCATACTGCTCCAGTTACATGCCTACAATTTGATGATAAACATTTAGCAACAGGTAGTTTGGATAGATCAATTAGAATTTGGGATTTAAGAACTGGTGGTATTCACGATGCATTTGCCTATGAATCTCCAATAACTTCATTACAATTTGATTCAAGAAGAATTGTTTCCTCGAATTGTGAAACCACTGCAAAGATTTATGATAGAATTGATGAAAAACACTCTTCATGTGGTGGGAAAGACGCTGGCAGTGCTATTATAAACTATGTTCGTTATAAGGAAGGATATCTGGTTGAAGGTAGAGCTGATGGTAAGATTGGGGTCTGGGCCGTATAAATCAAAACCAAAATACAACACATTCAGGCCAAAAAAAAGAAATAAACACTATGCATTATATATACCACACCACACAGAGAAAATGTACATACTATTCATGGGCATCAATTGGACCATTTTAGGTGTAGAAACTAGTTTTTTGTTGTAATTCTGTTGGTCTTATAAGGCCAGGTCGGAAGTCACGTTTTCTACCCTCGTAATAGTTCATCCAAACACCAAATATTTTTTTTTCTTCGACGCGCTTCACCAAAGAAAAACGTATTAAGATCAAAAGATTTGTTACCAATCAATTGATATTAACTGGTATTCAATTCTCTCAAAAGATCTAATTGTTAAAAGATGAACTTTGGAGGTCAAGCACCAACTGTTGTTGTGCTAAAAGAAGGTACAGATTCTTCTCAAGGGAAAGGTCAAATCATTTCAAATATCAATGCTTGTATTGCCATTCAAGAAACTTTGAAACCAACATTAGGTCCATTAGGTTCTGATATTCTTATCGTTACATCAAGTGGTAAGACTACAATCTCGAATGATGGTGCTACTATCTTGAAATTATTAGATGTTGTTCATCCGGCTGCTCAAATATTAGTTGATATTTCAAGATCTCAAGATGCTGAAGTTGGTGATGGTACAACTTCTGTTACAATTTTAGCTGGTGAATTATTAAAAGAAAGTAAAACTTTTATCGAAGAAGGTATTTCATCTCATGTCATTACAAAAGGTTATAGAAAAGCTGTTGGATTGGCTGTTAAAAAGATTAAAGAATTAGCTATCAAGATTGATAAAGCAAAATCAAGTGAACAAGAGTATCGTGAATTATTAGAAAGATGTGCAAGAACTGCCATGTCATCAAAATTGATCAATAACAACTCACAATTCTTTGTAAAGATGGTTGTTGATGCTGTTTTATCTTTAGATCAAGAAGATTTAGATGATAAGTTAATTGGTATTAAAAAAGTTCCAGGTGGTGGTATTGAAGATTCATTATTCATTGATGGTGTTGCATTTAAAAAAACTTTTTCATATGCAGGTTTTGAACAACAACCTAAAAGATTCACAAATCCAAAAATATTAAATTTAAATGTTGAATTAGAATTAAAAGCTGAAAAAGATAATGCAGAAGTTAGAGTGGAAAAAATTAATGATTATCAAGAAATAGTTGATGCAGAATGGCAAATCATATTGAATAAATTAAAATTGATAGAAGAAACTGGTGCTAATATTGTTTTATCAAAATTACCAATTGGTGATTTAGCCACTCAATATTTTGCTGATAGAAATATTTTCTGTGCAGGTAGAGTTGCCTCTGAAGATATGAACAGAGTTATTCAAGCTGTTGGAGGTTCTATACAGTCAACTTCAACAGACATCAAACCTGAACATTTAGGTACTTGTGCTACTTTTGAAGAAGTTCAAATAGGTTCAGAAAGATACAATTTATTCAAAGGTTGTCCAGAAACCAATACATGTACATTAATATTGAGAGGTGGTGCTGAACAAGTTATAGCTGAAGTTGAAAGATCATTACATGATGCTATTATGATTGTTAAGAGAGCTGTTCAAAATAATGAAGTTGTTGCAGGAGGTGGTGCAGTTGAAATGGAAATTTCCAAATATTTAAGAGATTATTCTAAAAAAATTGCAGGTAAAGAACAATTAATAATTAGTGCATTTGCTAAAAGTTTAGAAGTTATCCCAAGACAATTATGTGAAAATGCTGGCTTTGATGGTACAGATTTATTAAATAAACTAAGAATGGCACATGCAAAGGGTCAAACTTGGTACGGTATTGATTTTAATAAAGAGTCTATTGGTGATAATTTTGAAGAATTTATTTGGGAACCTGCTTTAGTTAAAATTAATGCATTATCAAGTGCTACTGAGGCTGCTAATTTAGTTCTTTCAGTTGATGAAACCATTAAAAATAAAGAGAGTGGTGCACCAAATGCTGGTATGGCACCTCCTCCAGGTAGGGGTATGGGAGTTCCACGTTGAAGAGAATAGTTTTTATGAGACTACAAAACACCTTAAAGAATAAATAAAAGATTCAAATGAATTGAAGAAAAAAAAATTGTAAATGACTTGTAAATGACGACTTTATTATCTAGCAATGAATGATATTATAAACTTTTCTTTGACCTCCTTACGATGTGTACACTTATTCCTCCTCACTACTACTACTCAAATCATCTTCATCTTTTGAACTCATACCAGCCAAATGTCTAAAATTAATTGGTCCATTCCCATTCTTGACCCCAAAATCATAAGTTTTATCACCACTTGTACTTAAAGAAGTATCTTTTGATCCATCTTCAATAGTTATGAAATTATCATCACTTAATAATTCTTCTTCTAATTCATCAACTAAAGAACCAAATTCATCATCATCTGAAGGTGATTCTTGTTGAATTGTTGGTGTTGATATCGTTGAAGGTGGTTTTTTTGAAGAAACTTGATTTGGTAAAGGTTTAAGGGTATTATTATTACTATTACTTCTTGGTTGTGGTGTTGTATTTCTTGAGGTAGGGGCCTTATTTTGAGTATCATGTATGGTTGATGGTTCAGATTTGGAGATAGTCTTCTTTTCTGTAAGCTTAGAATTTGTAGAGCTCTTTTTAGTAACATTTGGTTTGCTCTTTTTCTCAGGACTGACAGATGGTGTTGGAGATGTTCGCTTTTGACTTATTTTTGATGAATTTTGAGTAGACTTTTGAGGTGATGTAGATGAGTCTGATGAAGGCTTCTTGATTGAAGGATTCACTTTTGGAGACTGTTTTGACACTGTCGATCTTTTTGATGCTGTTAATTTTGACAAGGGAACCTCATCTTCATCTGATGATTTACCAGTGGGTTGAGTTTCAGATGAGGTTTTCGAGGTTGATGATTTCCCACTGACTGGTGGTTTTGATAATGGAGTTTTAGCCCTTGGTTTTGGTTGGAAAATGGATGGCTCTTTTGCTGGTCTCTTCCTTAAGGCAGTTGAAGAGGTTGTTGATGGCGACAAAGACTTTGTTTCGCTGGGCTGTGGGGATTGATCCTTTGTTGGTTTCTTCAAGTTATTGTTGGAAAGAGTTCTATTTTTAATAATGGAATTTGTTCGCAGTTGCAAGTCCAGTTTCTGAAGTTCAAACGACTTGGAGTTAGGATTGAAGACCAAAATGCATTCTAGATCCTTGGGCTGGATTGATGTTCCTTCAAACACTATTCCCTGGTCGTGCTAAATGGCTGTTAGTATTCCATGTTGCTAATCCATCTCGAAACAAGCACATACCTCAGTCGATTGTGATTTGAGCTGGAAGGACGGTTTCTCGTCTCTCGTGAGCTCTGCTGGCTGAGTATCATCTATAGAGTCTGGTCTAAACCCGTCTGCTTCGTGTTAGCACTGTAATACCTTTGAACGTGGAGGGTTCACTCACATCTTATGCTCAATATCTCATCATTCACCCTCTGAATTGGCCTCACTGGACCTGATGATCCATTATTATGATCCTGGCTGACTCCCAGCTGGTTCTGTAAAACGTCTGACAATTCGAGCTCGTACTCGCCATCTGGAATCCCCAGCTCCATATGAGACATTCTCTAGAATATGTTTATTCAGCTCGTTTTCGATTAAAACTGAATAAAAGTTTTTGATCAATTAATCAAGAATTTTGTTGCAAGTTACAACCGAAAAAACGTAAATTGGTGAGAGCGATTACATAATTTTGGGTGTACTGCTGACAAAGCACAATAGATAAGAACATTAAATTAACGTAAATTTTACAAACTTGTTTGGCTAAGATCTCAAGGCCCTTAGTCTCTCTGTGAGCTTGTCTTCTTTATCCTCAGAGACCTTGGTTGTGTTCTTGATTGGCTCTTGTGGCTGCGCGTTCTCTGGCAAGTTGTGCTTCATCTCGAGTCCAGCCTCATCAGCAACTTTACTCATCAAGAGATCAACTTCATCCTGAGGCGTGGTTAAGGCAGTAGCATTATTTGTAGCTCCTTCATAGTATTCAGTGGTGGCATCCAAGTCTTCAAACTGTTGTTCAAACTTCTCCATAACCAAAGATATATGTTCAAGATTCATAGTTTGTAAGGCCTTATCCATCCCTTTTATAACATTTGTCATATTACCTGTAACTTGTCTCATGGTCACTGCTGTCTGCACTCTAGAGGCAACAGCGTCTATACGCGATGCTAGTCTCAATAGATTCAATCTTTCATTGGCTTTACGAATGGCATTTTGAGCATATAATTTTGCGATATCTTCATTACCTTGTATCATGGCCTAAAAAAACAGAGTTAGAAAACAAAGAATCAAACATTTGTTGCGCTCAAAACTTACCTTCTTCACTTTATTTTTTTCAGCAGTCTCTTCTTTGCCTGCTTTACCGGCCTGTCTAGTTAATTGTTTAGCTGTGAACTAGAATCATTTTTGTCAGTACTGCTTTGAAAGAAAGGGTCACTAATGACTTGAGACTTACTTTCAATTGGAATAACGATTCTAGACAATATTAGTATCATATTGTACACAATTTCTCACACAAAACACTCACTTTCTAGTCCAGACATCTTTACCCTTCTATTTGTAGTTTATTTACCTTAAATCTCAAGTTAAAACCTACCAAGTTCATGTTCAACGTTATAATTTTTAAAGGCGATTGAGATCAAAAAAAGAAAAACTTGGTTCCGGGACACACCATAATAACCAACAAAACTTTTAACCATAAAAAATGTCTCATATATTAATTAAAAAATGCTTTATAAACCTCACAATTACAATTATTATTATATTAATTACCCTTAAATGTTACCCAAAAGATTAAAAAAAAACCTCAACCTATGCAAATATATTTTCTTTCCTTTCAATTGTTTAATAAAACTTTTGAAATACAAATTGAAATATCATCAATTTTACCCCCAGTTATGAATTGATTACTCAGTTCATTAACTTTTTCCACATATGGACAAACACAATAATTGTCAAATGCAGTACTTTTTGTCTTGTATAATAAAGAATTCGAAACCTCTTGTAAATTAGATTTTTCTTTATTCAACTTCTTATTGATGATTTCTAAAATTTCATCATTGTAAAGATTATCTGTAACACCATCCGAACAAACCAGAATTAAATCATCTTGCTGTAATTCGAAATCATAAAATTGCACAACTGATGATGGTAATTTATCAGTTTTTGTAGTTCCAACTTGTTCAGGACATAAATTAGCAATATATTGTTCAGAATTTGATTGAACAATTTCTCCATCTCTAATAACAAAAAGTTTTGAATCTCCAATATTCATGATTTTTAAGGTCTTATCTATAATCATACCAATCAATAAAGTTGAAGAACCTTTAAAATCTTCAGATTTCATAATTTGAATACTATCTTTATAAGCATCATCTAAATTTTTGGATAAATCCTCCTCTTTAATATTGTTTAAATTATCTGAATTCTTAAAAGATAATTCTGAAAAATTCCTACTTATATTCTCCAAAAATGATCTCGCAAATAATCCAGAATTTGCATGGGCTCCACTCCATCCACTAACACCATCTGCAACACCAACTAAATTTGGTGACACAATCATAGCATCATCACCATTCTTTATAGATAATGTCTCTATTGGATTACCATACAATCTTCTTCTTGGTAATAATGACAAGTTGTTTGAAGAATCTGTAAGATCCATTAAAGAGCTAATTAAAGGTTTTGATGAACCACCATGGTGAACATAACTTGCAAAACTATATTTGAACTTGAAATGATCTGGACTATCTTTCTTCTTGGATGAGTTAATGCTTGATGGTGATTGTGCTGAGCTTGAAGTTGGTTGATAATAGAAAGTTGGACGCCGTATTTCTTGGTGATCATTACTTGAAGGCGAACTCTTGATTGATGAAGCTTGCACTTGATCCTTCGAGACGTAGCGAAGGACATTGTTCAAATAACGGTTACTATTTCTAGCGACTGACTTCAACATGATTCAACCACGCGTTAAAACCTTTTCCAAAGAGAAAAAAACACACCAGATTTTTTAATCAATAATCAGGTTTAATCAAATAAACGCTTTCTCAACAAAAAAAGACACCCTTCAACTTTTTTATTATCTCTTTCAAGAAATCTGAGCCTATTTATTTTTCTTTTATTAAAAACCTTTTTTTTTTAATTTTCCCTCTCGCAAAAAAAAAAGAAAAAAAAAAAATCAGAATCGGTAACGCGCAACATGTGCCAAAATCCAAAATTGCTACGGGACACACCACTATAACCAAAATAACAAATAAATTTATTCTCTCTAATTTACAAATAATGTACAAAATATAATACAAACAACCTCATTCTCTCTAATTGGAAGCCAGCTCTGAAAAGTATTGACGCAAGATCAAGGACAACATGTTTGGAAGATCTGTAATATCATGGACAACAACATAGAACTCAAATGGGAAAGTATCCAAGTATTTATCAACTTTTAAAACCATATTACCATTGACATCTGGTACATAATTAACTTGACTCATATCCATAATGGATTCATTGGAGTTGATACCATCAATGATGACAAAGACTAACATGATTCTTTCCTCTCTAGCACGACGAACTAATCTTTGAAGTGTTTCATGATCTTCACAAACACCATCTGATATAATAATTTGTAATTGCCATAAATCACTACTACCTAACGCTCTTGCATTGTTGAATATTTCAATAGATTCACCAACCAATTGTTTAACATCAGTTCTTGTTTGTTGGAAATCAAATTTTTGGAAAATCTTTGCACCAGTATCTGAACTAAATTGTTTATCAAATGGATGAACAACTTTAGTATTTTCACCAAATTTAACAATTGATAAACCACCAGATTCTAGTTGAGTCAAAGCTTTAGAAACTAAACAGATACTTTGGAATGCCAAATCAACAGATTTACTTTCTGACATTGATTTAGAATCATCAACAGCAATCATAATTTGATATTGACGCTTACTTGGCTTTGTACGTCTTAACCAAATTTTATCTTTTCTGAATTCTGAAGCAATATATGGAATGATTCTCTTCATATTCAATCTCTTACCTGTCTTATAATCACCTTTCAATTTAGTGCTTAAGGTAGGTTCTAGAATCAAACGTAATTGTTCACAAAGACTTGCTGCTAATTCTTGAGTTTCTAAATCACTCTTTCTCCATAAATCACGAGCTTCTTCAATATCTCTAAAATCTTCATCTTCAACAACAACTTCTGGTTTCAATAATGATGTAGCTATGTCTTCTTCTTCATCTTCATCTTCAATCATTTCAGCCTTGGCAAAATCTTCTTCACCTAATGTTTCAGTTTTTCTTTCACCAATGAAACCACCTTTAGTTTTACCATTAAATTCATCTGGTTTATCATCTTGGTTTTCTCCAACATCTTGAACATCAGATTCAGCTTCTTCTCCACCACTCATATCAACATCCTCATCTTGATCTTTCTTGACATCTTGATCATCTTCATCATCATCAATAGCTTTATCTTCATCAATCGATGAAATTTGATCCTTGTTTGCAGCACCTAAAGCTTGAGTATTGGTATCAGTATTTTCACCATCAACATGTTCAAATTCATCAGGACGTTCATTAGCTGATTGTTCGGCAGTTTCATCTTTTTCTGAAGATTCTTTAATTTCTTGATGACGACGGTGGAACTCTTTTAATGAGTCACCTAGTTGTTTTAACGATTCTCTAGCATCATCACGAGCATCATCATTATTAGAATCACGATCAGCTTGTTCTTGTTCTTGATTCATTGCAGAACCAGAAGCACCAACATCTTCTTTCTCATCTTCAGCTTGAGCTTGAGCTCCGTCACCTTGTTCACCAGATTTCTCTTCAACAGCAGTTTCCATATCAATATCATCATTATTATTTTCACCAGTCTCCCCACTTTCAATACCTTCCATACGATCACCTTGTTCTTCAGTGTTATCCATTTGATCGTCATTCTCCTCTTCATGCTTACTATCCTTTAGATCTTCTTCGACATCGGATTTATCACCAGCTTCCAAAGTTTCTTCATCTTCAGCTGGATCTTCCTCGTTCCCTTCTTCATTTTCAGCACCGACTTCTTTCTCAATTTCACCTTGGTCCTCGTTGTCTTCTTCGTCTCCTTCTCCTTCAGCATCATCGGCTTCAGCTTCCTCCTCTTCTTCCCCTTCGCCTTCTTCGCCATCCTTATCATCTTCATCTAAATCCATATTGTCATCAAGACCATCATCCATACCTTCACCACCATCTTGATCTTCTTCCTCTTCTTCTTTTTCGTCCCCGGAATCCAAATTAATATCATCTGGAAGATCAAGGGCTTCACTTTCTGGAACATTTTGTTCAAGATCTTCATTCTCTTCATTCTTAACTTCATCCTCTTGTTCTCCAACGTCTTCTTCCTCTTCGGCTTGGCTATCATTTTCATTTTCATTTTCATCTTGATCTTTGGAAGACTTATCTTTATCATCTTTTGAATCACCTTGTTCTTCTTCATCTTCATTTGCTTTCATGTCATCAGCAGTTGAATTTTCAGGCATCTTTTCTGACTCTTTTTCCTTCTTATCTTCTTGTGCTTCTTCATCCCACATCTTTTCATCAACAGCATTAGGATCCAAATCATCAAGGTCATCGATTTCTTCATCAAGATCTTCCTTATCTTCGTCATCTTCATCATCTTCATCGTCATCTGGATCTTGATCAGAAGCATTTTCGAGATCACCAGCCATATCACCTTCAATATCAACAGCATCTTGATTATCATCTTCATCTTCATCATCTTTTTGGTCCTTGTTAGGTTCTTGAGCATTTTCAGTTAAATCTTCATCATCTTCAACATCATTAGAATTGTTGTTGACACCTTCCCCATCACCTAAACCTGTACCATCTTGTAGATTATCATCTTCTTTAGATTCAGAAGGTGGTTCAGGAGAACAGAACCCATCTTTAGCCAAATTGTATAACGAAGTACCAAAAACATAGGTTGAACGAGAAACATCAATATAATTAGCCTTTCCTGTGTTCAAAACGATGGTAGCTAATTCAGTATAGTTCTTGATGAATGGAGATGTGAATCCAAATAATGATTTGATTTGTAATGATTCTTCTTCATCAAAGTTATGGGAGGAGACAAATTCAATCAGCTCATTCAATGATATGTTGATACTATCATGGTGTAAAGATTTAATCAATGCAGTTATTTGTACTTGAGATTCAGTGAACCATTTATCAGTCTCTGTAGTTAACTCTTCAGAATTTAAAGTTTCAACAATTCTTTGGAAAACAACAAGCACTTTTGTCGACACTTTTCTCAACAAAGTTTCAACAACACTAACTGAACCCTTATTAACATCAGAGGATTCTAGATCCTTCCCAAAAGTAACAGCACCGATCCAGTTGGTGACTGATTCAATAATAAAGCCAACACTTGGGTTTGATTCTTTCCATGATTGTGATTGATCAACAAATTTATTCAAACAACTTTCAAAGTGGTTTAATTCCTCTTCAACAACTTGTGTAAAGTCAAGATTAGAATCAACTAAAGACTTGGATTTGGCAAGCTGCTGATTCAGCTCTGCGAAAATAGAAGAATCAGGTGTAACACCTGCCAGTTTGGAACAAACTCCACAAATATCTATAGCGTAGTTCAATAATTGTGGTAACCATCTTGAAATATAATTAAATTTTGACAGGTTCAATTTGATACTATCCCTACCTGAAAATATCGAGCCTGATCCACAAATCTTTTGGAAAATATCTTGATGTTTGACCAATTTGTCATAACCAACGGCAAAACTAGCAAGCTGTTTCTTCCCATTTATGATGTAGTAAACCAAATTTTCAACGATAGCCATACCTTTTTCAGCATCAGCTAAAGGAACATCTTCAGCGACAGATGCAACTGAGGCCCTGAGTTTTGGAAGAAGATCAATAATTCTAAAGAAATAATCATCAGAAGAATCCAACAGCGTTCCATGGAAAGATTTCGAAGAAGACAAAACCAGGTTAGCAGTAGTTTGAAGTTTGTGAATATCTTCTCTGATACGACTCTTCAAACCAATTCTTCTGAGCTCCCGGATGGTATCACTTAATAGCTTTCTTTTTTGAGTCTTTAAAGCAGAAATAACCTTTTTGTTTTCTTCAGTTAATTGCTTTGGTGTCTCTGTACGTAAACGTTCCATTTCAGAAACAATATCTGAAGCAATTTCATATAATGAAGGGTATTCTTTTTCTTCAGCACGTGATTTATAAACACTCATATTTTTTTGAACAACGCTGGTGTCTCTCAAATGTGATGGTCTCTTTTCCCAATTTTCAACTTTTGCACATGTATTAACCAATTCAGCTTCAACAAATCCACTAAATTTTGGAGCAATAATTTTCTCCTTATCAACAGACACTTTTTGAGTAGAAGGAACACCACCTTCAATCAAAGTTGATACCTCTGTACCTAAAAGGTCACGGTACTTACGAACAATCTTGTAGAGGCTTTGATGTGAGCGACGAGAACTCTGTTTCAATGCATCAATATTAACATCTTTCCAACTTGCGAGAAGAATAACTTCTTGAATATCTTTTTCAAGCTTCTTCTTGTTCTTATTCAAATGTTCTTCAACTAAAGGTAAAAATTGTTCATAATACTTGATCAAATTTTTAATCATGTTCTTCAAAGCTTCATCAGAGGAAATCAATATAACATGCTCTCTAATAGCTTTCAAAAGGTTGAGTCTTAATGAAAACTGACCATATGTACTTTTGCTGATGAATAAATTCAACAAAAGGGTCAACTGGGAGCTCTCAATTTCATCACCTGTGTAACTAGGCAAAATGATATTCTCATACAAGTTGAACCATAGGTTACCAATAGATCTATGTGCAGAAATATCTTCATTTTGGAATAATGATTTCCAACTTGATAATTCTAAACGTCTCCAAGAAACAATGAGACCAGTAAGCTCATCTTGGTGTGATTTCAACGATACCTTCACTGAAGCATATTTTTCCCATTCAGCAATGAAAGTATAAATTTGTTCCACCTTTTGAATCAATCTTGCAATTGGAGTTTTAACGGAATATCCCAAATATTCATCAGAAATTCTAAACAATGTCTGTAAGGTTGCATGCTCTGGCCATTGTTTTAAAAGGCCATGGACAGAGTTTTGCAACTTGCTGATAATCTGAACTGAACGCCTCAATTCGGCAGGACTATAACCATGATAGAAATCCAATTCACTACCTTTAGCAGAAATAGTGGCAACATCAACGGATTTAGAAAGATTCTCCACAACAGCACAAAGTAATGAAGCTTGAATTTCATCATTTGAAAATTCACCGCTGTATGCATTCAGTTTTTTCACAATATCACCACCATTTTGAATAATTTCCTTTAAAACAAACGATCTTTTATTCAAGAAGACATTGATGTAGGTTTTGGTGATTTTAGTATATTCGTCATCTAATGCAAATGACTCTGGAGTATTCTTGGTTGGCTCATCCAAGTCTAAATACTCCTCGTAATCAGGGAACAGGGCTTTAAAGTCTTCATCGGATTCTTCATTATCCTTGTATCTGAATATACTACCCTCAACGGCATTTTTTTGTTCCAAACGAGTTCTTCTCAAAGACCATCTATAGTATAGCGTCTGGAAAATTTGCTGAATTGAGCCTTGCTTTTCAAAATCTTCTGAAGAGTTTGCAGCAAGAGTGAAATAGAAATGCATAATCTGTTCAGCTAGTGCCTTATCAACATCCAATTCTTTACAGAAATCCTTTACCACTGAAAGGCCACTTTTAACAGATTCATGATTTGTTAACTCAGCAAAATTGATGAACCAAAGAGGATCCATTCTGTATTTTGTGTTATCCTTCTTTGCAGCTTCAAGGATCAAATCAAAACCAAGTTTAACACCAAATATATATCCCTTGAAAATGTCATTCACATCAGAGAATCTAGTAAACTGGTTACCCAATCTTTCGATGAAACTTGACGAGTTTTGTTGAAAAAGGTCCAGTTCCTTCGACAAAGTATCTAACTCACTGTCCTCAATTGATTCTAAAAATCTAATTAAAGCATCGTTGTCCAATGTAGATGTCATGAATGTTTTCCATTCCTCAAATAAGTTATCAATTGGAAGCTTCGAACGATAAACTCTTGGTTTTGATGGTTTCAGACTTTCGTCAGCAACGGGGATGAACTGTTCAATAAACATTGCATTATCAGTAAATTGGACATTTTTGATTCCTTTGATAGTCTGGGACAATGACTCAAGAACAGACTTCTTTCTTTCATAATTTTCAAATAATATATGATCTTCAATGGCTGGATCATTTGCAGAATCTGGCACATATAGCTGCACTAATCCCAAAGAAAACAAGACCCATGCTTGACCAAGTTCTCCAAGGCCAAATGGTTGAGAAAGATAGCTTAAAGCTGGTAAAAAAAATGATTCATTAACCTTACCAAAAGAGCCTATACTGAAAGTAGAGGTCAGCTCAATGATAGTCTCGAGTTCTTCAACTCCGAAACTTGCATTTTTAGTTATTGAGATATCATCATTTTCAGAAACTAATTTCAAAATTTTTTCATACCACCTCAAAATGATCAATTTATGGTCCGCAACTATATTTCGTGTAACGTCTGCTGAGCTATGAATCAAAGCTTTTGAAAATTCCATTGAGTCTTGTACTGTCTGATCTAACTGATCACCAGAGAACCCTTGGTAGCTCTCACTATTCAAAAAGACCTGTTGCAAGAACTTATTGGTAAATAAAGATGAAACATGAGAGATATATCCGGAATTGGTCTTCGACCATAACGTGTTGAAAACCTTTGGATATATGTCTTTATTAGCATTCTCTATCAAGGTTGAGGTTGGAATACCAGCACGATGAGCAAGTGTAACGATATCTTTCTCTTGAAGTGACCCTTTCGAAACAACAAAGTTGAAAAGCAAATAGAAACTATCTTCAAAATTATGAGCTCTTTTTTTCAAAAACTTACTTGAAATTTCTTGTAAATTGCTGATACCTTTTTCTAATGTCTTGAACGTTTCAATTACTGAAGAAGGATTTTCTTCCAAGATGACCTTTTGAATGTTCAAAATTGCCAATTTCAAAGATAAAATAAAGTCTTCTGAGTCTGAATACTGTTCCTGAGAAACCGAATCAAATTTTGAAGCCAACTCGATCAAAGTATCTTGATCGCCCCAAGCTTGATCGCTCTGAGGGTATAGGCCCCTGAAGCTTTCCCATATGTTGGTCATGAATTCACCACGACTTAACTTAAAAGTTTCATCATAAGAGTCCAGTATGGTTTGCAAAGTTTTAGTTTCAATAGAACTTGATGACTCTGTTATCCAATTCTTGATTAATTGTTGAAACACTTTAACTTTTGAGTCATTCTTAGTTGACGATACCTCAAATAAAGAGCACCAAATATTTGTAAGATCCAATAACGAACTGAACATTGGCTTGGATTCAAGTATGAAGGTTGTAGTTTTATCCTTGATTGACTTATATATGAAGTTGTGTATATCTTTCAAGAATGAGAAAATGTTGAGACGTGGGACATTTTTCAGATTTCTTCCCTTGGCAACAGCAGCACCTTGCTCAATGAAACTCAGTTCATTTATCTTACCATTAACACCTTTCACTTCAGCCACCTGCAACTTGTTTTGAGCTTGTGATAGATCATATAGCACCTGGAACAAATTGATTACATCAGATGGTATAAAGTTTATATTGCCCTGAAGGACATCATAGACGTAAGCATTCCATAGGGGGTTCAAAGACTGATTAATTGTGAAGTTGGTCTTGTCTCCAATCAAAGCATCTGCGATACCATCAGCTCCTTTATAGTGCGAAAAAATTGACTCTGTTACTCCCAATTGGGTGATATAATCCACAAATTCAAGAATCTCACCGAAAACAGCAATTAGTTGAAAATTAACTTCAGTAGACCTATTGATGACAGTGTTGAACTTTTTGGCGGATAAATGAGTGATGAAAGGCAGAACTGAAGCTAGATGGGCAGCCATGTTTTTATGGATTTGGAGTTTTGAAACAGTATCCATCAACAATGCATATGGTCTAGAAAATGAATCAATTGTCTCAACAAATTTAGTGACAGGAATTTTTGACTTGGAATCCGATAATGAAAGCGAGTCTAAAGTGAATTCAGTTTCTGAAGGGCAATGAGAGCCTTCAATCTCAAGGAGTTGTCTATCGAACTCTGTAGCTCTTGATTCAAAGTTTTCCAAGTAAATTTCAACACCTCTGTTTCTCATTGCTCTGGATAATTCACCAAATTTTGGATCCATTGTTAAAAATAGCCTGAAATTTGGATGTGGCTTCAAAACCCTTGCTTGACCATCCGACATACTGCATTCATTCATGATTAACGAACCATCTGTTTCCAGTAAGGAGTTTAGCCTATCAAGAACTGACGGACTACAAAGGTTAGCATTGTCCAAAATCAACCAATCTCCTCTTTCAACGGCCTTCACCAACAGACCATCGAACCACTCAAACCTGACACTCGAAGTTTGTTTCAATTGCTCTGAAAGTTGATCAATTTGAATACCCAATGATTTGATCTCTTCGTTGTCCTGGACAAACTCTTTGAATTCTTGAAATCTTTCAATGAAAAGAGTAAAATTTTCTATTGTTATATGAACTGAGTTCAAAAACTTGAGAAATTCCAATGCAGCAATGGTTGTATCAAAAATTTCATCTGAAGAAGTGAAATGAGAAGCTAAACCTCTCTTTAAAACACCAATTATCAGATCCACAATAACGGTGACTCTTCTGGTAAGATCAACTTGTTCATACCCACCAAGAATATCCATACTATCAACGTCACTGTTCATTGAAAACTCGACAACTTTAGCACCTGAAATAGTGGATAAATAGCGAACGAGCTCTGTTTTACCAGAATTGGATGAACCAACAAATATTAATGGCCAATTGTTTTGTATGGCCAAGACCGATGACTCGATAATCAACGAGTTAGATTGCAAGTGGGCCAATTTGGGATGAATTGTTTCTTGAACGAGCTGACTTCTTGATAACAACGCCTTACCGGCCTGGAAGAAATTCTCACCAATCGAAAAATATTGGTCTGATAACGGAAAATCATCGAATATTTCTTTGACTAACAACTTAGCTTTGTCTTGGTCTTGTTGGGTACGGAATCTTTGTGTAACAATAATGTTCAAAAAGTCACTTGGAGACAGATTTTGAGAAATGTACTGGTTGTTGTATAGCTTGAGCCATCTCAGCGTATCACGCAAATTGAATTCCCATGGACTTCCATTTGAACCCCAAAGCTTCTTTTCACATGTTTCATAATCTAGTCTAGACATTGTTTTGATCATCTTGGAGCAAATATCAGAATCAATATTAGGATAAAGATGATTAGCAATTAAAACCAAATCTTCAGCAGACAAAGTGTCCACGTAAACAACACTGAAACGGTTGACAAATGATTTTGGCAAACCCTTTCTACCACCACCTTGGTACTGGGGATTTTGAGCAGCAAAAACCAAAAAGTTTGGGTGACGGGCAAACGAGCGATCTAATTCAGGAATATAAGCTTCACCACGATGATCCAAGCACGCATTCAGACCTTCTAAAACGGACTGAGAAGCCAAATTCATTTCATCAAGCAACACCCATTCACCTTTTTGCATGGCTCTTAGGAATGGAGCATCACGCCAAACAAATTCACCTGTTTTACCACCCTCAGCTGGAGCATCAGAACCAAACAAGTCAACCAAATCAGTTTGCTCGGATAAATTGATACGTGTCAAGTCATTCCCAGTAGCCTTAGCTAGTGCAGATATCAAACTAGTTTTACCAACACCAGGGCTACCTTCTAAAAGGATAGGCTTATTTACCTGCATTGCCCTAACGACACGCATAGTATTGGCAGCAGTTGTTGGAGCTCTAAAACTGAAAAGTTCATCTTTGGAATGTGATGAATCCCTTGGTATAGTGAATCCACCAGCCTCTAAAGTATCATTTGACAATTTAATTTCAACAGCATCGGTGTAATAAATTGAGAGATCTTCACCAACCAACAATGATAGTTCATTAACGCAATCTAACTTCATTTGAGAAAGCTTTTCTTCAGATTCAGCAAGATACGCAGTATTATTTGTACCTAATGCATCAATGAAAACCATAGCAGCACCATGGAGTAGAGCAGCATTTGCAGATACTGTTTTGTCAAAAGAGCTGTTGATAAACTCAACCCATGCAAGAATATCACGCAATGAAATGACACCGCTCGATATATTTCCACCACCAAGTTTCATACCAAAACTTTCAGAAAATTTAACAATACTTTCAGCTAGGTGTTCCACCTTTGTATTCAGCTTGTGTTGAACAATGGTTAAAACATCAGAAAAATCCTCCATTGAAGGAACCCATATTTCAGTGAAACGATTTCTCAAGGCTGGAGATAATTCCTTTTTACCATAATCACCACCTGGATTCATAGTTGCCAGAAACTGAAATCCATCTAAAGCGGTTATTGAACTATCTTCTGTCCCTTTCTCAGCTAGTAAAAGACTTCTCTCCGGTTCCAAAACACTATTCAGTCTTTCTAAAACAGAATCATCGGCTAATGAAATTTCATCTAGCAAAAAATAACTTCCACTAACCAGAGCTTGGATCAGGGGACCATCAGTCCATTCAAATAAAACATTAAGGTTGTTTCTTTCTGATTGAATTTCACTTTTCAACTCATCTGGTAATGTAGTCAAGTCTTGATTATCATAACAGACCAATAAATCATCCAATGTTGAAAGATCACAGTTAACTCCAATCTGCGTCAAAGCATCTTTGATTTTGCTGCTTAACTTTTGTTGTTGTTCAGATTTATTACGGATAGGTCTTTGAGCACCAAGTAAATCACCAGTTTCAGTATTTTGATGAGCATTCACTGTTATAAGTTTTTTCTTGTTAAAATGGGCTAAAAGTTGACACACGGTGGTCTTCCCACAACCAGTTTCACCCACCAAAAGCACAGGCTCATTATTATTCATGGCAGCACTTATCAAAACAGCAAGACGACGTATAGCTTTAGTCCAAACAACAGCTGAAGGTGTGTTCATGAGCTCTGAGTTCTCTAAACCATGGTAATAATCATTCATGTCAAGCTTGACCCTCATAACTTTTTCAATCACTTCTTTCACAACTTGTTTCTCTTCTGGTTTTCTCACTCTTTCAGCAAGTAGCATATAACCATTAGCTGCCAGCTGTTCATAGCCCACTGCTTCTCTTAGTGCCCACCTGAATAAATCACGAAGGGTAGCAAAACTATTCTTTTGTTCGAATAAACGTGAAGATTGACGTTGAACCGAAAGCTGGCGGTAAACTTCAACAATTTTCTTTGCATATGTTGGAGCAATTTGACATCTATCACGTAAAATCACCTCCAATTCATCCTGTGGAATATCATCAAAATGGAGCTCCAAAAATCTATTACGAAACGCCCTTGATAGCACTTTACGACCACCATACAAACCAGGTGGATTTTGTGTAGCAAAAAGCATAAAGTCTGGGTGAGGACGGACAACTTCTTGTGTTTCAGGTATGAACAATTCCCTATTATCATCAAGCAAACGATTCAATGCCTCCAAAACATCAGTTGGTGCAAGATTTAATTCATCAAGTACTAACCAATGACCATTACGTAAAGCTTCAACCAAAACACCTTCTTTAAAAGATAACTTCCCAGTGTCATCAGAAACATAAGTACCCAGATATTCTTGTAAATCAGTATGTTCATGATTATTGATACGAACAAATTTGTGACCGGTTATATCCGCAAGATATTTAATCATACTTGTTTTACCACTAGATGTTGGACCTTGAACCAAAATAGGAAATTTTCTTCCGGAAGTAGCTCTAACCAGATTTAGCATATTCTTTTCAACAAATGGAGTGATAATATAATGAGGTTGGTCAATGATTTCAGATGGACCCTGTCTCATCCAGTAGTGTCTAAATTGAACAAAGTTACCTGATTCAGTAGATGGAGCAGGTGGAATTTGGCTGATCACTGATTTGGCATTCTTCAATCTATGTATAGTGTATTTTTCAATCAGTGGTTTCAAAATCTCTTCAGATTTCACATCAAGTAAAGTTAAAAAACTCATACAAAACCCTTCATACAGCGAGCGACGAAGACCATAAATACCAACAATATCACAAACATAAAGCAAGGTTCTTGTCAAAGTACGTATACTGAAATGTGGTTTTTGGTTAGCACCATCAACAATCTGATTAGATTGAGCAAGTCTTTTTGCTTCCAAGTATAACTGAGCAACATCATTACCGACCCACTCATCATTAAGAGCAAAACGAGACAAATATTTATCAATGATAGATAATAGATCAGCAATATCATTATCTGGAGAGTGGACATAAACTTCAGTAAATCTGGATCTGATACTTAATGGTAAATCACGCTTACCAACATCGGTGGCAGGATTCATACAAGCAAAAATTCTAAAATCTTTATGTGCTTGAATTGATTCCACTTCACCCTTTTCTGAAAGCAAAATACTTCTTTGGCCAGTTGTGTCAGATAATAAATCAGATATGCTTTCAAGAGTATCTGGGGAGGCTAAATTGATTTCATCTAGTAACAGCCAATCACCATTTCTAACAGCTTTAACTAATGAACCTTCCACAAAATTGAAGACAAATGAATTTTCTAAAGATGAAGATTGAACTTCGAACTGCTTGACAGTTTCCTTGAACTCTTTCCATTTCTCTGAAAGAGCTGTTTTATCATGAATATTGAGCTTTCTCTTCTTCTTTGGTGCCTCATCTTTGTTATCCTCCTCTGATGTACTCAAAACTTTGTCAGCCATTTTGACAGCTTCATTCCAAAGACGTATCACGTTTTTCCATTGATTACGATTGAAACATTTGTGTAACATTTTTTCAAATTTCTCATTTCTTTTCATAGAAAAGGTTAAATGAAATAGATTCTCAAAACATTCCTGAATTGGAACAGCAACAGATTTTGTGTTAACAGGTTTGTAACCACCTAACAAATCACCGGCTTCGGTTTGTTGTGAAACATTAATAACAGTCAATTCCTTGTTTAATTGTTTAGCAACCTGTTGAACGACAGTAGTCTTACCAGTACCTGTTTCACCGACCAATAAGACAGGTTCAGTCATTTGAACAGCGACACCTATTTGTTCCATCAATCTCAAAGAATGATTGGTTCTGGCAAATGAAGTACTGTTTCCTGTAGATTTCTTTTTGTACAAAGATCCTGGTGCCTTTTTCAAATGAGCCCTTCCAATGACAAGCTTATCATCAAAATCTTCATATAGGGGAACATGTTTGGAGATGAATAAGTTGATACGAGAAGATGAGACCTGAAGAGCTTCACCAATGACATTGATCAATGGTTCAAGAGCCGCAAATTCATTTATTGCACTGGCAAAACAATCAACAGCTTCTGCAAATATATTATCAAGCACGGATGATTCCAACAATTGATTTGATGAACTAATACCATTGTTTTGAAAAATCGAATTAACTCTTGAGCAAAATTTCATCAAGTCTCTCACAGATATAACTCTTGGTTGGGAACCTTTGTTCAGTGATAAAAATGACTTGCTATTATAGGCTATTTGGATGGCATCATAAAGCTTGACAAAAACTGGAGTCATGTTTTGAAGAAGTGGGAACTTGACTGACAATATCTGTAGAAGTTCATGATCTGATTGATTATCTAAGTGTAAAACATTCCACAATCTGAGACCAATAATGTCTAGTATATGATTTTTTTTCATCTGGTTTGACGTTCTTATAGTTGAAATAAGTTGAAACCCATTTGCAGCCTTTATGACTTCACCTCTGGAAGGGATGGTTAACTCTCTTTTCTCCAAAAGACTTAACAAAATGGATAAGACTTCGGTTGGGGCTTTATCAATATCTTCAATCAACACCCAACGACCTTCTTTCACAGCAGTTGTTAAGACACCTGATCTCCATTCAAAAGTCCCCGGTTTCTCACCAGAGGTATAAGTACCTAACAATAATTTTGCATCAGTTTGTTCCCCCAAATGAATCTTGACAATAGTGCGATCACAAGACAAATATTTGCTTAACTCACTAATCAAAAATGTTTTACCAGAACCAGCATTACCAGCTAGCATCACTGGTGAGGAGCTTTGCACGTTTAGAGCTAATTTCCTTAGGGTATCTATCGATCTTTCTGTAGGCACCAACTCACTTGTAGATCTGGTTGAAATATCAGGATGAATCTTTGAGACTAAAATACCACACACTGAGACAACTAATGAGCTTAATGAGGAGCTTTCAATATTGATGAGTAAATCTGACTTCTTAGACTCTCTACTATATGAAGTTTCAATTTCTTTGTAATTTGCAAATCTTCGTGCTTCTAAAATTGATAAAAATTGATAATCAACATCACTGTCATTTTCGTAGACTGATTCAAGAGGGCCATTTATATGATTCTGAAGCATATCATTTTTGGCTTTTTCTGCTAAATTGAGATACTTGGACAATAATTGGACTATTAAAAATTTAATGACATTGTTTGAACTTGACTTCAATATTTTGGAAAGAACATTAGGTGAGACAAAGCGAACAAATCTTGCGCAATCCTCATAAAGCAATCTGTTAAATCCCAGTAATAAATCTTGAAGCTCCAAGTCTGAAATGGAATCGACATGTTGCTCAAGTTTCGCGAACAAATCAACACGATCCAAATAGTATTCAACCAATGATGAAATTTTTGGGATCAAAGTGATAATTCTACCCAAAGCACTCAAGACAGAGGTCTCTTTGATGACCAACTTTTGATTGTGTAGTTCTGAAGATTCTATTCCAATTGACGCATCAGTTATCCATCTTGAGACTAAATCTATGAAGATCTCATTAAATGAATAAAGATATGCAGATGTAATTTGTGAGTCTAATGAGACCAATGCCAAATGTCTTAAGTTTTCATTAACTGATTTTGAAGTATCAAACTCAAACAATTGTTCGGGTATCTTCTTTCTTTCATAAAATGATTTATAAGTTTGATAGCGATCAAGAGCATCACTATAATTAAAATGAATAGTGTCACTCATTATAAAACGCCGTTAACAATAACCGATATTAAAAACTATGAAATGATCCTGAGTAAGCAGCAGTTGTAATATTGTAACAAGATCAAAAATCAAGGCTTTAAATGGTTGTTAAATTGGCAATTTTTGTTGTTTTGAAATTATAGGTTAAAAATGTTGTTATTAAAATTTTTTTTGCCTGTGAAAAATTACGTATGGAGATGAGCCCTCGGTTCAAATTCACGTGATCTCGCTAACAAATTTCGCGAAAATGGTCGGAAGTATAAAGACTGGGTACAAGAATCACAAAATTATACAAGTCGTTGTTAAAGTTATTTATATGGTTTATTGTCTATTGCTCAATTTCAATAACCGTTTTACCTCTGGCTTTATGGGTAGCTAGTCTATCAAAAGCCTTTTGGTAATCTTGCAATGGGTATGAAGAATCAATGGTTGTTTGCAATTTACCTTCTTCAAACAATTTCTTAGCTAGTGGATAAAAATCATCAGCTGTACTTACAAATCCATAATTGTAGTTTCTCAAAGCTGGAATAAATTTTGCAAAAGTACCACTGGTAAAGAAGCTGAACATGGATTTGTTATAGTCTGCAATTTGATCACCAACGATGGTAACGTAACCAGCTTTTTCACTTTTTGGTTTCAAAATCTCATCGATAACAGGGAATAAATCATTGCTTCCAACACAATCAATAATTAAGTCAAATTTTGCTCCATCGTACTCGGTTTTAACAATGTTTGAAGCTGCTTTAGCAACGTCCTCTTTGGTGTAATCAATGATGTGATCAGCACCCAAAGATTTGACAAATTCAGCAGATGAACCAGAATTGACACTAACGATGCTTTTAGCATTATGATGTTGTCTTAGTAGTTGAATAACATATTGTGCAACTGAAGTTGCCCCACCAATGACCAAGACTCTTGAAGTTTCATCCGGAACAACAAATTTTCTTAGGGTATTAACAGCAGTTGCAAAGACTAATGGGAAAGTGGAAGCTTCTTTCAAACTGAGATTTGACGGAATTTTGCCCATTGGAGTGTCTTTTGGCTTCAATTTTAAGTATTCAGTAACAGTACCTTGCTCGCCGTAAATAGGTGTATATAAACCAGAAACTTTATCTCCTTTAACATATTCTTTAACTTCACCACCAGCGGCAACAACTGTACCTGAGAAATCTCTACCAATACCTTTTTCACCTCTCTTGAAAAACATGTAGCTGGAAGTATGGAAGAGAATCAAGTCAACTGGATTCAAAGCAGCAGAGTTGACCTTAACAATAAGTTCATCTGAAGCAAGATCTTCAGGTAAGGAAAAAGTTTTCTCTTCCAATTTCATTGGAGAGCCATTTGTGTAAACAAGTCTTTTAAAAGTGAGGGTTTCTGACATATTCAATATTGGGGGATTGTATCGCGAATATGGATCTGGGTTAATAATTTGAAAAAGGACTTCAAGATAGAGTTCGAACTTTGTTATAAATTATAAAATTGGCACCATTTTTTTGTTTGATGAAGAAAACAAATCTGGCACTTTTCCAAAATTAGTGTTCGCGAAACGGCTGACGGGCTTAAAAAAGAGCGACATGGAGATTCAGTTGTGTACACTGTGTGTTCACAAAGAACACTACTAACCATTCAAATTTGTGAGGATGAAAACAAGAAAAGATGGAAACGGTGGAGAGTCTGATTATGCTACTCAATGCCCGAGAATATTGCTGCTCGTGAACTTTGTAGCTTCCCATTTGTATACCTTTATCCTGATGCCCCAACCGTCGCGCCTGAGTGTATGCACTACAATCAACGTATGAGCTTTGAATCAGCATTAGTTTTTGCTGTTTCAATGGGAAATAAAATATCACAGCTTGTACAGTTAGTTTAGCATGATTTTTAGCTGATCATTAATATTGGCAATAATCAAATTTATTTCTATTTTTTTTAATGTATCTGATGTGTATTTATAAAATGCTAAAATAATGTACAAAATCACATATAACGGGCTGATTCATTTTTTTCGGAGGAAAATCGATTTCCCATACTAATTTTGAAAAACAAAAAAATTTAAGTTTTCGTCTGATTTATAATCACGGATTTCATCGCCCTTTGTTTCATTCACTGAGTTCAAGTTCAACTTCTTCTCCAAGATGTACTTGAGATCATCTTCACTCAAACGATCAGAGAATAACTCATCAATTCTATCTTTGGTAGTCATAGGAATGTCTCCATCGGAGCTGTCACTTTCTAACTTCACCATGATGTTTAATGATCAACAGAAGAATCGATTTAATAACAATAGGAACAACTAACTGATGCCAATCTAACTCTAGAAGCGTCTGGAGCTGCTAATAAGAGATCTGATACTAGATTAACGACAAACAAATCAATAGATAACAAGACAAATATAAGATGTAACAAATAACAAATATGTATTCAACACAAACAGCAAAGTCAACAAGTCTCAGTGGTAATACACCAGGAATGTTTCAACACTCTCCAAAGGTCTAAACAAGTATACAAGAACAGCAGCGGAAAATCTTTT
>NW_017567113.1:156034-327413 GCF_001661255.1 Hansenula anomala
TTTTTTAACTGTACTAAGTATTCCATAACTATGTGGTCTTATTCATAAGAATAGATAATACTAACCATAACAGGTGTGCTATTGATAATGGAGGCTGGTATGGTGACTCATAGAGCTTGTTGGCAGTTATTCTGGTGGTGATGAATGGAATACTGTTGGTTATGAGGGTGAATGATTTAGAGGAGTGCTGCTGGAGGTTGGATCATAAGCCAAGTAGTAACTATATCAATAGGAATGTTTTGATGGTGAGTGGGTTCCTTGGTTCAGAGGGTATTGAGTTGCCAATGATGATGGAACAGATGGTAGGGGTTGATTGTGGGTTGATGCTAGTCAACAGTTTTGCATTTGGTCTTAGGTTCATTGGTTACAGGCTGCGTTTCAAAGCTTTTGAGTTGTTCATCTTGATTTTTTAGGTATGTTTTTTTTTGCTTTCAAGAACGACATTCTGTTGTGATTGATATCATTTCTTTTCCAGTTTACTAACATTATTAGCTTAGTTTCAACAACATTATAGCTGGTAAGTATCTGATGTCTTTGCTTGGGTTGGTTTTTGGCTCTCGTGGGTGGTAATTGCAAGGTTTGTTTAAAACGCGTTTTTGAAGTCTATCAATTCCTGGTTTTTTCCAATTTTCAAAAGGTTACCCTCTACAACAGCTTATACCAATAAATAGAGTATATATTTATATAGCTTGAGTTGGATCTAAATTCTAGATTCCAACAATACAGATTAGATCAATCTAAAAATAACATTCTCGTAAAATTGAAACCGTTTTAAATACGTCATTCTAGATTTTAGGACCTAAACTCTAAACGATTAAGCTCTCACGTGCCCGTCCTCGTGACTTGTCTCGTGACTGATCCCGTGACTGGATTGTCTTCTTGTCTTTTCGCTTTGGAGACATTGACGTCATTCTAGATTGGCTCAATGTCCCAGCGAGACAAAAATTTTCCCAGCAAAAAAATTCCGGTGAATTTATTATGTAATCACTCCCAGCCAAAAAAAACCTGAATTTTTCAAAAAAAATGAATCAGCCCGTTATATGTGAATCACTGGGGACTCAGTCTATGACTGATTTATAATAAAAGGGATAAATCAGAATAAAAACAAGTAAGAATGAACTAAAAAAGCTGGCCATTGTTATAATTGGAGCAATTGTAAAATTTGTGGAAATCACCAAGATATTCCTAATACTGTTCTTGATGAAGTCCGAATGGTTTGTTAATTAGTTGATTCTAAGGTGACTGAACCACTAGCGTAAAGGAGCTGAGCATGAATGCCGGATGAACCTGGAAATGGAAGTAAAAAATGGCATAGGAATTGAAAAAAGAATTGTTGATCAATCAACATATGGGTTGGCTAACTAACTGACATCATCATAGTAGTGGATTGGGGAACGTTTGAGCTTCAGGTATCTGGCTGCCTCTTGCTCTATCTTGGCCAGGTCTGTGGTGGGTGGGCTAAGAGTGCGACGTCTCTTAGTATTTTTGACAAATTTCAGATTTTGGCCATGTAAAACATTTTAATTTAAACTCAAATATCTAATTAAAAGTTGTAAAAACTAAAACAGCTTTTAAATAAGGGAATTTTCGCTAAATTTTCAATTCCTGTTCAAATTAAGAGTGTGATAAATCTATATTTAGCTCTTTTTCTGTATTTAATTAAAGGATTACATCCGTGTTAATTGATCAATTGTACCTGGTTTACGAAATCCCGGAATTTCCCGAATCAGCTGGAAACGTGACCTGGACCGGAACTGCCTTTTTTTTTTTTTTTCTGATTTCTTTTCTCAACTCTAAAAAAAAAAATTTATATACTGACTTAAGAACACCTTTTGATAATTAAACTAGATACATAGAGCTGTTGTACAAGATTAAATAATCTAAGATGCCTCCAAAGTTTAATCCTTATAGCGCAGGCTCTTTTGTTCCTGGATCTGGTGCTGACCCACAGCAACAATATGGTGGTAATCAGTATTCCAACGATAGAAGTAGAGGTGGTTCTTCTTACCAAGGGTTCCAAAGAAAACCAATGGGTTATGATCAATATATCCAGCAACAATCAGCTGGTTTAAACAGAGCTCCTCGTCAAAATTTCCAGCAACAGGGTCAATATGATAGCACTCCAAGCTCAATCTCATCAACTCCATTGAACAGTAATTTGAACTCACCATCACAATCAACAACTTCATTGACATCTTTAAACCAAACATTAGACAAATTAGAAATTTCTCCTATCACAAATAATCTACAAGCATTGAAAGAAGCTAAAACAATTAGTGATGTTAAAACCGAAATCAACTCTATTGTTGACTCAATCAATGAAAATGGTATTTCCTCTTTGGAAGAATGGAAAATTGAAGAAATTATCTCAAAGCTGATAAAGCCAAAAAACCCTGCTTTAGTCAGAGAAGGTGGGTTTGTTATGATATCATCCATTGTTAGAAAGTTTTCTGGTCAAACACCAAAAGAAGCCTACTTTTTGACATTTTTATCAATTGCATTAGATGGTTTAGCTGATAAAGAAAACAATGTTAAAAGAGCATCTCAAGCCGCTATTGATTCCATATATGGATCATACCCAATCGAAGCTTTAGCTTCTATTGTTTTGGTTGAAATTTTGAAATACTTGAAATCCTCAGCTAAATGGCAATCAAAAGTTGGTGCTTTGAAGTTGGTTGACAAGATTGTTGAAGATTCTCCAGGTGATTTAATTGAATTAAAATTCAAAGAAGCCGTTCCAGTGCTAACTGATGTCAGTGTTGATTTCAAACCGGAACTAGCTAAAGTTGGTCTAAAAACCATGTCAACTTTTGTCAAGGTCTTGGATAACTTAGATTTACAACCTCGTTATGACATGATTATCTCAACATTAGCAGACCCAAACAAGGTTCCAGATTGTATTAAATCTTTATCCTCTGTTACTTTTGTTGCTGAAGTTACTGAACCTGCTTTATCATTATTAGTTCCAATTTTGGTTAGATCATTGAATTTGTCCTCATCATCACAAGAACAATTGCGTCAAACTGTTATTGTCGTGGAAAATTTAACTAGATTGGTTAACAATAAGTTTGAAATTGAAAGTTTCATTCCACAATTAATGCCAGGTGTTCAAAAAGTTGTCGATACTGCAGCTTTACCAGAAGTTAGAGAATTAGCTGAAAAGGCATTGAAAGTTTTGAAAGATGATTCCATTGATGATGGTAAATTTAGTGGTAGATTGCCACATGAAGAGGGTAAAAACTATTTGAGTGCAGATCTTGTCAACAATGATGAAACTGTCTATGAATATTTGATCTCCATTTTAGTTGCAGATGCTAATGTGAATGACTGGAATAGATTAAAAGAATATTTGAACTTAGCATTACCACAATATATTGAAGATGAATCTGAAATTTCAAAGATCGCAGAAGAAACTGTCACCAAATTAAGAGCTTTATTCACCCCTGATGCTGTTGCATCAAATGAAGATGATGGTATTGAAATTGTTAACTCTGATTTCTCTTTGGCCTATGGTGGTCGTATGTTGTTGAATAAGACCAACTTGAGATTATTAAAAGGTCATAGATATGGTTTATGTGGTCGTAATGGTGCTGGTAAATCTACATTGATGAGAGCAATTGCCAATGGACAATTGGAAGGTTTCCCAGACAAATCAGAATTAAGAACTTGTTTTGTTGAACATAAATTGCAAGGTTCAGAAGCTGATATGGATTTAGTTAGCTTCATTGGATCTGATCCTGAATTGGCTCAAGTTTCTAAAGAAGAAATTGCTAAAGCCTTGGAAGAGGTTGGATTTGATCAAGAAAGAAGAGAACAACATGTTGGTTCATTGTCAGGTGGTTGGAAGATGAAGTTAGAATTGGCCAGAGCCATGTTAATGAAAGCTGATGTTTTACTATTGGATGAACCTACCAATCATTTGGATGTTGGTAACGTTAAATGGTTACAAGATTACCTTGTTTCACATGATGAAATTACCTCTTTAATTGTTTCACATGATTCTGGTTTCTTGGATACCGTTTGTACTGATATCATTCATTATGAAAATAAAAAATTAGCTTATTACAAAGGTAATTTATCAGAATTTGTTAAAGTCAAACCAGAGGGTAAGTCATACTATACTTTGACTGATTCTAATGTTAAAATGGCTTTCCCACCACCAGGTATTTTGACCGGTGTCAAGTCAAACACTAGATCAGTTGCTAGAATGTCAAATGTCACTTTTGCTTACCCAGGTGCTGCCAAACCATCATTAAGTAATGTTTCATGTTCTTTATCTTTAAGTTCAAGAGTTGCTATTTTAGGTCCAAATGGTGCTGGTAAATCTACTTTGATCAAATTGTTGACTGCTGAATTAATTCCAAATGAAGGTAAGGTTGAAAAACATCCAAATTTGCGTATTGGTTATATTGCTCAACATGCTTTGCAACACGTTGAAATGCATAAAGAAAAAACTGCTAACCAATATTTGCAATGGAGATATAGATTTGGTGATGATCGTGAAGTTTTATTAAAAGAATCTAGAAAGATTTCCGAAGAAGAAAAAGAACAAATGGCTAAAGAAATTGATGTCGGTGATGGTAGAGGCCCAAGACAACTTGAAGCTATTGTTGGTAGACAAAAATTGAAAAAATCTTTCCAATATGAAGTTAAGTGGAAATTCTGGTTACCTAAATATAACAGTTGGGTGTCAAAAGAATTATTAATTGAAAACGGGTTTGATAAATTAGTTCAAAAATTCGATGATCATGAAGCTTCTAGAGAAGGTTTAGGTTATAGACAGTTGATTCCATCAGTTATCCGTAAACATTTTGAAGATGTTGGTTTAGATGGTGATATTGCTGATCATACTCCAATGGGTTCCTTATCTGGTGGTCAATTAGTTAAAGTTGTTATTGCAGGTGCCATGTGGAACAACCCTCACTTATTAGTTCTTGATGAACCTACCAATTATTTGGATAGAGACTCTTTAGGTGGGTTAGCTGTTGCCATCAGAGATTGGTCTGGTGGTGTTGTTATGATTTCACATAACAATGAATTCGTTGGTGCTTTATGTCCAGAGCAATGGATTGTTGAAAACGGTACTATGGTTCGTAAAGGTTTTGCTGCTGTTGATGGTACTAGTTTTGAAGATGGTGGCTCAGGTGCTGTTTCTAAAGATGGCTCACCAGCCCCAAGTGTTCCACAAACCAGTAATGATGATGATTCTCCTGCTAACATCAAGGTTCGTACTAGAAAGAAGAAGATGACAAGAAACGAAAAGAAACTAAGAGAAGAACGTCGTCGTTTGAGACATATTGAATGGTTGAGTAGTCCTAAAGGTACTCCAAAACCAGTTGATACTGATGATGACGACGAATAAGTCTGATTTAAGCTTTTCCATTTCTTTTCATTCAACTGGTTTTGATTTCTGGGGTATATTTGTTTTCATTCAAAAATAATTATAGAGTTGTTATAATATAAAATATGGTTTTAATTAGAGAAACGTAAATTGTAGATTTTGTTTGTATGTGGCTTTCTTGAACAGGGCCACGCTCTAGTACAAAATTTATTTCGGCCGGCGGTGAAAAAATGCATAGAACTCAAGGGCCAAATTTATCAACATCCAAAACAAAGTAGAATTTTGTCAAAAACTGAATGGAGAGAAAAGCATTTCTTGACCAGGAGGCCCCTGTTGGCTATATCGCTGGTATTGGGAGAGGTGCCACTGGTTTCACTACCAGGGCGGACGTTGGAAATGCCAGATTACCTCCTCAACAGCGACAAATTGGTTCTGATGATGAAGATAATTTCCAAGATGTTGATGAAAGCGGTCTGCTTGGAGACTCATTAGTTAATAAGGATGATGAAGAAGCAGATGCTATATATCAAGATATAGACAATAGACTGAAAAATCGTAATAAGAGAAGATTGTCACCAGATGGTGAAGATAAAGCTGAAGATAACAACTTGACCAAAATTGCTAATCAATTTGCAGACTTGAAGAAGAAATTGGAGGCCGTTACTGAAGATGAATGGGCCAACTTGCCAGATGCAGGTGATTTTACCAAGAGAAACAAAAGACACAGAAAGCTTCTACAAGAACAAAAAAGATCATATGCAGCTCCAGATTCATTGATATCAGGGTTGAACGCAAGTGGCAACATTGATAGCTCTGTTGATTTAAGTGCTTTAACATCTGAAAGACAGAAATTGCTCGGGTCTAAGATTGATTCAAATTTCGATTTCAATGAAGACGATGGTGTGGATTCTGCTACTTATTTGAATGAAATTTCTAATTTGTCCCAAAACAATGATGAAGAAATTAAAAAGATCAAAACAATTTTGAATTCATTCACGAAAGCTGATCCAAAGAAACCTGAAGGTTGGATCGCCAGAGCAAGATTAGAAGAATTCAACAAAAGCTTTGAAGCTGCAAAAAAATTGATCCAGCAAGGTTGTACCAATTGTCCATTTGATGAAGAGATTTGGTTGGAAAATGTTAGATTAAACAGATCAGACGTGAAGTATGCTAAAATCATAGTAGCTGAAGGTGTCAAGCTAAATAACAAGTCGTTAAAGTTATGGCTTAAGGCAACTGAACTAGAGCAAGAGGTTTTCAATAAGAAAAGGGTACTAAGGAAAGCATTGGAGAGTCTACCCACAAGCCCAGAGCTTTGGAAAGAGTCAATCAAGATTGAGGAAAATGTTGAAGATCAGATCAGAATTGCTGAAAAAGCCACTGAGCTAGCACCAGAGGATGAAGAGTTGTGGCTAGAGTTGATTAGTTTACAACCATATGAAATTGCCAAATCCACTTTGAATAAAGCAAGAAAAGCCCTCCCTAATAATGTCAGCATTTGGTTAACTGCCTGCAAGCTGGAACTTGTTAATAATCCTGGAAGTGATAAGATTGAAAAAATGATCAAAAAGACATTCAAAGAGTGTAACCTTACAAAAGATGAATGGTATAAACATGCTATCGAATTTGAGAACCAACAACTCTCTTTGTTGACAGATTTGATTGTCAATGAGCTGTTATCTCAAGACCTTGAGCCAGATTATTCATCATTGGTTTCAGAGGCTGATAAATATAAAGATCAAATCTTTGTTTATAAATCGATTTTGAATTTCATTGTTATCAAGTTCCCAAAAAAGACTGCTATATGGAGAAGACTGATTGAGTTATACAAGCTAAACTTTGAAGCTTCAGAACTTTACAAGATTTTTGAAAATATTATAGAGATTTTACCGAAGAATCCATTGTTTTGGTTAATGTATTCTAAAGAAGTTTGGAAGAATGGTGATATACCCAGTGCCAAACAAATATTGCAAAGGGCTTTTAAGTTTTTGGATTCAAATGCTGATATGTGGCTGGCTTTGATTAAATTAGAAAGTGTCGAACAAAATTATGATCAGGTCCGTGAGCTGTTTAAAGAGGCTAGAGCAAGAGTTACTAATGAACGTATTTGGTATAAATATGTTACCTTTTTAAGACAATCAGACGCAACCAATGAAGCATTAGAGCTTATTGAAGATGGCTTAATGAATTTTCCAAGTTGTTTCAAACTATACATGCAAAAGGCTCAAATTTTAGAAGAGTCTGGTGATTTAGTTAAAGCTAGAAATGTATTATCAGTAGGAACGAAATCGGTTCCAGATTCTGTTGAGCTGTGGATATATTTATCAGATATAGACTTCAAATTGGATAACGGTACCAAGGCACGTTCAGATCTTGATTTGGGATTATTGAAGAATCCACAATCAGATAAATTGTGGTTTAAAAAACTCCAACTAGAATTGAAATTGAAGAATATTGATCAGATCAAAGTGATATTGACCAAAGCTCTAAAAGAGTTTCCCCATTCATCATATTTATGGAGTTTTAATTTAACTTTCAACACAAAGAAGTCACTGAGAAAGACTTTATATCAAGATGCATTGAATGCAACAAATAACGATGTTAGGGTGTTGATAATCATTGGGTATAATTTTTGGATTGATGGTAAGCTTGATAAGGCAAAAAGATGGTTCGAGCGTGCCATCATAGCAAATGAAGATTTTGGAGATGCTTGGGGTTGGTATTATAACTTTTTGATAAAGAACAATGAACCTACAGAGGAGTTTGATGCATTTTTAAAGAAATTTTCAGATGTTGAACCTCATCATGGTGATGTTTGGCCAATAGTTTCCAAAAGAATCGAAAATCTGGACAAACAGCCTACAGATATTCTCAAGCTAGTAGCCCAAGAGTTGATCAAATAGTGAAAAAATTACATTTAATCAGTTTTCAAATTTATGAATTTATGATTTATTCTGTATGTAGTGTCTAGCTTTGATTGATCGAACTAAGAAAATGATTGACTGTTTACTGGGAACATTTTAATGATATTGGAGACATCCGTAGATTGATCTTATGAAGTAAATCGCCCAAAAGAGGGTTATAATGAACGAAATAAAATAAAACCAAATCTAATACAGTTACAGAAGTGAATTGATTTATAATACAATATATATATTATAGAGTTTTGCTAAAGTATACCATCCGAATGATGATGAAAAGTACTAATAGCGTTCTCGGTGCGAAAGGTTGTGACAACCTCTGAATCCCAAAAAGTCGCGAAAAAAGTCACCAAGGGACAACCCTACGAATTTCCTATTTAGGAACGTCAGATTGTGTACAACCTCTCTTCGCGAACACCTGACCAAAGCTTTGTCACCTACCTCCATTACACTTGATACAATAGTAAACATGGAACAAAGAAGGAACCAACCTTTAAAAATCATCCATTATAACCCTGCAATGCCTTATTTGGTATCGCAATTATATATGCCCTAATTTCAACACCTAAATTCAGTACAATCAGCCAAATACAGTGGTTGAAACTTTTAGTAGGTTGTGTACCCTATTTTGAGGTTGTCTTCCCATCTCAGGGTTACCTAATTAGGTAATTTTTTTTCTCAGACGAAACTCGGCGAAAGTCGTGTGGCCCGAGAGGTTGTCTCGATTTTTACCTTGGCCGAATACAGTAATTTTGGACACAACCTCAAAAAATGGGAGACAACCTTTTTTCGCGAAGACGCTATAAAAAAAAGTTCGCGATGTGTGTGTCCCCTTATCAACAGTTTTTCAAAATCAAACAATAACAATTTTTTTGTGAACTTTAAAGTACCTTACATTGATCAACTTTAGCTTGCAACGGCCATTTTTCATAGTACAGCTGATGATAATAGTGTACAATGTCACAGAATCTGACTGAATACCTTTCGAGAAGGGCCAATGGGAACGGAAATGTCAAGTCAGAACAAAAAACACAAGTCAAAGAACAAGAAGGGAATGATGATAATGGGTCGTCTGTTGTACTTGAGAAGAATAATGGTAATAAAAATGGATGGGAAAGTTTAGAAGTGTTGACTAAGAATTTCCATGATACAAAAACGTTACCACCACCTTTATCTCCAACCTTACCTAACGTTTATGGAGGTGATGAGCTGAAACTGGAAATACCCAAAATGTTATCACCAACTTTACCAGACATTTTCAATGAGAAGAAATCCAATGGTTCTTCAATCAAACAACCAGTACCGCAAAGACCAAGTGGAAAGATACGTATAGAGGATGATGAGGATGAAGATAGTGCAAGTAGTGAAGAAATTAATGAGATTAAAGTTGAAGAAAAAATACCCAACCCCCCAGTCAAGAGGAAATCATTTGAAAAGATTGAGCATTTTGGAGTTCATTCGTACAAGCTCACTGAAACCACCAACTCAAAATCATTGTTATTGACGTTACATATTCCATCATATTATAAGAACAAGAGACAGAAGGTTTCAAAGCCAATAGGATTGGGAATTAAACGAGTTCCTGAAAAGTCCTCAAGTGTTGTTACAGAGAAGTCCAATAATGATCATCAACAAAAAGTCAAAAAGGCTAGTATATTTAAGACTTCAAGTAAAGACCCATCACCTCCAACAAGTGCTAGTCATAAAGATTCAACTAAAGATTCGAAATTAGATCATACTAGTTTAATGGCCAAGAATGAAGAATATTTACTGATTGCAAAAGAAAAGAAACATAGAGGAGATGAGCAAAGAACTAAAAATTTAAAATTTTCATTAGCTTGTTTCTTGGATTCTATCATTATTTATCTGGTTGGTTTTAATTATGAAGATCAATCGAGAAGGTTACTGAAGAAGTTGTATAATGATAAGACATGGTTAAGCCTTATATCATTGATTGATCATGCTTTGAAACTGAGTACTGATAATGGTATTGTTGATGTTGCTGGGTTATGTTTACAGATTAAAGCTGTTGTTTATGAACATGTTTGTAAAATATTGGATGAATTTATACAACTGAACAATGTTAAGAGAAGGAAGGCTAAAACTGATGCAGATATATTAAAGATTGATGATAACTTGGTTAATCATTTTAAAAACTTTTCCAGATATAAAGAATTATCTAAAAGATCATTTATACAAAGTGAAAGATATTTATCAGTTTTCAAGATTCAAAGAAAATATCCATCAGTTTTTGAATTTTTTGAAAATCAACCTGAAAGAAATAGACTGATTAAAGATGTTGATTTTTTCCTTGATCCTACTCGTGATTCCATACAATTACCAATCAATACTGGTGTTTCATTAAAGGAGATTTGTGCTTATAGTTTGAAGGTGATTAAACAGTGGTGTCAAGATGAACAAGTCAAGTACAATGATTGGACTTTTTAAGACCGATGCAGTTTCAGCCGTGAATTATAAAGGCCCTTTATGATCTGTAATGTTTGAAAGATTAGAATAGATTTAATGAATTGATGATTGATGATGCTCGTAGATAACGGACAACAATATTACGCGTAAGATTTCGGTGAATGGTTTTTCTTCTCTGTAGTGTACGCGTAATTCATCAAAAACTCAGAGTTGAATGTCAAATTGAGTCAGTGATTGAATTTGTTGAGTCATTAATATTCTCAAACAGTCACGTCCAATTCCTATTCCAAATTTCCCTTTTGTTGATTAATTTTTCAAGACTGTGGTAAATTTTGACGATCAAAAGGTGTCAAATCTCGAAATGACAAATATTTTGAGCGCGACTTGGAATTGAGAAGAGGATATTGCTAAATAATGAGATGACATTGTAAGAGAAAGTGCTAAATAGACTATATGAAATTATAGAGAAACACCACATCTATTATAATATCAGATTTATTGAGATCTTTTACACTAAAATATGTATAGTAAATTACAAGTGTGTTCCTACCGCATTATCCCATTGGGACATATCGGAGAAGTCAATCTCAAATTGAAGGAGAAGAGTTATAAAGACAAGTTTGGATCCTTTTCCCTTTCAGTTTGATGATGTTTATATCCAAATCAGCTAATAACAATGTCCAAGCTAAACCAACACGAAATAATACCTCTACCAACCGACATCGGTGCCTTGGGTAACAGAATCAATATCAATACCAGAAAAGAACATGATGTGGTGGATAAAACAGTATCGTTGAAATTCGCAGTTGCATTAAGAGATGGTAAAATCTATAGACAGGGCATCCAAGGGTTTTATCATGTCTTCAAGACCATTGAAATCCTTATAAATCAAGAATTACAACAAAAACCAAGATCTAAAACTGGTGATTTATTAGCTTCATTTTGGGATGAAAAAATTTCAAGAACAGAACCTTTAACAAGAGATTTACTATATTTTTATGATAATGATCCAAAAAAATTTGAAGCCCCAATAAGAGAAGAACAGATTGATTTTGTTAATCATATTTATAAAGTCCATCAAGAAAAACCTCATGTTTTATTAGCTTATTGTCATGTCATGTATTTGGCTTTATTTGCTGGCGGTAAAGTGTTGAGATCAAGTTTAGCTAAAGCTACTGGTTTATTCCCACAAGTTGATGGTCAAACTACTGAACAAGTTTCATTATACGGTACAAATCTTTTCCAATTTGACGTTGAGGATGACCAAGTTTTAAGACAATCCTATAAAAGAGAATATGAATTAGCTACAAGAAATGCATTAACAGAACAAGAAAAATTGGATATTATTGAAGAAGCTAAAGAAATCTATAAAAGAAATGCCGAAATGATTAGAGGTATTGAGCGTCATAATAGAGAAAAAATTACTGGTAAATTATCATATAAAGTTGCAGTTTATGGGTACTATATTGGATTAATACTGGCAAGTATTGCTTTATTATATTTTACTCGTCGTATCTTGAACCATTTGATATTTTAAAAGCAACATATATATTCTTATTTTTTAATGATACCTTATGATAAGTTATATTGCAGTGTAGTTGTCTACTTTACTCTTCTCCCCCAATATGTATATGTATTGTGTGATTGATAATATGTACATGATCATTTCTTTAATTTACGTCTCAAGGCCTTTTGTGCTTTTCTTCTCTTTCTAAATTTATGCTTCTTGATTTTATATCTTCTTTTTCTCATAACAGAATCTAATTGCATCGAAGGAGTTTTGGAATCATTTGACTCAAAATCTTTAATATCTGATTCTTCTAATTTTGAATCCACAATTTCACGTTGTTTTGTTATATTTTGATATAATGCAGAAGTTTGGAGTTGTGACAGCACACTGTTTGGTTTCGATATTGGATTGAATGTGGTTGTGGTTGTTGATTGTTTAATCATGAATGTTGGTAAAGGTGTTTGACCAATTGATCTGAACCCTGAGCTGAGGAATCTAATCCCAGTTCTCATACCAGCCCTGCTAGGTATTATCTTGAACATGATAAGATCTATATCTGACACACAGCAATAACAAACAAAGACCTCAATATGAATTCACCTTTATATTCATTGGACGTTCAAAGTTTTTTTTTCAGTTTTTCCAATTTTCAAGAAAACTTATGTAATCAGTACACATAAAATTAGTAATCAAAGGAAATCAAAGTCAAGATTTCAAAGATACTGAGCCCAATTTCAAATTAAAATGTATTAAAAAAAGGTGAGTTATAAAAGAAATCCTCATAGGCTAATATAACATGACCAGCTAATTATTTTGCCTTTTTAATCCACTCAAAGCTGCTTTAAATTCCACTTCGAAAAGCATTTTTACCCGCAAATCTGCCATTTCGCTGCTGGGCTTTGAACAGGCAAATTTTCCAAAAAATCATAGAAACGAGAAATCGGTATAATAATCAGAACAACAACAACCAGAAGATTTGGGGTACGTTTTTGATCAGAGATTGTTGAGATCTTATTGCTGCCTGTTATTGCTGCTTGTATCATTTTCAATTAGCTGATAATACAAAGGAAACAAAAATGCTGCTCGCAAAGACTAGGGTCTCAAAGCCTTTACTAGTGAATTATAACTATCAATCAAAAAGAGGGATAATATCAGTGTTGAGAAATGCTCTTGGAATGGATCCTCCTCCTTCTCCAGATGAACCAAGCGTTGAGAATAGATTCCACCCTTGGGACTCATCACCTTCACAAGATCTAAGACATCGTGCTGCCACAATAAGAGCATTAGCTAAATGTCCAGTCACCAAAAAGGAAATCAATTTTACTTGTCCATATAGTGGAATCCCAACTCATCATTCAAAAGAAGCATGGGAACAAGATGAAGAATATCACAAGACAAAAAAATATGAATTATTGAAAAAAGTAAACATATATGAACATGATTTAAGATCTGGTCGTCAATTCCCAGAATTTGATTTCCCAGGTGTTCAAGAAAATGAATCACAAGTTAATTTATCAAATTGGGATTTATATTTCTATACGAGAAGTTTCTATTCTATGGATACCGAGTTCCAATTGGCTGCTGTCACTAAAATGCTTTCATATCCTATAACAATTGGTACTTTATTACATCAATATTCTCCATATGGATTAACTCCAAAAGGTCCAGTTACTTTAGAAGGTTTAAAATCCTTAGCTGCCTTGCGTTATTCTTTATATCCAGATCTAAGAACTTCACCATTAAAAGATCGTCCTTTAAGATTATTCATTATAGGTGCAAGAGCTGAAGGTCAATTACCTGGTCATGTTTGGAAGCAATTGAATTTTTTGTTCCCAGATACTGAATTTGAGTTACACTTTATTGGACCAGAATCTTATTTTGATCGTGAAAAAAATCAATATTTACAAAGTTCAAGACCAATAGTGAAAAAAGTTGATGTTAATTTAAAATTTGTTTATCATACTGATTATTTCCATGTTTTCCATGAAGCTCAAGATTTCTTCCCTTATGATCCTTATTTAGATTCTTTTTTCCTTTTCCATCCAGGTTTAGGTTATCCAGATGTTAAAGATTTATGGAAAAAGACAATGCCAGGTTTATTAGATTCAAAATGTCCAATTTTCATTACTGGTTATCACGAAAACGATGCAAATACTGACTGGAATTGGTTAATGGATAATTTCAAGGATGATTTAGATGTTTTAATGAATATTGAAGATAATAAATTTGCTTCTACAAAATGGGAATTAAATGATTTGAATCCTCATGAAGTTTACAGATTCAATCAAAAATTGTTTGCTGTTAGAGGTAAACGTTATCATGCAATTTATAAATAATTTGTTTAAGTTTTATCAAAACTCTTGTATATATTATACAACAAAAGAAAAAGAGAAATAGGTTTATTTAATGAAAAACAATTCTACATTATGTACTGAATATTTTTAACATCTTCTTCTCCTTTTATTGAATCTTTCATGTCGACATTATTGCTTGATAATACAAAATAAATTCTTTTCTAACTTTTTCCCAATTATGAGGGTCAAAGAAAATATATAATCCACGTTCACTTTGAGGAGATTGTTGAATTGGTTCAGTATTTGAGTCCTTAGTTAACCAAACTTGCAGTTCTTTGTGATATCTCCAATTTCTGTTCATCAATTCTCTTGCACTTAGTTCTTGCAAGACATCTTTTGTTCTTGTATAAAAAATATAAAAAAGTGTCTCATCTGTAAATAAAGTTAACTTATCTTCAACTTTTGATAAAGAGTCCACTTTAAAATATTCTGGAACTGTGAATTGAGGTTCAACTTCACTTCTTGAAGTTTCAATCCATGGAGATGGGAATGTTTTGGATAATTTAACATCTATTGATTTTTCACTCATATCTAATCCCAATATGTTTAAATCAGATCCAATAGCAACAGTATTTTGATCTGGATTTTCAGCTCTAAGTAATCCCAATAATCCATTCAATCCATATCTATCCATATCTGTCAGTTCTTCCTCTGACTTTGGTTTTGGTTTTAATTTCAGTTCATTAATTATATTATTAGAGTTCGTTATTGGTGTTTGTGTGCTTTGTACATGATGTTGCAACTGAGGTTGTAAGCCTGGAGGTGGAATTGTTTGAGTACCACCTAGCGATGTGCTGGTTTCAAGTGTTTGTCTTAGATTAACATCTGAAGATCCAAGAGCTGGGAACTCATTCAAATTGAAGCCTTGATTCACTTTACTTCCCAATTGTTTCTTTATTAGGTTTTCATCAACAGAATCCCAAGACGCTAGAAAAAAGAATTCAGTTAGTAAACATCCAGGACAGTCACAGGAATAATAACTAACCCATTGTTTTATATATTCTCCTTCTTCGAAATTCTCAACGTTGCTTTGAATTTGTTGTGTTTTTGATATTTGACCTCTATTCTCTCTTTCCAACCAATTTTCATTTTCATTTCAAAATTCACCAATCGGGAAATTCGAGGATAGATAAGTCATGTGATCGTGAAGTCCTCGGATTTCAATTTTTATACCAAATTCAATTCAATTTGCGATGTGCTTCAAAGATTGTTAATTTTAAATATCAACTACTGAGAAAATGAGTTACAGACCGTTGCCAAATATTATTTTAACTGGTACTCCAGTGAGTGGGGTTTAAGATCTGATGAATTTCACAGAAAACTAACATAAATCTCTAGGGATGTGGTAAAACCAGCCATGCCGAACTAATCAGTCAAGAGATTAAAGGTTTCAAACATGTTAACATCACAGATTTTGCTAAAGAGAATGATGCTTACGATGGATTTGATAAAGAAAGAAATAGCCATATTGTCGATGAAGATAAATTATTGGATGCATTAGAACCATTGTTAGAAAAAGGTGGGATCTTGATTGATTGGCACGCAAATGATTTATTCCCTGAAAGATTGATAGATTTAGTTGTTGTTTTAAGAACTGAAAATGGCATTCTTTATGACAGATTGAGCAAAAGAGATTACTCACAAAGTAAAATTGATGAAAACTTGGATTGTGAAATAATGGAAGTTATATTACAAGAAGCTAGAGAAGCTTATGCTCCAGAGATCATTGTGGAATTACAATCCAACACCACTGAAGATATAGACTCAAATGTTGCACGTGTGATATCTTGGATTGATACATGGAAAGTAAACAACCCTGATGGTGCTTCAAATGAATTAGCATTATAAGATTGATGTATGATGTTTCAAATTAATTCTATGTGTATTATGTGACTTATTCAATCTCTAGTTTTCAAAAACTCTTTAACTTTCTCTAGAGCTCTGTATCTATGACTGATTGTGTTTTTCAAACTTTTATCCATTTCACCAAAAGTTTGAGAAAATCCAGTTGGTTCAAAAATTGGATCAAAGCCGAAAACTTCTTCACCATTATAACGTGGTTCGACAATTTTACCTTCAGTTATACCTTGGAATAATTTGACTTCTTTACCTGGGCCTTCAGTGAACGCAAAAGTACAGACAGTTTGAGCAGATTTATCTTCAAAACCAGCTAATAATCTTGGTAAGTTTTCAACACCAACTGATTCCACAAACCATTTAATATATGGACCCGGTAATTCTAATTCAGGTTTAGACAATGCATTGAAAACAAGACATGTGTCTTCAACTAAAACAGGACCTTTGATGACTTCAGCAGCTGCAATTGCCTTTTTGGTTGAAATATCTTTAATTGAACCTTGAACTTCTTCAAGATCAACACTTTGATTTCTGATTGAATCATCACCAATGATGGCTTGAAATTCTTTTAGCTTCTTAGCATTACCAGTGACGAATGTGATAGCAGGACTAGACATGATGAATGAATCACTCTTAAGGTCGATCAGGTTTAAGCCAACATTTGAAACTATCTTGAAGATGTTTTGAAATCGAAAAAAAAAGATATTGGCAGATTGAAAAATGCAAGGGACACTACCATAATAACCAAACAATACGCAAAACTCGATTGAAACAAGCCTGAAATGGGTTCAAAGAGGCAAAATAAACTTATAAGGAACATAAATCCCCTTTAACAGGTCCTTTCTTTCAAAAAAAACCAAAGCTACAAGAAATGCCATCACCCAAAGTACATAGTACTACACTCCATGAACCACAAACTACCACCCATCCTAGATCCCCAAAGAACAAATCACTCGATTCAACTTTTGCAGATTGGAATTATGACACAAGATTAAAGTATAAACATCAATTAGGTGCTGACCACAACATTAACTATATCCAACCCACTCCTTATATGGCCAATTTAATGGATGAATACCTATTCAGTTCCCCGTTACAATTTGATACCATTGACAAAACACCAAAAATCACAAGTGTGGTGATAGCACCAGCCAAAATAGAATCACCAAGAACACCTGATAATTCACCAAGTACAAGCCAACCGACAACACCAAGGCACACGGCCAGTCAACCGGGATCACCAAGATCATTAAATGGTTGTTATATCTGTCGTGTTAGACATATGAAGTGTGATGAAAGGAAACCAAGATGTATACGGTGTTTAACAAGTGACTTAAAATGTGAATTTCCAGATCCCAATAAAGAAAAACCAGCATATCTAATAGATCACAATGCAAAACGGAAAAAATTAAAAGAAATAAAACAGATTAAACAAAAAAACAAATTAAAACAACTCATTCCCATTCAGAAACTGAATAATATTTTCTAACAACACGCTCATTCAGACTTGTTGGTTCATATTGAATCTGTTGAATATAATCACCATCAAAACCAATTATTGGACCGTCTAATGGGTCTGTTAAATAAGGGCATTTATAAGTTTTATACTCTTCTCTAGCTTCATCAATTGTACTTCTCCGCTTTTTTAATGTTCTCTGCGTCAAAGTGTTTTCATTAAGTGTATCAAGATTTTGTTGAGCACCACTTGTTGTGGAGCCCACATTTTCTGAGCTTAATGGATATTTTTTGATAGCTTTCAAAGCAATAAAGAATGATAAAGGTAAATAATCTTTTTCAAAGTTATAAGCAACGAATAATGTCATAAAAATCAATGGAACCACCAAAATAGATAGGATGAAAGCATGTTCTAATGCTAATGTACCAGCCATCGTTATTTGGAACAAAACTAAACCTAAACAAACTCTTCTGAAAATCATTGGCCATGCCTGGCCAGTAGAATGTTGTGGGTGAACCATGGTGTATAATAATTGATATTTATAGGTGTAATAACCTAACACATAGTAGACCAAACCTGCAGTGACAATCTTTGTGGAAGTAACTGAATATATCATTGTTATTATCAAAATCAAAATATGTTGTGGTAAGATGATACCAAAATCAAAAACTGGGGGAGTATAGTAAAGAGCTCTATAATCTCTTGCAGTACGACAATAAAACAATTTTGAAACAATTTCCAATCCAACATCACCAACCTGTAATAATTTAAAAGGGAACATTCCTAATCCTTGAAGTAGAATCAAATCAACATAGAATAATGACAAGGTTTTCAAAGAATTTGCCAATTCAAATGCAATCTTTGTTGTATCACCAAATAATGCCCAAACATTAGAAGCAGTACCTGCCAATGTGAAGATCAAAAACAAATTAAAAAAAATATAAAAGAAATTCTTTGATAATGTTGATAATTCAACTTCACCATTTGATAAATAACCTTGTTGAGTAGATAAATAAGAGTAAAAATAAGGAATGGTGACATTCAAAAGAGTATAGATATATGGTGGAATCAATCCAATAATAAGAATTGCTGTATCAGATTTTGAAATCCATTCACCAAGTGCAGGCCAAAATTTTTCAATAGTTTTCAAATTAATTAAAGTTGAAAGGGAAACAACTGGGAAAATTAAACCAACAGTGGAAACACCAATAATCAAGGTGATAATATTTGCCCTAAGAAACTTTGCAGGTTTTGTTAAAGAGATATTATCCCAACACACATCATGAGGAGCAGGTGCTAATCTGGCAATAAGACGATGAACATGAGGATCCAAAACTGCTTGGGCAGCCATTTGGGCAGATGCAACAGAATCCATAGTGACAAAAGCAGACCTTGCCTGTTGAAAATTATTTTTTTCACGTTCACCTATAATTTCTTTATCAAGTTCAATTAGTTGATCAGAATAATAATCTATTGCATCAACTTTTTCACCAAAAATACCCCATAATCCTAATCTAATTGTTGGTTTTGGTCTATCTTCAATTAAAGGCTGTGTTTCAGTTTGGGGCAAGTTTCTGACTGGTGAGACAGAGGGTTCTAGATTCCCGTAAGTGTACACTTCAACATTTAACGGAACATATCTCGAATAAGCAATCTCTAGTGCTCTTAAAATTTTTTCTCTTTTTTTGAACAATGCCTTCAATGTATCCCAATTATATGAGATATAAATATCACGTACTTTACCAATGCCTAATTCTTCAATATATTTCTTCAATTTTTCTTCATCAAACTTGATTGAATTTTGAGGGATCAAATCTGTAGAACTTGAATAATCATTTGGATCAAACTCTTGAGGTAGACCTTCAAGCAAAATTGTACGGTCTGTAACCGAATTTTGTTGGCCTAAATATCTTTGTCTAACAGAAACGACTTTTTCAGTTTGTTGCCAAAGAAAATAATACGCCAACCATGAAAAAATGTAGGTGAAAACAGTATAAACCCAAGCAGCCTTGTATTGTTTAGGATCCAAGGGATCATTATCATGATCGCCTTTACCATATGTGACTGGTCCAACATCCCATGCTATACCATCACTATCGAAATGTCCAGTGTAATAATATCTGATTGGACCTATTAAACAGAATGATATAACTGAGCAAAGTGCAAAATATTTAATAGCCATTCTGAAAAATCCTAAAAACACGTACGCATCAAGTCCACCATGTTCCAAAACTTCATCATCAGTCACATTATAAAGGGATAAACACCAGCCAAATAACGTACTGGGTAATATTCTAATATCTTTCTTTCTTAAGACGCGTACTGCATAGATATGAGGCCATCTGAATCGCAGCACACAAAACGCCAAAAACGCAAAGATCCCAAACACAGTGGATACGATCAGCTGGGCCTTGAACACTCTTTGAGGCTGCTTTGTGGGATCAATATCTGGGGGTAGTGCACTCATAATTCGTGTGATCAATCACAAAGTTAAAGATACCGTAAATTGTGGTAAAGTTAACCACCAAAAAAACCTGCCGAGTCAAAATTTGATACTAAATCCAACCAAACAGTCAACACACCACAAAATAACAACTCAAACCCACTATTCTTTAGCCAAATTCCTTAAAATTCCGTATGTCTTTTTGGTTGTAAACGAAATCTGTTGAATTCCCAAAAAAAAATCAAAACAAAACTTACGTAATCACATTCGCGCGTTTTTTTTTTTTTTTTTTTGTCGATTCGATGAAAAAAAAAATTTGCGGGAAACTCACCAAAAAACATGAGTTGAATACCATAAAATCCTGGAGTAAAAGGAGTAAAGAGAAGAGTTCAAGGTACTTTTATTGGAAAGCTGGTGCATAGTTTACTTTTGATCTGTTCTGTTTTTCTTTTGCTTTTTGTTGTTTCCTCGTTGTACGCTTGTGTGTCCATTCATTACATCAAACCATAATCAAAACAATAACATAAGAATTTCCTGTACCATATATATCAATTTATCAACATGAGTGACGTTTTCATTGTGATCCATCTTGCCACAACATGTGATGAGAATGGGGTTTATGTTACCAAGGATTCATCTGAAATTATTGAAATTGCATGGAGTTTATTAGATGCAAATACATTGGAAAAATTAGATTCTGATTCAGTTTTAATCAGACCAATAAATACACCAATCACTGCATTATGTACCAGCATAACTACATTAACTTGGGAACATGTTCGTAATGCGGGTACTTTTAGAGATGCTGTTTTAAAATTGGATCAATTTATTCATGAAAAAATCACTTCAAAAGGTTTAGATTTTACATTTGTTACATTAAATGCATGGGATTTAAGAGTACAATTACCAAGGGAAGCTAGAGATAAAAGTGTTGTCTTACCTCCATATTTACAACATTCTCGTTGCTTTGATTTAAAACAAGAATATTCCAAATGGCAAGCTCATCATCCAGAAACTTTATCATATAGTTCATCAAATTTATCATCAATTTGTACTGCATTAGAAGTTGAAATTGAACCACAAGGGAATTTAGCAGCAGTTGCAGCAGCTTCATCGAATGGATTAAATGGTAATTTACCATTCCATTTACAACAATTGGCTTTACAAACCCCACGTCGTGCAATTGATGAAACAATTGTTTTGGAGAAAATTTTAAAATCATTAATTAAAAAATCTCAACCAATTGAAGATCATTCAGATGTTTTATCTAGACCATTTGATGGTCGTGCAGATGTTCGAGCATTTTTAGCTGAACGTTCAAAAGTTTTACATTTATCAAATTTACCTCAAGATACAACACAAAGTGAATTAGAATCATGGTTTACCCAATATGGTGGACGTCCAATTGCATTTTGGACTTTGAAAACTCCAGATCAACACAAACCTACTGGGTTAGGATTCGCAGTTTTCAGTTCTCATGAAGAAGCTGCAGAATCATTAGCAATGAATGGACGAGCATTAAATGATCGTTCAATTGAAGTTCAACCTTCAAGTGCAAGAGTTTTAGATCGTGCACAAGAGATTTTAACACCATTCCCACCAAGTAAGAATAGACCAAGACCAGGAGATTGGACATGTCCATCTTGTGGATTTTCAAATTTCCAAAGACGTACAGCATGTTTTAGATGTTCATTCCCTGCTGCTTCAGCTGCGGCAATTCAAGAATCAATGTATTCATCAAATGGTACAAATACGCCAAGTAATAGTCATAGTAATCATTATAATAATAATAGCATTACAAATAACAACAACAATAATAACAATAATAATAATAGTCATCAACATCAAAACCATCATCATAATCATCATCATAATAACAATGGGAATAATCATCACAATGGTAATGGACATCATAACAATGGTGGTAATGGGTTGAATTTCATTAATAATAATGCCACTGCTAATGCAGTTGGATCTTCAAATGGTAATAGTAACAATAATAATAATAACAATGGAAATGGACATGGTAATGGTAATGGTCAGTCAAGAGTCAGTTCAGTTCCATTTAGAGCCGGAGATTGGAAATGTGGTAATGAAGGATGTTCATATCATAATTTTGCTAAAAATATATGTTGTTTAAGATGTGGAGCACCAAGGGTTAATCCAAACATTTCATCACATTTATCTAATTCAAATAATCAAGATTTAATCAATCAATTCCCACAACAACAACAACAACAGCAATCAAACTCAGGCTTACCATCAGTTCAACAACCTCAACCAAGTATGATGAATTATTATCAACAGTTTAATAATGAACAATTACCAGATATTGCTTCAAAGATTAACGGGTTAGTTATCAATGGTGGTTCAACATCTTCAACACCAATTAATATTGGTGAAACTAATGCTATGTGAATTAGGGTTATCTTTTCTTGATTTTATAAAAATGATTAATTGTTTTTTCTTTTGGTTTTAAGTTTTTGCTGTGTGTGTGTTTTTTTTTCTAGATGGGTCTTTTTGTATATTGGAAGGATGTTTTTGGATTTATCATAATATAATTGTTGTATATATATGTGTTTTTAAAAGGATGGCATGTTTTTGTTTATAAGCTTGTGATTTGCAAATTCGGTGAATGGTCTACATACTCAGACGTAATAAATGTAATAATTTTTATTAACAATCACTAAGGATACGTAATATACTTTTTTAATTAAACCCCCATGAGCATGATTCATGCCCTAAAATATTAAATATTGATGAATTGTATTTGTCTTATAACTTTGATGACTTTAATTGCTAATTATCAAACAAGTTAACAACAGCTCTAATACAATCACCTTTATGCATATCTTCAAAAGCAGTGTTTATACCACTTAATGGGTGACGATGAGTAATAAATTCATCAACTTTTAATTTACCTTGTAAATAATCTTCAACAAAGCCTGGTAATTGAGTTCTACCTTTAACACCACCAAAGGCAGAACCTTTCCAAACTCTACCAGTGACCAATTGGAAAGGTCTTGTTGAAATTTCTTTACCAGCAGCTGCAACACCAATGATAATTGATTGACCCCAACCTTTATGGCAAGCTTCTAAAGCTTGTCTCATGACTGTAACGTTACCAGTACAATCAAAAGTGAATTCTAACCCACCATCAGTCATTTCAACCAATTTATCAACAATTGATTGACCTTCAGGTAATTTAGTTGGATTAACAAAATCAGTAGCACCGAATTTTTCAGCCCATTCTTTTTTAGAATCATTTATATCAACAACAATGATTTTATTAGCTTTTCTTTGAGCAGCACCTTGCACGACAGATAAACCAACTGCACCAGCACCAAAGACTGCAACATTATCACCTTCTTGAACATTTGCAGTGATGACAGCAGCACCATAACCAGTAGTGACACCGCAACCTAATAAACAAGTTCTATCTTTTGGAGCTTCAGGGTTAACAGCAACAACAGAGACATCAGCAACAACAGTGTATTGTGAAAAAGTGGAACAACCCATGAAATGTAACAATTCTTTACCAGATTCTTTATGTTTAAATCTAACTGTTCCATCTGGCATAACACCTTTACCTTGGGTAGCTCTAACAGAACCACATAAGTTGGTTTTACCAGATTTACAAAACTTACACTCTTTACATTCAGCAGTGTATAGAGCGATAACAGAATCACCAGGTTTAACACTTGTAACACCTTCACCAACACTTTCGACAATACCAGCACCTTCATGACCCAAGATTGCAGGGAAGGCACCTTCAGGATCAACACCAGATAAGGTGTAGGCGTCAGTGTGACAGACACCAGTGTTTGTCACTTTGATACGGACTTCATGAGCTCTTGGTGGCAACACTTCAATTTCTTCAATTGATAAAGGTTTACCAGCTTCCCAGGCAATAGCAGCTTTACAGGTGATTGTCTATTTGAAAAGGTTAATGATGATTGGGTGGCAATTGAAGAAAGACATACTTTTCCAACAGTAGATTCAGACATTATGTGATTGATTGAATTGAATTGAATTGATTTTAGTAGAAGTTTGGAATTAAAATGGATTCAATACGGCTTAAATATTTGAAAAGTGAATTGTTATTGCCAAAGTCAAAAGGTAAAATTTTCGCCCGATTTAGATAAGGAATCCAGAATTGGAAAATTGGAACTGGGAAATTTTTGTTAGTGGATTGTTTAAAAGATAAAGGAAAGATTGAGATTATTTTAATTATTGATTTCATTATTTAATTTAATTATTTATTTAATTTATTTCAATTGAACGTGTTTTGTATTTCTTCCAGTGTCGTTTCCGTTGTGATTTGTGATTTGATTGGCCGTTGGAATTGCGTTGACTTGACACATTCAGAGGATTGGGAATATGAGGATTAGGGAGTTTAAAGAGGGTTAAAATGATGATACTCGAGGATACGGATGGTTAGAGTGTTAGAGTGAGTCTAAAGGCTTCTACTCGTTTTTAAACTGGTTGAAATGGTTGATTATTGATGGAGTTGAAGGTGTTGAAGGTGATGAGCATCATTCGGAGTGTTGAAATAGATGGAAATGGAGGTTTAGAGCTTGGAAAAAGTGTGATTAGGTGTAATAATAGTGGATTAGAATGATCAAAAGCATCAGATTCATGACTTTTGGATTGGTTTCATCTTTTTAACAAGTTTTAATTCAATCATTCAAGGGTTCAATCAAGACTTCAACATTAAAAACACCAATTTAAACACTTTCAACTTCTGGAAAACGAGATAACCATACAAAGAGACCTGAATAAGCTCAATATCACCGTCTTATTCTCCTAATTATCACCTTTCCCCTGGATTATAAAGTTGATTACTTTATCCATAAAGCACTTACTTGCCTAATACGGTAATTACCCAATGTGTCAATTTCCATCCTTTTTTTCCCTATTTTTTTTGTATACGAAAAGAAAACTCGAACCATAACTGCAAAAAAGACCCATTTTTAAAGACTTTTACAATAAATTTCCCTTTAAACGTCTATTCAATTCAATTGGAAATGCTGTTCAAACAATTAATAAATCCATCTTCCCTAAGATGCTCCACTAGATTCATTAAACCATCAATTTTATCCCGTCAATACCATTCAAAAGATCATAAAGATGTTGATGAATTTAGTCTAACAAAACCACAAACTGAAATATTAGAAAAAGCTTTAGCATATGTTCCCAAATATGGATTTCAACATAAAGCCATATTAGAAGCTAGTCGTGAAGTTGGTTATAGTGATGCTATCCAATCTTTATTCTCTCATGGTACTTATGATTTAATTCATTATCATTTAGTTAAACAACGTTTAAATTTACAAAAATATTTACAAACTGAGGAATTCTTAAAATTAAATGAATTGGGGAAATTGAAATTCTTGGTTAAGAAAAGATTATTAGCAAATAAACCATATGTTGAACATTTATCTCAATTACAAAGTTATTTAATATTACCACCATATTTTAAACAAAGTTCAGAAGAATTACATAATCTGAGTGATGATATTGTTTTCTTTGCAGGTGATAAATCAAATGATTTCGCATGGTATACTAAAAGATTATCTCTAAGTTCAAGTTATGTTGCTTTTGAATTATTTATGTCAAATGATAAAAGTGAAGGTTTCCAAAATACTTTACAATTGGTTGATAAAAGATTAGATTCAATTGATGGACTTGGTGGGTTTTATAATGATTTGGAGGAATTCATTAATTATGGGTTCCACTCAGGTATAAATTTGATCAAGAGTCAAGCATCAAGAGGTTAAGCATCATTTTTACATAATATTTATGCTCATACATATTTATAATCATACAAACTTTCATTCACGCACTAGCTGGTTGTAATTTTGAACGTATTTCAAGTAGTTTTGCCCTTGAAGATTCTAATTTTGATTGAGTTGATTGAACATTTTTTTCAACACGTTCACTAAACAAATGTTAGTATTATAACTACCCACAAGATCTTGATTTATACTCACATTTCATTCTTTATAAACTCTATTCTCTTTTCAACATTGATATTAGCCTCATTTTTATCTTGTGGTAATAAAACAGGACCTGTTAATTTATAAATTTTGGCATCATCTTCTAAATTTTTAAATTCATTCAATACTATTGAATTTTCTTGAAATTGAGTTTCTAATTTTTGTCTTGAAGATAATAAATCTTGTAATTCTGTTTGTAATCTGTTGAACTCCAAAGAGATTTGTTCGAATTCGTTTTTGCTCATATTTTAAGTTAGTTGATAATCAGCTTTAAGTGGTTTAAATGGTTCAAATCTGTTAATTTTCAGTTTTCGAATTTTGTATGGTGATTATGTAATTTCCAGCCAAATTCAATTAAATTTCGAGAAATATTTAATGGCAAAATTGAATTGAAATTGAATTAATTTAAAGAATTAAATAATCGATTAATTATGGTGGTGAGTATAAATCATTCCAATTAATTCATAAAGCAAATCACTAACTCTCGCCAGTTCAAACCCTGGACAGAAAGAGCTCCTCGTCATATTTTTGAAGATATATCAACTTTAACATCTTCACCAATCCCAAGAATTGAAATATCTTGTTCATTAACTGGTCAAGTTCTTATATTACCAAATACTTTGCATTTCATTAAAGAAGCCTTATTGAAACAAGGTGATTCCAAATTAATTGGTGGTTTGAAAATATTTAGAATTGTTAAAAATCAAATTGAAAGTGAAGAATACATTGAAGATGAACAATTATATAAAGCTAATGAATCAAATCAAGAAGAATTGAGTGATGAAATTGAAATCTATCAAATTAATGGGATAAATATCATCGTGACTCCCAATTTCCAAGATGTTATAAATTATGAAATCATTGCAAGAGATATTATAAAGTTTCCAAATATTGAAATATTAACAATAACACCAGGTACATTACCTTTCAATTGTAATATAGCAGAAATTGGTTCAAGTTCAACAAATTTCCCACAATTATCACCTCCATTCATCATAACTGGGATTTCTGCAAGTCTTGTTAGTAATTCAAAAACTCAATCAAAGAATAATATTCAAACACTAGTATTACAAAGTGAAGGTGTTTCAGGTTTTGAAAAAATTAATAATGATAGCATCAATGAATTAGCTCATTATTTACAAGACAAATTTAAATTAAATTCAAATTTCATTAAACATGTGGAATCATTAGTTAACACTGGATCAAGTGTAAACAATTTTGGTTTATATATATAGAGGGGGGAAATAATTTCATTAGGTCATAATAGTTATGTAGTTTAACATTCTCTTCAAGTTTCCACTTGGAAAATGTTTTCATCTTCATCAACTTTAATATCAATAACCCGTACTTTATACCCATTTTCATTACTCATTGATAATGATCTTGAATTACCATGACGATAAGAAGAACCATCATAACCTTCATATTCATAATCAGTCTCCTCTTCATCCACAACGTCATCTTGATCCTCATCCTCCACATCGTCATCATCATCATCATAAACCGCACTTGATTGTTGTTGATATTGTGAAGCAAATAAATCTTGATTCCAACTAAAACCTTGACTTTCCTTTAAAGATATTGAAAAAGAAGGGGTATTATACCCCATCCCATTATGTAATTCATAAACAGTATGTTTTTCATTAGAAATCATTGAAGGTGATAAAAATGAACGACGTCTTGCAAATGATGAAGAAGGTGAAGCAAATGAGGAACGACGTTCCAATTTTGGAGAATTACCATCACCATCTTGAGAATTCATCATATAAGAAATGGAATGACGATAAGCAGGTTTTCTATGAGCATCAGCGCCTTTCTCATCAATTTCTTTGGATTCACTACTTCTTGTCGACGTGGATTGTAACTTTCTTTTAATAGCCTTGTTCTTTGTAACAGGTGATTGATCACTGTCTGCTTGCATTTTGGACTCTCTTTCTTCTCTTTATCAAATCTATAACCAGCACAATATCAAGAAAAACTCCAGTTCTTTTTCTCCCAGAATGCCTTTCTAGTACAAGTTTTCTTTGTGAATATGGAATTGTGAAGGTTAATATGAATCATTTGTATTGCGATAAGCCCAAAATCAGGGTAAAGTCATGTTATAAGAGGGCGTGAATAGCCGATAATATGACCATTGCCTAATTAGTCACGCTCCCCGATTAGGATATCCAAATAATGTTATTCTGTCACCTTCCTAATCGGGAAACACCCGGGTAAACTCATCGGTTTTGAAAATTTTTTTTTTATAGAAGCCCATAATAAAATCATAAATTTTAACTAATACTCTTCTACTTGGTACTTAGTCAATAACCATAATCCCAAATGTCTGCTCCTATTGACTATCTTCTTTTCGAAGAAGCAACTGGTTATGCTGTCTTTAAGGTCAAGTTACAACAAGACAACATTGGTTCCAAATTAAAAGAAGTTCAACAACAAATTAATGATTTATCAAGTTTCTCAAAATTAGTTGAATTAATCTCTTTTGCTCCTTTTAAAGGTGCTGCTCAAGCTTTAGAAAATGCTAATGAAATCTCTGAAGGTTTAGTTTCTGAATATTTAAAATCAGTTTTAGAATTAAATTTACCAAAAGGTTCATCAAAAAAATCTATAACTTTGGCAATTTCTGATAAAAATTTAGGTCCTTCAATTAAAGAAACTTTTGGTTATATTGATTGTATTTCAAATGAATTAGCTCAAGATTTAATCAGAGGTGTTAGATTACATGGTGATAAATTATTAAAAGATTTACAACAAGGTGATATTGAAAGAGCCCAATTAGGTCTTGGTCATGCTTATTCAAGAGCTAAAGTGAAATTTTCAGTTCAAAAAAATGATAACCATATTATTCAAGCTATTGCTCTTTTGGATCAATTAGATAAAGATATCAACACTTTTTCAATGCGTGTTAAAGAATGGTATGGATGGCATTTCCCAGAATTGGCTAAATTAGTTCCTGATAATTATATTTTTGCCAAATTGGTTTTATTCATTAAAGATAAAGCTTCATTAAATGAAGATTCTTTACATGATTTAACTGCCATTTTATCAAATGATTCAGGTTTAGCTCAAACCGTTATTGATAATGCTATGATTTCAATGGGTCAAGATATTTCTGAACAAGATTTTGATAATTTATTAGTTTTCGCTAAAAGAGTTGTTTCAATCACTGATTATAGAAGATCTCTATATAATTATTTGGTTGATAAAATGCATACTGTTGCTCCAAATTTATCAGAATTGATTGGTGAAGTTATTGGTGCTAGATTAATTTCTCATGCTGGTTCTTTAACTAATTTATCAAAACAAGCTGCTTCAACTGTTCAAATCTTGGGTGCTGAAAAAGCTTTATTCAGAGCTTTGAAAACTAAAGGTAATACTCCAAAATATGGTTTAATTTATCACTCAACTTTTATTGGTCGTGCTTCTGCTAAAAATAAAGGTAGAATTTCAAGATATTTGGCAAATAAATGTTCAATTGCTTCAAGAATTGATAATTATTCAGATGAACCAAGTACAGTTTTCGGTTCAGTTTTGAAAAAACAAGTTGAACAAAGATTGAACTTCTATGATACTGGTGCTCCAACTATGAAAAATTCAGATGCTATTACTGAAGCTTTAGGTTTATATAAAGATTTAGATATTGAAATCCCAGATGCTAGTGATGATGAAAAGGATGAAGAAGTTGCAACCCCAAAGAAAGAAAAGAAGGAAAAGAAGGATAAAAAGGAAAAGAAAGACAAAAAGGAAAAGAAAGATAAAAAGGAAAAGAAGGAAAAAAAGAGATCAAAAGGTGATGATGATGATGAATCTCCAAAAAAGAAGAAGAAATCAAAATAGGGGAGAGAGTAAGGAGCTATTAACTTGACTTTGTACCATTACGTTTTTTTATAAATAATAATTACCAATATTTTTTTATATTACTTTTGTTTTTTGCATTATTGAAAAGAGAAAAAAATTTAGGATCATACTTCTACAAACTGATTTAAATATTGTAGTGTTTTTGACATTTTTCAATGTCACTCTATTGTACATTAATTAATATTAAGTCTATATGCTGTAAGTTTACTCTTCAACTTCTTCATCTTCATCATCTTCATCTTCTCCATCATCATCTTCAACTTGTAACATTGTTTCACTATAATCACCTTGATACTTTCTTGCTATTCTTGAATCAACTTTCCCTTGAGCTTTAGCTTCATCTCTTGCTTTTTGTTGTACTGCCTTCAATTGATCTTTAAAATTAGTTCTAACAGCTTTATTTGAAAAAAAATCAAACATTTTCAAACCTTTATTAACACCACCAACAACTAAATTACCTGCAACTTCTAAATCTGGGGCAAAACTTGTTGTTAAAACATTACCAACGCCAAAATCTCTTGATAATACCATTGATGGACCTTTACCTTCCTCTGTTGGCATTTTCCATAATTTAACAACTTTTTCACCCATTGCAGCAGTAACCAACATTTCAGAAACATATGGATTCACTTCCAATGAGGAAATACCTGCATCATGAGCTTGTAAAGTCCAGAGAGGTTTAGATTCTTGTCTAATATCAAAACAATAAACACCACCTTGATCATTACCAGCTAAAAATTGAGTTTCATTAATCCATTTAACATTTTCAACATCACCTAAAGCATTCCAATATTTGGACATTTCAGAATCTTGAGCAATTCTAACATCACTTATTGCAACTCTGGAATCATAACCACCAGTTAATAAAATTGAACTTTCAGTTTGATGCCATTGTGAACTTGAAACGTTTTTACCTTGATGAATTTGATTTAACGATCTAGCAGCTGAAGCTGTATTTAAGTCCCATAATTTTATTGTTGAATCGGCAGATGTTGAAGCCAATATATTTCTATGATACTTATTATGTGATAATGATAAAATAGCATCTATATGATGAGTTGTAATATGTTTTGATTTCTTATTCTTTTTTTTCTTTAAAGATGGATGGTTTGAAGGTTCACCCAAAATAATATCAGGAAATGCCTTATCGATACAGTCCAAGTTCCAAATTTCAATTTGTGGATCAAATGTACCAACGGCAGCAAAATTTCCAACATCATTTTCAGCATTATTTGGTCTAAAATTGATCCATTCAACACATAATGGGAATGCAGGTAACATTAAATCATGATGAACATAAAGAGCATTTGGACGTTCATGACCAGTTGGAACTTCTGGATCTGCAAATTCATCAGCACCATCATCATAAACATGAATATCTAAATATGAAATATCATCTTCAGTACGAGTACTTAAGATTAGATTATCAGTTGGGTAAACTTGAGATTCTTTTTTATCTTGAACAACTTCATCTTGGTTTGGTAATGAAATATAAGGATCTTCACCATCTTCATTTTCATGATATTCTGCATCATTTGATAAACCTGGCAACATTGAAACTCTAGCACCATCGTCTTCATCTTCATCATCATCATAATGTTCCAAGTCATATTCTTTCAAATCATCATCAACTTCAAATTGATCAGTTAATTTGTTTGAAGATGTAGTTTCCTCCTCTTCTTCAGCCAATTCTTGTTTAGCATCATTGATCTCTAATTGAGCCAACTTGTTGATTCTCTCCATTTCTTCATCATCCAGTTCGTACTGAACTGGGAATTCACTTGCAAAGCCTCTTGGGACCCATGTACTCGAAGAAAGCATCTTTAAACAAGTAAAACAATAACTTTTTATCCAATTTAAACTGAATTTCTAGTACTAGTAGTCAATTTAAAGCTCATCTCAAAAAAAAAAATTTTCCTACCAAAAAAAAAAATTTGGCAGGAGCACGAATTTCTGACTTCAAGAAAACGCTTTAAAGTGAAATAAAATGGTATTGAAATGACAAAACTATGGTGGAGGAAGCCAATAATATATAATATCTTCTCTCTTAATTGCTGCTGCTTTTCTAACCAATTTTAACCAAATTTCTCCAAACAAAATTCCCAATATTACCGTCATCTGCCATCATTTTCACGTGTCACCAAGTCATTTTACATTTCGCGAATTTTCTTGATTTTGTTTTTTATTTTTTTTCGTGTAAAAGAACGTCGATTATTTCAATTCGAATTTAAAGTGAAGCATTTTTGAGGTTCTTTTGTTGCTTAAAGAGATGTCGAATAAATCAATTGAGGAGCTTTTGAAGAAGCTTGCTGAGGGTGTCCAGCTTACGGATGACCAGAAAAAGGAAATGAAGGATTACAAGTTTTGGAAAACTCAACCGGTTCCTAAATTTGATGAATCCATTACTGAAGATGGTCCAATTGAAACTAAAACAATTGCTGATATCTCCACTGAACGTTTACCTTTATTGAAAGAATTCGAATGGGCTGATCTAGATATGACAAACCCAGAGGATCATGATGAAGTCTTTAGATTATTATATGAGAATTATGTTGAAGATGCTGATTCAACATTTCGTTTTAAATATACTCCTGAATTTTTAAATTGGGCTTTGAAACCTCCAGGATATCGTAAAGATTGGCATGTTGGTGTCCGTGTTAAATCTAGTGGTAGATTAATAGGGTTCATTGCTGGTATGCCTGCTGATTTAGATGTTCATGGTAAAAAAATCAAAGCTGTGGAGATTAATTTTATTTGTGTTCATAAAAAATTAAGATCAAAAAGATTAGCACCAATCTTGATTAAAGAAGTCACAAGAAGAGTTAATTTACAAGGAATTTTCCAAGCTTTGTATACAGCTGGTGTTGTTTTACCAAGTCCTGTTAGTGTTTGTAGATATAATCATCGTCCAATAAATTGGAAAAAATTACATGAAGTTGGTTTTAGTTATTTACCAGATGGTGTTTCAGAAACTCAAATGATTGCTAAATATACTTTGAGAAATCAAGGAAAAGTTAAAAACTTGAGAGAAGTTAAAGCTCAAGATTATAAACAATTGATTGCATTATTTAAAAAATTTCAAACTCGTTATGAAATAGTACATGATTTTAATGAAGAAGAATTCAAACATTGGATATTTGGTGATTTATCTTTGAAAAATGATCAAAAAGTTGTTCATACATGGGTTGTGGAAAATGATGATGGTGAAATCACAGATTTTTTCAGTTTTTATTTATTACCTTTTAGTATTTTAAACAATAGTGATCATCAAGATTTAGGTATTGCATATTTATTCTATTATGCTTCAGATGTTGCATTTGATAAAGAAGAAGCTGAAGGTAATGCATTATTAAAGAAGAGATTAACTGATTTGATAGGAGATGCTTTAATAATAGCTAAATCTTTAGGAGTTGATGTTTTCAATGCATTATCATCTCAAGATAATAATTTATTCTTACAAGACTTGAAATTTGGTGAAGGTGATGGATTATTGAACTATTACTTATTCAACTACAGAGCTAAGCCAATTTCCGGTGGATTAGATAAAGAAAACCATATTGATCCAACAAATTTGAGTAAAGTTGGTGTTGTTATGCTCTGAAATGTTCAAGTTTATCTCGGATTTAAGTTTGTAGCATTCTCCGAGCCTTGCATAATCTGTTCTGGAACTGGCAAAAAAAAAAACAAAACTAAAAATTGTTTGTTTGATCAAGGATCAAATAATTTGAAATTCATGTAAAAGAAGCTAAATTGATAATATTGTTTGTTAATTTGGGTATAAATAGCTGCTTGTTTTCCATACTGATATTGAAGAAAATCGAACAGTGGCTACAGAGACGTTGAATAGGTGAAAAATCAAAGTGGTGTTAATAATGGTGTCAGATAGACGAGGTTCAAATCAATCGGCTGACTTTGATCAAAGAAAAGCTATAATAGTTGGTGAACTTTTACTAGATGCCTCTGCAGAACCGATTATCAACTCACTAAGAATCAAAAGATATCTTGAATTGATGTTTGAAGAATATGGAATGGATGATCTAGAATTGTATTTTACATGTCCAGAACAATATAAAGATCAATGGGGAATTGAGCTGTTCAAGTTCAAAATTAGCTCCCTAAACTACCTTTTGAGTGATGTTATGGATTACTGTACTCCAAAGAAACAGAAGAATAAGAATCACAAATCAGACAAATTGAGAGGTGTTATAGTTGATGTTGATAAAAAGTTACATGCTCTGAATATTAATAGTCTATGTTCAATTGATCAACTAGATTCATCCAAAGAAAAGTTTTCCAAGATTCTACGAGATCTATGTTACCATTTGGATAAGAAAAGCAGAGAATATTATAAGGGAACTTTGGATTTCATTAGTTGTAACACAAATTTGAAAATCGTTGATTCATCAGAATTCAAGAGCTTGAACTTTGAAGAGGAGGAGCTTGACCCTGGTTTCGATTCCACAGACAAAAATTACAAGTTATCAACTAATGAGTCCATTGATAATCATCAAGAAACCACGCCGAGAGTAATATCATCTGATTTTTTACAAGGTCAAACAGAAATTGATGAATTGATTGATTATAATCAAACGTCTCCACCTGAAACTCAATATCTCCATAATCCAAACATAATTTTCTATGGTGATCAAGAGATTCCCAATTTAGGACGTGGACCTTTCCCCAATAGTTATGTTTGTGATATCAATGGTGGGTATTACTTGGTAGCTGTTAACCCATCAACTGGCCAATTGGTTGATTTTTTGGATCCAGCAACAGGTGCATCGTTATATGATCAACAACAAATCAGATCAACTCCACAGTTCTACAATCAAATACAACCAATCACAAATAACAACTATAATCAAATTTATACTAATTATAATCAATAACTTCACCATGTCAATATATCCTCTTCTTCACCTTCATCAATATCATTATGTTCATCCCCATTTAACCAATTTTTTTCAAATTTTTTCAAATTATGAGCAGCACTTTCCAAACCCATTGATCTACACAATTCCAAAAATTTCCTCACTAATGATTGATCTTGAATTGTAATACAATTTGGTCCAACAATAACCATAACAAAATGTAAATGTGTAATACATTTGTTGTTATAATGATCAATTTCATTTAGAAATCTAATGAAATTTAAAGCCTTCCGTACAAGATCTTGGATTATTGAAGTTGATTTATGAAATTCAAGGATTTTTGTCATTATTATTAACTTTGCAGCTATTATATGAGCTTGATGACTTATATCATACCAACTCAAAGTTTGAGTTTTGTTCTGCATGGGTAATTTAATAGTTTCTATACTATCAAAATTATTTTGTTGGAAAAAACTTGTTTGTGATGGATGATTTGGATTTGTTGATGGGATTATACCTGATTTATCAATGATTTCTTTTTGTTGTAAAGAATGCAGTTGAACCATTAATGTTTCAATTTTATCATATGACACTATTGGTGGGATGTTTGATGATAAATGTGAAGTAGTTTTAGTTTCTTGATTTAATTTTAATTTTCTCATCTTGTTCAACATTTTAATAATTTCTTTGAAAACTAAATCCAAATCAATTATATGACCAGAGATATAATTGAAACCATGTATATCAATCATATTTAATTTTTTCAATGATTTTAAATAACGTGCGTCATTTGTGATAAATTTATCCAATTCATCAGTATCTGATTGGAAAATACCTCCATAAGTATTTGTAACACCAGCTAAGACTTCATATGTAATTAACCAATTTCGACAAAAATTTAAAATATCAGATTGATCAATTGAAAATTTCTTAAATAATTCTTTTGCACCTTTCAAATGAGCTCTCCATCTAACATTTTTACTTGATGCACAATCACTTGTAAGTAATAAAATCGTTAACAACATTGGTTCAACATTATCAATAATTAAATTTTCATCAGCAAAATGTTCACTCAGTATATTTAAACATGAAGATAAATATGAACAATAAGCTTGATCATCTTCGATTTTTTGGGATTGTCTAAATGCAGTTTTAGCACCACATGCTAATATTGCATATAATAAATAAGTTTCCCTTTTAGCATAATTTAATAAAACATCACGAATAGGGTTCAATCCAATGTTGGGCATCAATGGAGATGATAATGTACTGAAATTCTCAAAATATAATGATAAATAATGATTATGAGGATCTCCTAAACTGAAATAATCTAATGGTACATTGAAAATTATACCTTTATTTGCAAATTCATCATTATCATCTTCATTAATCAAGTCTGTATTGAACGGGTTTGCAGTTTCTTCAATATAAGTTTTCAAAGTTGGAGTTAAAGCTTCTTCTAATCTTGAATTAACAATTTCATTTAAATCATTATAAAGTAAGTTTGCATCTGATACAGAGAAGTTGAACTCTGTGTTTAATGCCATTTCAGATAAGGGAGAATCAACAACACTCGAGTTATTTCCAGTATGAACTAAACTATCAACAGATAACATTCTATCAGATCTTGAATAATCATTATTACTAGTTACATGATTAACCTCCATAGCTTTTAAACGATCTCTTTCCATTTCAGCTTTTGTTCTTCTTTTCCTATTTTTAGTGTTCTCTAGATATTTACAATCTCTTCCGAGTCTTTCACATTGCCAACAAATTGGTTTCCTTTCATCGCACTTGGAAATGTTAGAATCAATTTTTCATCATTATGCTATAATTTTTCAACTCACCTTCATACGTCTTTTTTTACACTCTGTACAACCATTTCTGGAGTATTTCCTCTTTGCACCATTTGCAGTGCCATCATGAGCTAATTCAGTTGTCATATTCCATTCATCAGGAGGTCTTTTTGGTTTATCAACGTATGTTGTCAAAAGACATGATTGTTTTCAACCGTGTTTTCTCGATATCGTAGATAGGTCCGATGTGTGTTTTTATCGAGAAAAACAACCAACGGAATCAACTTTCCGCGAAATTGAATGTGCCCGTGCCCAAAACAGGTGATGGAGTTGGTGCAGTTGACATTTCAGGTGATGAAGGTGATCATGGGAAAAGGAATTGAACTAGCGTAATGCTTTCTTTAACTAGAAAGTTCTAAATGTAATAATGTAATAATCAACATATTCAATGAATCAATGTTAAGTCATATTGTAGTTTGCTAGAACACATTTTTATCATGTGAAGCAGTTTCTTCTAGTTGAAGATAAATATGATCAGAACGCAAAGCTAGGTACGAAGAACTATCAGAACAAATTAAAATTAATACTTCAAATCAGGAAACCGGCCCGAACGTCAAATGATTTAATTAAAATGAAACTTAATATACAAAAAAACTCTTTTGAGTTGGATCAAACCAGGGATCGATCAATTGATTCAATACCTTAATTGAACACATCACAAGAGAAAAATATATCTCAGTCAGGATACTATCATCAGACCAGTCAATAATTAATAACAAATATTATCAATATCAAATGATATTAATGTTGACCACTAATAATATATTTATTATTATATTGATCTGTCAGATATTAATTATACTAGTGCATCCTGTATAATCAGTTATATGGTCACCATTTGATCAAATGCACCAAAGAATTTGTTAAATTTCTAATATAAATGATATTTCAGCTAGCTGGGCCAAAGCATTCCGTCAATTTGCCAGCTGCAAAATTATATTTATAATAACAGATATATTCACATTTGGACCGTCAAGTTAATATATAAAATTATGATATTATAATTGTTGACGTAAAGATATTGACATTAACTAGCTGAAAAAAAATTGTTTCGTGCTTTTTAATATACTACAATATTATTTGCCGCCCACGAATATTAATTTTTATAGATCAGTAGAATCACGACGTAAAGCTACTAGAATAATCATAAAAGAACGTCAAAATGCAATAGAACAAGTTATTATATCAATAACCATGTTCAATAAATTAAAATTAATGATATACAAAAAACTCTTTTGATTTGGATCATCATAGTACCAGTAGTAAATAAATCAATTCAATACCAGCTTAGTTGATCACATCAAAAGAGAAAGATATATCTGATCAGCTAGGATATTTATATCAATTAATTCCAATCAATGAATTAATACAAATATCAATATCAAATGATGCGATTAGCCAGCTAATCAGCACTAAATCGCAAATGAGCTAGCTGTTGTCATCAAAACCATATTCATTCAATATGACCAAGTATGTCAGCATCTATGCCATTCAACATTAATTGCTTTTGTACAAACATTAAGCTGATCATCATATAATCCATTGCGTCAATAGGGTACAACAATTTCTTGGTCAGTAATAATGTGAACGAAGCTCGCGCAAACATCGATAAAAAAACAGATCATTAAATTATAAGTGCAGTGGTAAAAGTGAAAGTAAATTAAAAGTCGATGATGAAAAGTTTCCTGTTTTTAAACTACAATTAGCCGCCAACAAAATATAACCACATGCACGTGACACTTTCTATTTCTATTCACAATTAACAATTAATCACCAAACTTGCAACTCTTCAAACAAGTCAACGCGTCCCTTGGCCTCCTGAAGATGCTCTGCAACAAGTGTTCGGATGCCATCAACCATTTTTGGTGGACCACAGCTCATCACACCAACTGAGTGGTTTCCTTGGTTCTCTTTTGTAAACTCATTCACTATTATTTCCTCCAGGTTTGGTCTCCCATAATGGAACCCAATATGATTCGACAACGATGCAATAATCTCATCAACACTCAATTTTTTTGATTTAACATCTTCATCACTCGAAACACCATCTGATTTCTTCACCTCGGCACCATCACTAGACTCTGAATCTTTCTTCTCAATGGTCCCCAAATCTTGTTTAGTTTGTGGTGCTGTGATGTAAATATCTGTTTGAACATTTGTATGCATCAAGACTCTCAACTCATCATAAAACCATTTAAGAGCTTCAGGGTTACGAATCACCCATAATAATTTGATTTGTTGTCTTGTTGAAGATTCACGTTTAGCAAGATCAATAGCATGATAATATGGACCTGGAATACCATTACCACCAGCCAATAATAACGCCGTATCATATTTTTCCATTGGTGCTCTATGACCATATGGCCCTTCAATTGAAATTCTAATAGTTTTCTTATTACCTGGATGTTTAGCAAGTTCTTTATTAATTCTCTTGGTGATACCGGCTTTAGTCTTGATATAAATGGTGGTCACATCTCTTTCCAAAGCTGAATCAATAATTGTGAATGGATGTGATTGCCAAAACATTGTTGGAGTGATAAAATAAACATAAGCAAATGAACCAGGGAACGGAACAAACCATTTCCCATGTTTAACACTAATTTTAAAAGTATCATCTGCAATTAACTCCACTTGAGCATTTGTGAATCCAAACATGCACATTCTAATGATTCTAACCAATCTATCAAAGATCCAAACTGCCCAAGAAACATAAATCCATTCTAACCAACCCAATTCATAACAATGCCACCAACATGCAACAATAAATAAGATTGCCAAAACAATATGAATAACCAAAAAAGTTTCATAAGCCATGTTTCTAAATACATGGAATGCTTGAAATAACATTATCCCACCAATGATTGTAGCAACAATCCCCCATCTCCAATAAGCCTCAGAGGAATAATAAGTTAGATAACTCTTATTAACTGCATACGCTGTCCAACATGCAGAATGGATTAAGGCATGGATCCACATGAATCTTGCAACCCATTTATGATAGACAATAAATGATGTATACGGTATACCAGTTAACGAGGTTAGGATATTATTTCTACCTGCAAAGATAATCAATAATGGAATCAACCCAAATGATAATAACCCAGTTCTATCAGCAACACAAATCATCAATTGGATATAACTTGGTGTATCACCTTTAGCAAAATGATAATTAACAGTTGTTAATAAGACATTTAAGCAAATGAAAAAGAAAACAACAACTGATTCCACCCTTGTAGGCCATAGAGTTGAAAACACTTTAAGGTAAACAGGTGCTTCTGTATGTTTCCCATTGAATAAAGCTGGAATGGAGATTTTGGCACGATACCAATTGATAAAACTATTGTTGAAATTTTTATGATATCCTAATCTCTTGATGAAATTTGCACCACCAACTAAAATGAAAACGAAAATGAAATAAAAATACATAATACCAGCTAACGTTGAAGCCTTATCAAAATTGAAGTAAAGATTGGTATAATATTGTTTTGAATTCTTAACCATCTCATGGGTAACATTAATTGGTTGATAAAATTTAGTTGTAGTTAAATTTGTAGTCACTGTGCTTATATCTAATAAATAATGAGTAGCATTTTCATATAGTGAACGTAATTCAGCAACACTCATATTCACTTTAGCATAATCCGTACACATGGTTGATACCCTTTTCAAAGATTTATTAAAAGTTGCACTCTCTGGACCAACTTCATTAGCAACACAGTTCAAGACAGTACCTGTTAACGGAGCATATCCACACATTAATGGATAATAACCTGTTATATTTGCACCAAATTTATAATCTTCAATAGCATCATTACATGCATAAATAGTATATTTCCATTCATAACCATAAACTTCAGTTTTACTTGGTCCTCCATGACCAAGGGTAAATTGGAGTAGTAAAGAAAAGTAAACCAAAAAATTGAATAGTTTATTCATCTGTTTCAATGGTGATGGATCTGATGCTGAATAAGAACCAAATCATTCTGGGGAAAATTCTTCCATTATATAGACCTCAAGTATGAACCTTGAAAAAGTAGTATCGATATAATTTTCACCACCCATCATAACTGAATCACTCGTATTTTCCATCTTCTTCGGTCCTGCTTCTCTTAAGCAGCCCATCATAATAATTTTACCCATTATTGGACAAATTACGAGATCAAGCCCTTGAGCCTTGGTTCCTATAGGCTAGATCACAGTGATAATCATGACTCAAGCATCCACATATGCAAATCTCAAAGTACAGACGTGGACCTGCAAGTAATGGCGCTATTTCCAATTTCAACAGCTGATGATTGGACCCTTTCTTTTGGGATAATGGAGGTTGAAATAATATGCTACCTGACAAAAACTAAAATAATTCTTCAACTAAAGATCATGCAATGGAAAGGATTTGAAATGTCTAGACGTTTCTATCCATGGACCAATGATGTTGCAACAGCTTGAGTTATTCATTTCGGACCCTCTCTTTGAAGATCTTTTAGATAATAATTTTCTTTAAATACCCGCTTCAGGTCAAGTCAACTCAAACCCAACCGATGCTTGGAAAAGCTTAGCGTCGCTGTTAACTCTTCTTATTGAACACAAGCTATTGGAACAATAAAGCTCAACCATTGAAGCTGTATCCTTATTCTCTTGGGTTAAAGTCAAAAAATATCACAACGGTTGTCTTTGACAGACACTTCAGGGACCTATCACGAATAACCCAAAACCCACTCATGAACGGGGATGCCTCAAATGACTGCTTCCCTCGAAGAATTGTTATTGTCTTTTGGACTTGGCTGCTCTACTCAATGACCTGCATTCACGTAAACCTAGGCTGCTGTTTTTTTGTACATGATGAATTAAATGAAAAGCACACCTCTTTTTTTTTTTGCCCATGCTAAATTATTTGCAAGATGAGGTCCTGGACTTGTGGAGCTTAACAGGAGGCATGTGATGATTTGGCATTAGCTTTACTTGAACCATTCACTTAAGAGCAATAACAATCACCAGTTAATAGCATAAACATTGTGCTTAACTCTTTGAAGAAGTTATGCCACTTTCTTTTTCTTTCGCGATATTTGATCAATTAAAATTTTCGCGAAGTCATAATAACCTTAAAATTAGTCCCCTTCTCAAAATTGAGGGTGTTTGATCGCTGTTTTTAATTAATTAGCATATAACCGTTAGAAGACAATTCTATAAGCTGGGATCCTGACTGGCTATAGTCATGAAAGCTGTCTAATACTCAAGCTGTGAGTGGCTCAAACTTTAATTAACGTCTGTACTCGGCTTTGACTTCAAGGAGATTTTGAACAATTGGAGACGAGACTTACGAGACTCGGCATACATTCAGGAACGTTCAAGTGTTGATAAATTTCTTTACAACTGTACTGGTATTTGCACTGGGATAATTCAAATGATCTATATTTGTATCTCGGGAATTCTGGAGAGCATTTAATGTGACTACAAGCTGGAGAATCGCCAGCTTCAACATCTAGTTCAACTCTGTAGGTTACTTGACAGATTACGTGTCTATAAGACATACCTAAGCTACACAGTACTCAATAAGAAGGAATTTTTGAGGTTAAATTAGGTATATATACACGAAATCATTTTGAGCATCAACAAAGACACGAAGGGTACAGAGAAAGATTCAGAGTCAGCATCATTACCAAACTTGCAACTCTTCATACAGATCAACACGACCTTTAGACTCTTGTAAATGTTTTGCGACAAGGTTTCTAATAGCATCAACCATCTTTGGAGGTCCACAACTCATCACAGCAACTGATGGACCTTTTTCATCTGTGAATTCTTTCACTATAATCTCCTCCAAGTTTGGTCTTCCATAATGGAAATTTATATGATTAGATAATGATGAAATAACTTCACTTGTGCTTGGTGCTTTATCGGATGTTGTATCTGAATTTGAAGCTTTACCTTCTTCATCACTCGATGTATCTTTTTTCTCCTCCACATTAACTTCTAATTTCTCTTTATTTTGGTCTTGAGCAGTAATGTAAATATCTGTTTGAACGTTGGTGTGAGCTAAAAGTTCCAACTCTTTATGAAACCATTGTAACGCATCTGGATTACGAATAATCCAGGTAAGCTTTATCTGTTGCTTTGTTGAAGATTCACGTTTAGACAAGTCAATAGCATGGTAGTATGGGCCGGGGATTCCATTACCACCAGCCAACAATAATGCAGTATCATATTTTTCAATTGGAGCTCTATGACCATATGGACCTTCAATGGATATTCTAATGGTTTTTTTGTTTCCAGGGATTTTGGCTAATTGTTTGTTTAGTCTCTTGGTGATACCAGCCTTGGTTTTCACATAAATAGTTGTTTCATCCTTGTTTAGCACTGAATCAATCAAAGTGAATGGATGGGATTGCCAAAACATTGTTGGTGTAATGAAATAAACATAACCAAATGAGCCTGGATATGGAGCAAACCATTTACCATGTTTAACAGTGATTTTGAAAGTATCATCAGCAATCAATTCAATCTGAGCATTTCTAAATCCAAACATACACATTTTAACAACTCTCAACACTCTATCAAATATCCAAACTGCCCATGAAACATAAATCCATTCTAGCCAGCCTAGAGTATAACAATGCCACCAACAACCAACAATAAACAGAATAGCTAAAACAATATGTATGAACAAGAAGGTTTCATAAGCCATATTTCTGAAGATGTGGAAGGCTTGGACCAAGATCAATCCACCAAGGATAGTAGCAACAATACCCCAAGTCCAATATGTTTCAGCTGAATCTTCAGCCATCGCCTTATAATAAACTGCATATGCTGTCCAACAAGCGGAATGAATCAAAGCATGGATCCACATGAATCTTGCAACCCATTTATGGAAAACAATAAAAGTTGAGTATGGAATACCAGTCAATGTAGTAAGAATATTATTTCTACCAGCAAAGATAATCAATAGTGGAATCAAACCAAATGATAATAACCCTGTTCTATCAGCAACAAATTCCATAAGTTGAACATTTCTCACTTCTTCTGTTGATTTGAAACTATAGTGAGCAGTGGATAACAAGATGTTCAAGCACAAGAAAAAGAATATAACAATGGACTCAACTCTTGTTGGAATCAATGTGGAAAACACTTTAAGAGCAGTTGGTGCTTCAGTATGTTTGCCATTAAACAATGCTGGTATGGAAATTTTAGCACGATACCAATTGATGAACTTGTTATTGAAATGTCTATGGAAACCTAATCTTTTGATAAAATTAACAGATCCTATAATGATGAACACCAACACAAAGAACAAATACATAATACCAGCCAACATTGAACCTTGATCAAAATTGAAGTATAGATACTCGTAATATGTTAAAGAACTTTGAATCATTTCATGTGTAACGTTGACAGGTTGGTAAAAGACTGTTGTTGTCAAATTTGTTGTGACGGTATTCAAATCAATCAAATTCTCAGTAGCATTTTTATATAATGATTCAAGTTGATCAGCTGTATAGTTATGTCCACCATAAAGTGTACATGTGTTTGCCAGTCTTTTCAATGATTTTTGGAACAAGTTACTGTCAGGGCCTAACTCATTGGCCATACAGTTAACAACAGTACCAGTAATAGGTTCATAACCACATAAAGATGTATAATAAGCAGTTAAATTTGTACCAAAGGTATAGTAAGAACTTGCAGATTTACAAGTGAACACAATGTATTTCCATCTATAACCTAAAGCTTCTGTTTTTCTTGGGGCCGCTGCAACATATTGAAGTAGTGTTAAAAGCAAGAATAAAAAATTGGGTTTCAAGTTCATGATGAGTGGTACAATGCTTGATCTTATCTGGGTCTTGGCTTGAAAATCAACCCATGGGGAACTTCATTAAATTTATACGTTATGTATTTTATTTTGAAAACGAACAAGCATCCGGCTCTTTTACTATTTCCTGTAGACAATGCTGATCGATTCAATGTACTTCGTACTTTTGCTGAAGTGTACGTATAACCGACAACATATAGAAAAAATCATATAGAAATTTGAGGTTCAAGCATACACATCTCTTCAGAAGGACCAGCTCATACCAGTTACCTCATAGATTGCTTTATGCCAGCTTTCATCTTTCAATACCGTCTAGCTTGTTTGATCAATACCTTTTCAGCTTCATTTTTGGTTTGATGACTTCAAAAGCATTGCATTTTTCTTGATATTCCCCAGTCATGATTGGATGGTTAGGATAACTATTTAGTGATCAAGGAGTCAGATTCAAACGCAAAAAGAAATCAACTGTAAGCTGATGACCGTTTTTTTCTTTGAAAGCTGCTTAATTAATTAAATGCCCGTTATGAAGGTTGAAGTGCTGATTTTTTTCATGTTTTACCCACTTCGCGAATAGTTTTTCACTCTGATTGGTCTAAAGATCTTCTAGATAATTTATGGTGCAGGAATCCAGCCAGCATTTGAGCCCTCCAGGATGTTTTGAAGACTGCTTTACACGAAGGTGTAGATTTTTGCAAAATCTAAACCAGAAGGATTTAAAACGTAGTAGAAGTGCGAAAGCCAGTGTTTTTAATACTTTCCAAAGCTTTATTCTTTTGATAGTGACGAGAGCCCAGTTATTTCTTGCTACAACTTGTCAAAATGTACTACTACTTAGCTTGGCTCTTTGAACCTGCACTTGTGAATGTAATTGACCACTTTTCACAGGCTCATCGAGGCAATTTTCCAGGGTCTAGTTGGCATTGTGCCGTTTAGACCTAGACCCTTATTTAGTCTCCCGTTTGTTATCAGATCGATCAGATCAGTCCCCAAATTTAAGCTTAAAAATTTTCGAAAAGGCCCCTGCTGAAACTGTAAATCATCGGACATACAATTGATCAACAAGACAAAAGTCAAGTTCAACGCTTTTTTGGAGCTAAAAATTGTGAAGGAAATGGGCTGTTTGCTTGGCGATGTTAATAACATCTCTTTGAGCCATTATCAGGTACTGAATATTTGAGCAATGAGTTCCAAACCTCTACAACGTCCTTCACTTTTTTTCAACAACGGAGCAAAACTCATATGTGCTGCCATTTGAGCTGTCGATCATTTTGAAAAAAATCTTTCAAACGGTCTTGTGATTGGGTGTTTTTTCCTTCATGTACAGCAGCTGATATTAATTGAAGCTGCATATGAGAATTTGAAAACAGACCACTGTTGCAACTTCTAAGTTGGAGAAAGAAAAGTTCTTGAGCTTGTGTAGCAACAAGAAAGAGGTAACAAACGACTACGAGGCCCTGTCAATGAAATATATATCTATTCAATAAACATGATCACCAAGTTTGTAGTTCTTCAAACAAATCAACACGACCCTCAGATTTTGGTATGTAATCAGCAACCAATCTTCTTACATTATCAACCATCTTTGGTGGTCCACATGTCATAACCCCAACATCTTGTTTCCCCTGACCTATAAATTCATATTCCATAACCTTTTCAAGGTTTGGTCTGCCATAATGGAAATTTATATGTGTTGACAGTTTCGAAATAATAGCACTAGAATCTGTCTTATCTGACTCCACCTCATAAGTTTTGAAGCTTTCATTTTTTTCATCTTTTAAATCCTGACTTGAACTAGTTTCACTAGAATTCGATCTTTTCTCTAATGAGTTTGCCAATTCAACATGTGAGGGTATCTTACCTGTGATGTAGACATCTGTTTGAACAGTTGTTTGTTTTAAACCCATCAACTCTTTATAGAACCAGCATATAGATTCTGGGTTACGAACCACCCAAGTCAACTTGATCTGTTGTTTAGTTGCAGAATCACGTTTAGCAAGGTCAATAGCATGATAATATGGACCTGGAATACCATTCCCACCAGCAAGCAATAATGTAGTATCATATTTTTCCATTGGGGCACGATGACCATAAGGACCTTCAACGCAAACTCTTAAAGTTCTCTTGTTATCAGATCTCTCTAATAATTTATTAATTCTTTTTGTAACACCATTCTTGGTCTTGATATAAATTGTAAGTTCATTTTCTTTCAAGGCCGAATCAATAATTGTAAATGGATGTGATTGCCAAAAGGTACTTGGTGTTAAGAAATAAACATAAGCAAATGCACCAGGAAACGGTTTGAACCTTGTGTTATGAATAACACTAACTTTGAAAGTATCATCCGCAATCAATTCAACATCTGCATTCCTGAAACCAAAATTCACCATTCTAACAACTCTCAACAATCTATCAAATATCCATAGTGCCCAAGATGCATATATCCATTCAAGATAACCTATATCATAACAATGCCAAAAGCAAGCAACAATAAACAAGATGGCCAATATAATATGAATGATTAAAAAGGTTTCATAAGCTCTTGATCTGAAAACATGGAATGCTTGAAGTAATATAAACCCACCAAATATTGTAGCACCCACACCCCAAACAAAGTATCTTTTGTGGAAATAAGCAGAAACCGAATTTGTATGAACAGCATATGCAGTGTAACAAGCACTATGGATCAAGGCATGTATCCACATCATCCTGGCAACATATTTATGGAAAACAATAAACGATTGGAAAGGCAACCCAGTCAATGAAGTTAATATATTATTTCTTCCCGCAAATAAAACAATCAATGGGATTATTCCAAATGCTAAAACACCTGCTCTATCAGCAACCATCCTCATAACCTGGATCTTTCTGGACTGGAGATGGGAACCAAAATCATGGAATCCACCAAGGAACAAGGCATTTAATCCTAAGAATCCAATCACTATTAAAGTTTCAACTCTAGTTGGTACGAGACCAGCAAATATTTTGCAAAATTGGAAAGGATCCGTGTGTTTTGCATTAAACAATGCAGGAATTGAAATATTGGATCTATACCATTTTATAACCTTATGGTTGAAATTATGTTGATAGCCTAGTCTCTTTATAAAATTTGCAACCCCCATCAAGATGAAAATTCCGACAAAATAAGCCCACATTATACCAGAATAGAGTGAAGCATTTCCTGTATTTGCGAAATTGGCCTTATAAAACCGCAAGGCATCCTCAATGTCTGCTTTCACTATGTTAACAGGTTGAGAAAATTTGATTTTTGTGACATTTCCTTGTATAGTTTTAGGATCAATAACATATTGCGTAGCATTGTGATAAATTTTATTCAAGTCATCAACCGAATAGTTTGTTTTAGCTCTTGGGTTACAACGTTCTCCTAAAGCATTTAGTGATTTTTGAAAGTTTTTAGTAGAATCACCCATTTCATTAGCAATACATATCAAAATTGAACCTAAAATTGGCTGGTATTGACATTGTTTTGTTAGTTTGGCCTTGATTGATGATTCCCATTTATAATCATTAGTACCCTCCATGCAGGCACGATAGATATAATACCATTTATGGTTTCTATTGTGAGATTTTGCTGGATGTTTGGAAGATACAACAAGTTGTGACAGACTCAAGATCAATAAGATAAAGTATGATTGAAATTTCATCAGTGTGTGTGTTTTGACCAACAAATAGTGTTTTTCTTCAAGAAATAATTGATTTTTTCAATTTGGACCAAACATTATTATATATAGATATAGGAAAAGCTTGATTGAATCCTTGAGGCTTAGTTGACCAGTTATCAGTTTTTTCAATCTCTTCTATGATTCCACCAACACTTTGAGTTGCATTAATGTCAAAATCATCATTGGCTCCATCAGTCAGAAAAATCATGTTATGCAACAACGATCAACGTTAGATCTATCCTATTAGTTTACCTAAACAAGGCACAATAGATCGTAATTTTGCTCACGTAGCTATTGATTGGACTAAACTGATGTCTGTTAAAAAAAAATGGGTGTTGCTTCTTAAATCTGGAAGGAATCAAATTTATCTGAGCTGAAAATTCCTCCAACTAGTTGACATATCTTGGTATTTTCCAAAAACATCATTTCGATAAGATTGAGCTTGGTAAAAACGAAGTTGACGTTAATATATCACCAAACGATATAAAGTGACCTTAATTGAATAACCAAACTGCCTGCTCTTAAGAAAATGATAGAAATCATCAGCTCATTTTCCGATAGCCTGTGTAACACCTTAAAAGATCAAAAATAGATCTGTGATCTGTAACAGTTCCTTGCAAATCAAGGTCCTAGACTTCAAATTTCAAACGTCAAACGCCAAAGACAAATCACGGACATGCGATCATAGGTTGTTCTGTAAATCCCCCAAGAAATCCTATTTGTACTTTGGAGTTTTTGGCGATCACTTAAATTAAACGAATGATTCTGTTAATCATCATGATGGTTTTTCCTAAGTTGAAACAGCTTGAAACTTGAAATCAGTCTTTGACATGTGCCCCTAGGTCATATAGTCACAATGACTTATTAGCAAACAATTTGTAAAAACTGCTAACGTACAAACTAGTTTGGAGAAGATATCAAGGTTTTTCAGGACCCTTGATGATTGTTGATCAGCCGTACCAGTTTTCATCAGTTTAAACGTTCATTTTCAGGTACCAAAAGGAGATAAACTTAAAGAGGTGTTAGCTTTTAAGCTTATTTTTAGTGAAAAGTCTTAATTGTGCCAACGTCTCATTTGGACTTCCAAGTCATTAGCGCCCATAATTCATATCTTGGGCTCGTCATGAACTAGACCAAGACATAATTTGCAAAAACCAGGAGTACACAACATGGCTGTCAGGAGTTGAAGCATATTCAAACAACCATATATTGAAAGGGCCTTCAAAGACACTGAAACTTGATGCCAAACTTCAAAATCATTTCTATTACTTCATCTAAACTTACAACCTTATGAAATGTACACCCATGTGTGCGCGACAAGAACCGTTGCTTCTAAATTAAAATTGTGCATCCTTTTTTTTTTTTGAAAATCAAGAAAAAAAACGAGTTCGCGGAGAGTATTGCACTCGCGAAAAACAAAAAATGATCTCTTACACATCAAAACCATTAACCGATACATTATACGCCATCTTCATCATCACCATCTTTTATATCATCACCAATATCATTTCAAAATGCAGAGCATTGAGAAGCTAAAGGATTCGTACGTCAACGACAACTTCCAGCTGATATTACATAATGTATTAGAGGAACTAAAGAATAACACCATCTGATCAACTACCACAACTTTTACAAAGATGTCCCAAAGGAAGATAAATATCTTAGACCAACTGATGTTACAAAAGTTGATAGATTGTTGTTGGTGAAAACTATACAGACTCTTGGAATGAGATACAACTATGAGGCTCATTCATATCAAGATACTGCGGCTCTCGCTAAAATACTGCTTATAATGCCCTTCATGGGGTTGGAAATTGATGGATATAACCCTGAATCACCTTCAAATGCTCAGGAGGATTTAAGGAATTCAAACACATCTCCATCAACAGGATCGAACAATTCACTAGCCCACCAAATCAAATCTTCCAACATCAAATTAAGCGCTGAAGACACAAAGGAAAACGAGTTTGATTCATGGCTACATGAAAGATTGGAAACTATTGACCAGGATCTCATGAGAAATATTCAAAATGCCTGTTCAGCTGACCATACGGAAGTTTGGCGAGTTTTAAATTGCATGTGGGTTTGTGCAGGTATACCAACAGAATATGACAATCGCGAGGATTCTATTACCCAAGCACTTCATTCATGTCTTATTAATCCAGTTACTGGATTATTTAATATTGTCTACAACATGAGACTAAAAGCTAGAGTTAATAAACCATTGAAGGATGCTGTGGAGCTTGAGAGTCCGAAATTTGGAGAGCAAATTCGATCCGATTTGGGAGTTTGGAGTGGTCCCATTGGCAAAGCAAAGATTCATTTGGTGCTTGGAGCAAAGAAGCCATTTCTGTCACCATTATTTAATTCCAAAGAAAGAGGATTTGATGAGAAATACAGAGATTTTTACTGTCAACTCCTGTCATATTTGATGATATCACCCACTGTAAGGAAAGGTTTACTTACAGATGGTGTATCAATGCGTTTTACCCATTTCAATCAAATAGATATTGTGAATGAAAATATGAATAGTGTCCAGGTTGATGAAAGCTCCACTAATGTTAATTCTAGTGACTTTGTTGATGAAAAATCTAAAACCATAGAAATGTGGAAGATCTATTCCCAAAATGCAAGTCCTGAAGAACGAGTAACAGCATCCAAAATTGTTATGTGCATTTTATATGATGGTTGCTCTGGCTTGATCAATGGTTCAAATGCTGAACTAGAAAGAAATGATGAAGATATTTTAACCATAAGTAGCCGTTGTGAGTTTGATACGTCAACCTCCCCTCTACTCTTACAAACATCATCAGGATCATCAGATACTATAAGTTCGTCAAGAGATCAATACTCATTAACAAGTACTGCTGCTAGAAGGAATCAGTTTACAAACAAACCTCATACCTTGGAAAGCATTCCTGAAGCTGAAATTATGGAAAAAATCGATAACCTTGGAGAAAGTATTCAAGAATATAGTATCGATACTCCAATAGAAGTCTACAAAATGAGTGCGGAAAATTATTATTTGAACTTTAAACCAAAGAATCCGGTTCAGGGCATCCCAATTCAGGATGAACTGAAAGATGGGAATGTCATATTAAAATTGTATGATGAAGAAAAAATAGAGAAATATTTCAAGGAAGAGGGTATGAGCAAGTATTATACTCTAACTAATGAGAGTGGTGGCTCTCCTCTTTTTGATGAAGAAAGATACAATTCTGATTTTAAAGCTTATGAACAAAGTATATTTAACAGGTACCTTAATGAAATTCAGGCATATCAAAGAATTCAAAATTATAATGAAACTCGTTTACACCCAAAACACAAAATCAATGCCCCTTATTTGATTGGTCATGGTAAAATAAAACAACGTTCTAGTGGTAAATTTATCTATTATATGGCAATTTCTGAGATTCCATTTGTGGAGAGGAAACCACATGATTATGATGAACTTCTCTTCAGTGCATGTGATGAAATTGAAAAACTTCATTCCATAGGGATTGTTCATGGAGATATCATGAGGTGTAATATATGTTTTGATGAACAAACTTCGTCAATTTGGATCTTTGACTTTAACCGTTGTTCACTCTTTGACCCTGCTCGGGGAATTGACCAAAAGTTGCTTAACCAGGATTTTATTGACTTACATGACTATAAGTTTAATTGAGATAATATTGCAGATGATGAATATTGTACTAGTAGCTAATATTAATATTATATTAGAATTATTGAATATATTTAATACCTAATGCTCTACCACCAATGATTATATAATCACATTTTCTCCTAGCCGGGTACTTTTCGCGACCAACAGCTCCAAAAACAATAGACACGAAAAAATGCCAGGCCTTAATCGCTTCAACAAGTGAAATAGATCGAACTGAACGTTTCAAATGAAGAACCGCCACAGATCTGAATAAAGAGAAGCATCCCATTCACTCCACTAGGCCATACCTGTCTTTTTCACTTTACGCAAAGTAGCTTAGAATCCACTACATCAGACTGGTGTAAGAAAAGTCTTCAAGACCAAAGAGAAACGTGCAACAATGAGTGTTTTCACTTTAGATGAAGAAGAATATAATGACGAAGCACTTCACCAAGATTTCCAAAATAGATTTCTGATTAGTGAGCCATTGGATATTCCAAACCATAGAAGACGTAAAAGTTCAACTGCTTCAAATAGAAATGCTCCAATGAATAGACTGGGTACATCTGTGGAGATTGGTATAGATCATTCATTCGTTAGCTCATATGTTTCCGAAAATGAATTCCTACCAACAGATGATGCTGCATCGCCTGTTAAGGTCATTAATATCACCACAGGGAAACCTAAACCTTCAGATTTTGAATATATTAAAGTCCTTGGTGTTGGCTCATATGGTAAAGTGCTATTAGTGCGTGAAAGAAAAACAGGTAAATTATTTGCTCAAAAGCAATTGAAAAAAGCTTCAATCATCTTACAAAACAAGACAGTGGAAAGAACAATAAATGAAAAGTCCATTTTAGAAAGTGTTAGTCACAATTCCATCGTTAAATTATATTATGCGTTCCAAGATTATGATAAATTATATTTGATTTTAGAATATCTTGATGGAGGTGAATTATTTCAACATTTACAACAAGAGAAATTTTTAAGTGAAACTAATGCTGCTGTTTATCTGGCGCAAATGGTTTTAGGTTTAGAACATTTACACAACATCGGTATTGTCTATAGAGATTTGAAACCAGAGAATTGTCTACTAGATTCAAATGGATATTTAGTGTTGACTGACTTTGGATTGAGTAAAGTTGGTCTGAATGATGATGAACTATGTACCTCGTTGATAGGAACTCCAGAATATATGGCTCCAGAGATTCTTCAAGATATTCCTTATGATTATGCGGTGGATTTTTGGTCTCTTGGTTGTGTTATGTTTGATATGTTGACAGGCTCACCACCATTCACTGGTAACAACAACAAAAGAATCATGGATAAAATATTAGCCAATAAGTTTAAAGTTCCATTTTATTTATCACAAGATGCCAAAGATTTACTATTACGTTTATTAAAGAAAAATCCAGAAAAAAGATTAACAAATTTCCAAGCCGTCAAATCACATAGATTCTTCAGAAAGATCAATTGGAAAGAGATAGAGAATAGAGGTTTTGAACCACCAATTGTTCCAATAATTACTGATCCAATACTGGCTGAGAATTTTGATAGTGAATTCACAGAAATGAATATTACACCAGTTGGGTCCCCATTGAACGGACTTTCAATTCAAAACAGTAACAACAATAGAGATAATGATGACCTTTTCAAAGGGTTTTCATATACAGATCAAGGGTTTTCCCATATTTATAATAGCTAATTCTATTTATTCATACATTTCGCCTTTAATTTTACGTAATATCTTATATAATAACTGACCCGGTACCCTTTGGCAGTTCCTCAAAAGTTTCGTTGGAGGATAAAAAAAAAAACCAGAAAAAAAAACATGAACAGAAGAAGTAAACAACTAGCTGATCAAGTACAAACGGAACAACAACCAGCTTTTACTAACATAACTTAACTAGCCTTTTTTACATTTCACTTTGTCCATTCTTCCTCACATCTCCAACACGCTAAAAGAAAGACTTTGAATCCTTTAAATATTGTCGCCCATTTGCCTCATACATTTTTTATTGCCAAACATAGGGGGATCATCTACAACAACAATTCCATAACAATATGAGTACCTATAATTCTGTAACGCCAACAGCATTAGGTGCCTCAAAGCATAGAGATACACCAGCCATGCAACAACAGACCCCTCCAGCCACAGATGCCCTTCCTCAAAGTTTAACCAGATTTGTAGAAGTTTGCCATGAAAGAGCTTCTGATTTGAAATTTGATTCCAAGAAAACCGCTGAAATGCAATTACAATTGAAGACAATGATTGAAAAAGCTAACAATATTGGGAAATTGTGGGAAAATGATTGGGATAAACAAGAGTTGCCTATTTTCAACAATGTCGCTTCATTTGAATTGAATTGTAATCTACCAAAACCAAAAATACAAAACCAACCTTTGAGATTTAATATCAAAGATCAAAGCCTGAAACACAGAGTAGGTGTTTTAAAACGTCGTCAATTCAATGATAGTGATGATGACAGTAATGAAGATGACGATGAATTATTCTCAGATTCAAGAAAAAAGGCAAGAGCTTCAAGATTCGAAAGAGAATTAAGTGTTTCCACTCCATCTGGATTCTCAGTTAATGATGAGGTTTTCGAGGCTGATAAAAACCAGCCAGTAAGAGGTACTTGTCAAACATTGGAAAAATCGTATCTAAGGTTAACTTCTGCTCCTGATCCTTCAAAAGTTAGACCTTTACCGGTATTGCAAAGAGCATTCACAGCTTTAATGGACAAATACAAGAGTGGCGATGCTAAATATGCCTATCTTTGTGACCAATTTAAATCTATAAGACAAGACTTGAGAGTCCAATTGATTGAAAATGAATTTAGTGTCAAAGTTTATGAAACTCATGGAAGAATAGCTATTGAAAATAAAGATTTGGGTGAATTTAATCAATGTCAAACTGTTTTGAAGAGTCTTTATCAAATGCCCCATATAAATTCAAGTGCAAATAAAGTTGATTTCTTAAGTTATAGAATCCTTTATTACCTTTTAACAAGAAATTATGATTCAATCAGTTTAATTAAATTAAAATTGACTGCAAAAGATAAGGAAAGCCCATTAATTATTCAAGCTTTGAAAATCTCAAAAGCTCATATCTCAAATAATTATCATGAATTATTCAGATTATATTCAAAAACAGTTGGTACTACGAGAAATTTATTGAATTGTTTTATTGATAATGAAAGAGTTAGAGCTTTAGCTGTCATTTGCACCGCTTATAAGATTTTAAGCCTTGAATTTTTACTGAAGAACTTTCATTTTGAAAATGAAGTTGATTGTATGAATTTCATTAAAGAGAAACAAATTGAAAAATTTATTGAATTAAGAGGTGACAATGCTGTTTATTTAAACGCTGCTAATGCGAGAAGTACCATATTGGGGTTCTTGAATCAAAGTAAAAGAGTTGATATTAAAGGTCAAGTTTGAAGTTGCAGAGCTAGTAAGTATCCAAAGAGTAGCAAGAAAAAAAACTATCCAATACAATACAATACAATACAATTCATCAATTCAAGAAATTAAAATTCATTACACATCGAGCAAATTGAAAAAATAAAAGCATATTCATTCAAAAGATGGAGCTAAGGCCATTAATGAGAAATTCAATTTGTTTTCATCATCTGATAATTCAATATAACGTTGAAATCTTTCAACAACTGTTGACTCACCCAAGACATCTTCACTGTTCGATTCTTGAGCTTCACCCAAATCCAATGGTCCTTTACGTCTTCCATCCATTTCATAAATATGACCGTCTTTCTTAATAAATGCAATGAAATGTAATGATGTATCTTCTTCAGCATCTGGAGCTTGAGTTTCTCCTGATGTGGCTGCATCTGTATAATCTTTTTTCAAATTTTCCACCAATTGTTCTAATTTAGAAATGTCCTTATAAGATTTTTTAAATTCAACAATTCTAGAATTTGGCTCATAACTAACTTCATCTAAGTTTGAAATTGAATTTAATAAAGCATACAAACCACAAGCATTTTTAACAGTTTGTTTGAACCAAACAACATTTTCATCATCGGTGCTACCTTTTGATTTTTCCTCTTCAGCTAATCTAGCCTTTTCATAATCTGGTGTGATTGGAAATAATAGAATTATAGCTGGACTTGGACGTGGTATAAATGAAAGTAAATCTTTATCGGTTAATGAATAGACATCATGAAACACAAACGATTGGGAAAGACCCAATTTATGGGCAAATTGAGTGAAAATTTCTGGGTTAGATTCTAATGGAATGACTGATTGTGACATTTTCAGTTTTCAGTATATGTTTTAGTTCAATTGACCTTATAAGCTAAAATCTTTCAAGAGCTCTTTGTATCTCTTGTACCAATACTTTTGGAAAGCAAAAGTACAAACAATCATTTGCCATTCGCGAAAATTCGGCATGATTCGGCCACTATCTTTGGGATCATAAGGCGATTATATCCGGAATGGACGATTTGAATGATTTTTCAAGTGATTAAAGTGGTATCTTGAGTGTTTGTTCAAAGTTTTTTATTGGAGGTCAATGCACTACATAGTAACAAGTTATCCCACAATTTCATACCGTGTATTGAATTATGTCTGCCTTCATGTATTCGAGGCATGTTTTATACCATCCCTGACAAATTCTAGATCACCACTTGCATCACATTTCTCATGAGAAACGCGCACGCAGAGGCCTCTCAAAGAATAATCTAGCATTGAAGAAAATGGAGTGTGAGCTTCGCTGTGTTTTGAGGTGATGTTGATGCTAGAATTCACTAAGTCTAAAGCATGGAACCTGCATCAAGAACAAATTGCCTAAATAGGAAAAATTGCTTGATTCCAAAAATTTGAACCACACATTGGAACAGTTACCAGAGCCTTAATTATCTGCCAAAGTTTAAGGAGGTACTCATACTTTTATCAGTGGTAAGATATCATTTGGTCTTCCCCTTGTACTTTGCCGTATTTGTTCTGAATGTTCCTGAAACTTTGTAAGCCTTTTCGGTAAGGTATATTGGTGCAGATGAAATCAGTGAAATTGTCAAAACTTTAACCCATTCAACTTATTGATGATTCTTGAGAATAAAAAAAACCGTGATACTTGAAAATTATTGAGTGATTGATATTCTCTTCTCAAATACTCAATAACTTTTGAGCAGACCTCATAAAGCAAACCAGTATGGAACCAGGACCTGTTGTTGATATAAACAAGTTACGATACTTGACAAAATCACTTCCACAATCTCCAAGGCTAAGAAATTCTATTGACTTTTCTGATTTTGCAGCAAAGAATTTTGAAAAATCAACTGGAGTAACACAACCACCCAAGAAAGAACATGTTCGAAAACAATCAAAATGGGTTTACAATGAAGTTCAAAGAAATTCAATCAACTTTGGTATCAGTGTAGAGGATATGATTGCTTATCATCAGCAAAAAAAGTTTGAGCAGTTGAGAAATGAAGATGTTCAGCATGGTTCTGTTAATGTTGGGCAAAATAAAGAGAATCATGACCCTTTTAATGAACAACCAGCTTTGAAAAGCCCATTTGCTATTCCAAAAAATAGTCCACAGTTTGAAAGAGCTGAGAATTTACCAAGAATACCTAGAATAGCACCACCAAGACCAAAGACACGCCCTCCCACCTTGAACATTGGTACACCATCTGGAATAGAGTTTGCATCTGCAAATAGAACACCACCAGCTCCACCAGAAGAGAAGAAAGAGACAGAGATAGGAACACCAACAAGACCACAACAACATCATATGGAAGACAGTCAAGCGTTGACAAGAAGTTCAAGTTCCAAAATTTTGAAAAGGAAAAGCTCAGCGTCTTCTAAACATAACAGCTTTATTGACACCGGTGATTTCAAGTCAAAATTATCACCATCCAATCTTAGAAGACGGTCTAGTCAAGTTTCATCAAGGTCTTCCTTGAATTCTAGACCTAACTCAATTCCAACACAGAGAGAATGTCATAGCGTTGAGGAGACACTCTTAGCAGATGAAGAATTCAATGATTATACTGTACCATCACTCAAATCAAGAACAAGTTCATATTTTGCAAAGACTAATGAGTTCAATTTTGAAAAACCATTATCAAGAACCTCAAGCTTAGGAAGCTTTCGAAGTCCAGATCTCAATAGGAGTTCATCATCTCAGTTCAAAACTTTACCAACTAGTCCAAAGACTCCAACAAGGCAACCAAGACAACGACACAGTGTTTCAGATTTCCAAAGAACTGACGAGTCATCGCCAGGATTGAGAAGCACCAGATCATTTTCAACAAATGATACGTTTGGCTCAAGTCCAGTGAGGTATAGTCCTAGAATGTCGTTGAGGACTAGCATGTCTGATCTCAAAGCTTCACCGATCGAGAAAATTTCTGAACATGAGATCTTGCACTTTGGTTCGCCACAATGAAGAGCCATAAGCACACCAACGACACCAAAAAGGGTCACTGTATAGCGTTTATAGGACAATTTGGTGCCCAAAGCTATGTATTGTTGATTTTCAACTGTGTTAATTAACTTGTAGTGTACTTTTATAAAGACTAACCGAGTTTAATGTTATCTTCACGTGATTGCACATTAAACTTTTAACCGTGAAGCAATCAAAACAATATAAAACAGATTTTCCATCCAAATTTTAGTCTTCTTCTTTTCATTTCATCTAATTAACATTTCAATTAAACATGTCTCATAAAGTTGAAAGATTCATCAAATTATCATCTGGCTACAAAATCCCAACTGTGGCATTAGGAACATGGATGTTATCAGGGTCAGAAGCTAGCAATGTGGTTTACAATGCCTTGAAAGTTGGTTACAGACATTTTGATAGTGCAATATTGTATGGGAATGAAAAAGAAGTTGGTGAAGCAATTGCCAAATGGATTAAAGAAGACCCATCCAATAACAAGAGAGAAGACGTTTTCTATACTTCAAAGCTATGGACTTTCAATTCATATGCTCAGACAAAACAAGAAATAGCAAGAGCAATTGGAGCAGTGGAGCACTCAATTGGATACATTGACCTTTTATTATTACACCATCCTAATCCAGGTCCTAAAGGAAGATTAGAAGCTTGGAAGGCAATGCAGGAAACTGTTGGTGATAAGGTTAGATCTATCGGTGTTTCGAGCTGGGGTAAACATCATATTGATCAATTGCTTGCTTGGGATGGATTGAAAATTAAACCAGCCGTGAATCAAATAGAGATTCATCCTTGGCTAATGAGACAAGAATTGGCTGATTACTCTAGATCGAAAGGAATCGCTGTTGAAGCATATTCACCATTGGCACATGGTGGTAAAATCAATGATCCAACCATTGCTAAGATTGCAAAGGCACATGGTGTTACTCCAGGTCAAGTGTTTATCCGTTGGAGTTTACAACATGGTAATATTCCATTACCAAAGACAAAGAATGTTGACCGTTTGCCTACTAATTTAGATGTCTACAACTTTGAATTGAGCCCAGAGGAGATCAAAGCAATTGACCACCCAGATGCTTATGAACCAACTGACTGGGAATGTACAGACCGTGAATAAAAAGGTCATCATATATTTCTAACTCTATACATTGTGCACACAAAATGTAAAGCTCTGTCAAGTTTATACCCTAATAAATTTATGTAATCCTTACATAATCACAAGCTTAAATTTTTTCCTATAAAAAACTTTTTCACCGTGGAAAACTTGAACTTGTACTCTTTTATCGATTCCTCACATATTTTAAAACTTCACTTTCGGATTACCAGCGCTCTCATAAATGCCTCCATATGATGCTTAGTGCAAAAATGGCCGAAAGGAGAGCGAAACAATCCATTTTATAATCTGGTTCTTGGTGTAAGGTTTCGCTGCTTGCAGTTGGCTCCTTTCCTGTCTAAGAACCGGTTCGCTTTTGGATAACATTCTCCTTCAAGTCTCACTGAAAAAATTGTTTCAAGAGGAAGAAGACTAAATATAGAGCTTTTCAATAATATAAGCTAATTGTGAATTCAAACATATTTTTGTAGCCATTCTCTCAATCCTACAACTTTTTGATTGTGCCATTTCGCGAAGTCATCAAGTTCAAAATCTCGATGAGCTAGCTGTTCAGGACCAAATTCACCAACAACATCAACAAAATGGAACCACCAAAGGAAGAAGAGTCTGAAAAGACTAAAGAAGTATCTCATCTACCCAAAGGTATCATTCTACCCTACCTCATAATCATCAGAATTATCAATGCACTCACAATTAAAACTTTTTTCCAAGCGGACGAATATTGGCAAGCCCTAGAACCTGCCCATCAACTAGTCTACGGATATGGTTATCTAACATGGGAATGGAGAACTGGACTAAGAAGCTTTATCCATCCTCTATTATTTTCCATCTTGTTTCAAATTGGTGAACTTATAGGAATAGGTGATTTGGGTGTGTCGATTCTACCAAAGGTTTTCCAAGCAGTTGTTGCAGCCATTGGTGAATATTTTACATATAGATTCATTTACCAGGTTACAAAAAATGAAACAATTGCAAGATGGGGACTTTTGATTTCGATAACAAGTGCCTTCAATTGGTATATCATAACAAGAACTTTTTCAAATAGTCTCGAATTAACATTGACTTCGATTGCATTGGCATTTTGGAATTGGGAAAAGGTTGTTGATTGGAGATCAATCAATATTAGTTTACTTTTCTCAGCAATCAGTTGTGCTATAAGGCCTACAAATGGTTTGATTTGGGTCTACTTGTCAATTTGGTTTGCCTTCAACAAAAGTTTACAACAAAGCACTAGATTATTTCTCCATGCTGTGATTATTGGATCCATCGTCATTGGAATAAACATCATAATTGACTATTTTTATTATGGTGAGCTCACAGTGCCAATTTGGAATTTCATCAAGTTTAATGTCACCACCTCGTTGTCCAAGTTTTATGGCGTTGCACCATGGCATTTTCATATATTTCAAAGTGTTCCAATAATTTTGTTGACATTTTTACCAATCTTCATTTATGGCTGTTTTAAATATCCAAATTGGCAACTAAAGCTATTGTTAGCCTTTGTTATTGGAGCATTTTCTTGCATTGATCATAAAGAGTTTAGATTTATTTACCCAGTTCAACCAATAATGTTTTTGATTACAAGTTCAGGGTTTTATCATTTGAATTTACATCATTCTAAAATTGTCAAATACTCAGCATATATCATTATCATCTTGAACACGTTAATATCATTATTTTTCACCCAAGTGCACGAAAGAGGTGTTATTGACGTTATTGAATTTCTCAAATACGATCCAGATGTTGAATCAATAGGGTTTTTGACACCATGCCATTCTACACCTTGGCAATCGTATTTACACAGACCTGAGCTGCAAAACTCGACATGGTTTCTAACATGTGAACCTCCATTACATCTTTTGAACTCAACAAACTCAAGCAAAGAAGTTGAATCCTATATGGATGAATCTGATATTTTTTATGAGGATCCTAAAGCATTTTTATACCAAAACTTTCCACCAGTTTTCAACAAGGATTTGAGGTCGCCTGGCCGTGAATATAAATACGAATGGCCAACTCATCTCGTCGTTTTTCAAGACTTGGAACCTTTTATTTCACAATATTTGAAAGATTCACCTTATCAAGAATGTGCTAGGTTCTTTAATACCTATTTTCATTGGGATGATAGAAGAAGAGGTGATGTCATTGTTTATTGTAAATGGCCATGGGAATGAAGATCTATATACATGAGTAAATACCTTAGCATTATTACAAATTCCATCTATTTTCTTGACTTGGAGCCGTATTACTTAATTCTATGCTTTCTTGTGCCCCCTTGAAAGTTGACTCAACTGATGTTGCAAGATCTTTCACCTTTTCAACACCGTTTTTTCTATTCGAGTTGAAATGATGCCAAACTTTTAATTTATCATCATCACCGTCCTTAGTCAATAATACCTCCAATGTGCTATATGTTTTCTTTGCAGCTTTCAAATAATCCTCTTTTATAAAACAATCAAATAGTCCAATAATACTATGTATATCCGAAAGTTCAGCACCAAGTTTAAACCATTCTTTAGCCTTGAAACTGTTATCAAAATAATTCAATTCCAAAAATCCTAACAACTGGAAAGATTGTAAAAACCCTTGACTTGCACTAGCTTCAAAATGAAATCTTGCTCTTTCAGGATCATGTGCATTCAATTGACCTAAATAATAATGACACTCAGAGATTTTATCAATTGGTCCAGTTTTTATGGATTGTTCAAAATATTGCTTACTCTTGATTAAATCAGGTTTTTGGAAATTCAACTTCCCTAAGGCTTTATAAACTTCAGATGCTAAGAATGTATCACTTTCTAGTTCCAAAAAATCATTATAAAATTTCTCAGCTTGTGCCAACATTTGATTTTGAACACATAAATCACCACTCATTTTTAAAGTTAATGGATGTTTTAATTCTAAAAGTTTTGCAACCAGCTTTTTAGCATATGCTCTATCATCCTGAGGGCTTGATTTATTCATGATTGCTTCGAATGCTAAAAGGGCAACAGCATCATTATTCCCATACTCTGCAGCTTTTTCTGTAAGTTCATTTTCCAAATCAAGCAGGTTTCTATTTGTTGTATGAGATCTGATTCTTATGTTTTCAAGTGTTTTTTTCATAATCATGAGATCTGAAGCGTTTATAAACTTGGGTATTTCTGGCTCTTCCTCTGTATCCAATTTTTGATAGACTGATTCAAAGACTTTGTATAATTTCCCATAATTATGTCTACTGTCAAGATCAAACAGTATTCTATTCATGACTGTTTTCTTGGGGAAAACTTCATAAAAAGGTGGCCTTCTTGTAGAAAAGCATCTTAAAAAGACTGACTTAGAGCCAACTACCACTCTACCACCAAACATCATGTCTAATGAATATCTTCAGAGTGGTCTGTTTTCCATTTGTTTCTTCACGATGAAAAGTTCAAGGCCAAAAACATTTCGCGAATCACAGCTTGTTCCGCGAATGTGTTTTGCAAACTTCCCCAGATAAAAAAAAGCCGGTGAGCGAGTGAATGATGTTGATCAAGATTCCTTACAAACCATAGATTCAATCCTCAGTGCACAATGCTACGGTTTGGTTCAGGTATTAGAAAGTTTAGCAGTAGCTCAATTGCTAGAGCTGACTACTCTCATGCGATCATAGGAGGAGGAGTCGTTGGATTGGCAATTGCAGCAGAGTTATCAAAGAAACCAGGGAACAAGGTTGTAATTATTGAAAAAAACACAAAGGTTGGTCAGGAAACTTCTTCAAGAAATAGTGAAGTGATTCATGCTGGCTTGTACTACCCTAAAGACAGTTTGAAGACAAAGTTGTGCATTGAAGGTAAGGAATTGTTATATAGAGATGCCTTCAGAGCAGGAGTTGAAATGCAAAAATGTGGGAAATGGATAGTGGCTCAAAATGATACAGAAGATGCCTTTATTGAACACCTTTACTGGAAATCACAAGACCTTGGGGTAAAGACGGAATTGATACCAACTTATAAAGGTCAGTATATTGAAGCTGCCGTTCATGCAGAAAGAGGGATTCTATCCTCCCCAACAACTGGTATTATATCTGCGCATTCATTAATGGATTACCTTTACACCGTCTTTCAGGAAAATGATGGTGAATTAGCTGTTGGATCTGAAGTTATTGGTATTGAGAAAAACAATGATGGTTATAAAGTTCATGCTAAATCAACACTTGAGGATGAAGATGTGGTTATTGAAGTTGATAACGTTGTAAACTCTGCTGGTCTTTATGCTGATAAAATTTCAAATATGTTATTACCAAAAGACAGACATGTGAAGCAATATTATGCTAAAGGTACTTACTTCAATTTTAACAATTCATTCCCAGAAGTTAGAAGATTAATTTATCCAGTCCCTGCTAAAGGGGTGAAAGGCCTAGGGACTCACTTGACATTGGGATTAGATGGTCAAATGAAATTTGGTCCAGACATTGAATGGGTTGATTCACCAAATGATTATACACCTAGTGTTAATAATTTAGATGAGGCGTACAAACAAATCATCAGATATTTCCCACATCTTGTGAAAGAAGATTTAAGTCCAGCTTATAGTGGTATAAGACCTAAGTTGATTGGGCCTGGTGATGATTCCTTCCAAGACTTTGTGATTAGAGAAGAGGAAGGTTTCCCAGGATTTGTTAATTTGTTGGGTATTGAAAGTCCTGGGTTGACCTCAAGTATGGCTATTGGTAAGTATGTTGCCAATATTTATCATGGTTGAAAAGTTCTACATGTAAATAGATCTATAGTTCACTTAAAATTCATTCTGATGATTCCTTTTTTGTAAGTTTGGGTAGCTTGGCTGGCTCAGTTGGTGCAGGCAAATCTGTGAAATATTTACTCAACAATGCTTTTTCGGTGTTCCATCTTTTAGCAGGGTTCAACTCAGTCATACCACACATCAAATCCAAGGCAGTCTCTGTTGCTGCAAGGAATCTATTTCTTATCTCCTGTCTTGAAGGGCATGGATAAAAATTTAAATTGTTGTATAATGGCAGACTTGACACATTTGGCCAATTTTCTTCAGTAGGTGTACCCAATGCTTTGAACGTGACATCGATCTGATCCAAGTCATCTCTCCCTGGAAGGTATGGGACTCTCAGCATGAGTTCTGCAAATATAATACCCACAGACCATAAATCAACAGCTTCTGTATAATGTTTAGCACCAAATAACAACTCTGGAGCTCTATACCACCTCGTAACAACATTGGATGTCAGGTCTTCATTTGGTGATCCTAAAGATCTAGCTAGCCCAAAATCTGCAATTTTCAATTGTCCATCTGGTGCAAGCAATAAATTATTTGGTTTTAAATCTCTATGAAGGATATAATTTCTATGACAATGATGGACACCTCTTAATGTCATCAACAACCATGATTTCATATCAGCAGGACTGAATAAGATTTCTCTATCTTTGATAATCATTTCCAAATCTGCCGGAAGGAATTCTAAAACCAAGTTTAAGTTGTCAGATGCTGAAAACACATCCACCAGTTCAATAACATTAACATGTCTCAATTCTTGAAGATACTTCACTTCCCTCAGGGCACTCATATCTAGTCCATCTTTGAATTGACCAGTTTTGATCTCCTTTATAGCTATATCTCTTCCACTCTCTATTTGTTTTCCAAGATACACAACAGCATATGTACCTTCACCAACTTTCTTTGCTAAAATTATGTCTTGTTAGTACAGTTTAAACAACAACCAAGATGCTCTTTGAACAATCCAACAACTCACACTTTGTGTACCTCTGAACAGAAGAGGAAGATTTATTATTGGTCTCTAGCATTTCAATTAAATTTGGTGATTGTTTTGTTGTGAGGATTTACTCTGTTCAAGATGAGCTTTTTCGAAAAGGTTGAAAAAAAATACACGATCTCGACTAAAATCTTTTTTAACGTCAACAAATCAACTTTCCTACAAAACAAAACACTTGGTAATGTTAAGATTTCATTTGGGCAGGAGCTTCAGAATAACGCAAAGGCCGTTTGGCGGAGCTTTTTCCAAAAGGTTCAACTCTACAGCCCCACCACAAGCTTTCCAACAATTACATCCATCACTGGTCAAAAGAGCTGAAGTTTTAACTCAAGAATTGAAAGATTTGGAGAGTTCATTAGCTGATAGTGGTCATTTTGACGTAAATCAACAAAAAAAATACTCGAGACTATCTGCTATTGTGGATGTGTTTAGAGAATATAAAGAAAACTTGACACTATATGAGGAACTTCTTCCTATACTGAAGGATGAATCATTAAAAGAAGATGCTGAAGAAGAGATCAAAGTGACAATACCCAAACTTATGGACCTTTCAGATAAATTGAAATCAAGATTATTGCCTCCTCATGAGTTTGCAGAAAAACCTTGTCTATTGGAATTGAGACCTGGTGTCGGAGGTACAGAAGCTATGATATTCACATTAGAATTATTCAACATGTATATAAATTATGCAAATCATCATAGATGGCCATATACGATTGTTGCCAAAACAAATAATGGGAGTGGTAATGGTATCTTGGAGGGGATTATCAGTATAGATGAGCCAGGTGCATATGATAAACTGAGATTTGAATCAGGTGTTCATAGAGTGCAAAGAATCCCAGAAACAGAGACAAAAGGTCGTTTACAGACATCTACAGCAGGTGTTGTTGTGCTACCTCAAATGGCTGAAAAGAATCAATCTGAAGATGCTGATGAAAGAATGTTTGCACCAGGTGAAGTTCGTATTGATATTATGAGGGCCAGTGGTAAAGGTGGTCAACACGTTAATACCACGGATTCAGCAGTTAGATTAACACATATTCCAACAGGTATCACCGTCTCTATGCAAGATGAAAGATCACAGCACAAGAATAAAACCAAGGCCTTCAATATTCTTAGAGCTAGATTAGCAGAGAAGGAGAGACAGGAAAGAGAAGCTCAAGAAAGATCAATGCGTACAGATCAAGTCTCTACTACTGACAGATCAGACAAAATCAGAACTTATAATTTCCCACAAAACAGAATAACTGATCATAGATGTTCTTATTCGTTACATGATGTTGAAGCCGTGATGAAAGGTGAGAAATTGGATCTGTTGATCGATGAACTGGAGAAACACGAGGGTCAAGTGAAGTCTAAAGAGTTGGAGAATAGTACATCTAGCTGAGTCAATATTATAGACACTTGTAAATAAAGGAAAAATAGCATAAAATAAATTTAAACGTAGTTCATGGCCCAAATTCGCGAAACGAAATCGAAACATTGAAAAGCTGAAGCTATCAGCATTCCATCTCAACAAAACTCTTTAAAACCACCTCAACTATTTAGAATCACCAAATCTCACTAAGCTAAATGACTTGTGATGTCTGAATCTGATATCCTTTACCGCTCAAAACGGTCTGTCAAAGTTGGTCAATTGGAAAGGTATGTCATCACGTACGAGCCCGAAGAGCAAGAAATATCAAAACTGTCATTGAAATCATTATGGTTGAAAGTGAGGAACATTGAAAGCCTCCCCATGAGAGCTGCCTTCTTGATGGGTCCATACATACTATACGTTGATGTTAGAACTGAAGATTACCATCATAGCAAGTCCACGTTTGTCACAGCCGACCAGCCCAAGTATGAACCGAATTTGAGTCCAGGTCAGAGTTTCAATGCTGAGTTATCGCTACACAATATCAAGAAGAAATACGTGTGGATAGTGGATGTGGTGAGTCAAATTTTGTTTAATGCATCTACAGATGTTGGGTTTGAATTGCTTATAGGGCGCAATCTGGATTCCTTGAGTTTGAAATGTGAAAAATTAGGAAGCTTCAATAGCCAGTTGACTGTTAATAGAAAAGATACGCTTGATTTGTGGAATTTACCAAGACCAATGCCCAATAAAGATATTCATTTGGTTGTTTTGACACACGGATTGCATAGTAATGTTGAAGCAGATATGTATTACATCAAGGAACAGCTCGATAAAAATGCAGAAGTCACTGGTGAAAATTTATTGGTCAAAGGGTTCCCAGGTAACACATGCAAAACTGAAAAAGGTGTGAAATATTTGGGGAGTAGAGTTGCTGAATACATTGTCAATGAACTATATACTGAGGATGTTAAAAAGATCTCATTTGTCGGCCATTCACTTGGTGGTTTAGTTCAAACATTTGCCATAGCTTATATTGAAATGAATTTCCCATGGTTCTTCGAAAAAGTTACTCCTGTGAATTTTATAACTTTAGCTGCTCCATTATTAGGTATAGTGACTGATAATCCTGCTTATATTAAGGCTGCATTAAGCGTTGGTATTGTCGGGAAGACTGGTCAAGATTTAGGACTTCAGGTGACACAGGGGAAGGAACCGCTTTTGAAATTGTTACCAACCGGTCCAACACATAAAATTTTGAAAAAGTTTCATAATAGAACTGTTTATGCAAACTCAGTAAATGATGGTATTGTTCCACTATATACATCTGCTTTGCTATATTTGGACTGGAAGGGATTGACAAAAGTTGCTAATGCCCAACGGGTGAGGAAAAGAAGTACTGGTGATAGTTCATTGGAAGATGAGACAGGTAAAATACCCAATGAAACTTCAAGACAAAGACCCCAAGATGTACTGGAAGATGATGATGACATGATTACCAAAGCTACAAAGACTTTTATCAACCCATTTCAAAAAGCAATGAGTTTATTAGCACCAAATGCTCAGGGCCAATACTCACAATCCCAAAAGTCCGAGGAAGATCCCAAAAGTGCTGGTAATAATGAAGTCGATGAAGATAAAAAAGCTATGAAAAGTTTCCCCAAGACTTCGATGATCGAGTCAGCTGCGTCATTGTTATTACCACCACTACCTCCATTGAAATATATAATTGATCCAGGATCAAGACCAAATGTTATAATTCATGATCGTGTCTATACTGAAGCTGATATTCCACCCAAAATTAAAAGAAAGAAGACATTCATGCAAACTTTAGACCCCAATACGAAATTTGAAGAATTGGAGGAAGACATAGCGAGAGAGTGGCATAATGGGATGAGTTGGAGAAAAGTTTTGGTTCATTTACAACCTGATTCTCATAATAACATCGTTGTTCGAAGAAGATTTGCAAATGCTTATGGTTGGAATGTAATTGATCATCTTGTTGAAAATCATTTTACTGAAACTGAACTGGGTATAGAAGCTTCGAATAACTCATCAAATTCATCGTCTTCTTCAGATCTTGTTAATAATTCAGAAGGTGATGAGTTGAAGTCTTTATTAGATCGTAATGACATTCAAAAAGATAACAAAGAAATTGATTTATCTGATATGAAAATGTCTAAAGATACATTAAGTCCAGATCACGAATGGGTCAATTCTAAAAATGAGGAAAGTTTTTTCGATGCTGGTGCCACTGGGTTCATTACAAATTTCAATGAAATGTTTGAAAATTTCAAGAATTGGAATATGGGGATTGGTGCATTAGGTGTTGATTCAACTGTTAGCGATGAACAAAACCTAGTTGATAGAACAACCAAAGAAGATTTCGATCCAGTGATGGAGAACTACTATTAATGAATATATAATATAATTTGCATGAATCAAGTTATACGTAGTAACAGATCTAATAAATCACTATCTGTCAAATATTCCAATTGTAACACTTCTCTCAAAATTTCAAAATGACCAGATTTTGCAAATTGATTAACTGTGTTGAAAGGACCAAATTGGGTGATTTGTTCATCATCAAGATTCATTATTTGGAAAGCTTCAATCAATTTTTTGTATAATGGGAATTTTCTAGATAGTTGTAATTTCTCCCAAACTATACTGAAATCTAGTTCCAATTGTTTTATACCTTTATGGCTGAAATGATTGCTTTTGATAATATTGTTGAAGAAATAGTCAGCTACTGAATATGATAGTGAATTTTTAACAACTAGAAACTCATTAGTGGATATAACTTTGACTGTAAATTGGTTTAATTCTTGTAATGTATCAATGACACTAGCTAGTTGAGCTGTGAATGTAGTTGGTGCTGGTGAGGATCTATCATTCCAATCATTTAGTTGAGTGTAATTTCTCAAAAGAGTAGTTGTGGTTTTGGAATAGAACGAATTGATCAACTGTAATGTCTTTTCAGCTAGTGAGTTATAATCTGATAATATTGAGCTGAATAATGATAGTGTTTTGTTTGTGGAGTATTCATTAAACAAAGAGTTCAACTCGATGAATATGAATTCTTGGTTCCAATAGTTGAGGGAGTTGATAGTGTATTTTAATGAACAATAGATACGAAATAATCTTTCTAGACCTTTTGTACCTGTTATATCAATTTCTGTATTGTTTTTAGCCGAGTGAATAACCGATCTTGATTTTTTGAATAGTTCGTTGAAGGCGATAAACCCATCTTCAAGTCTTTGAAAATAAGATTCCAAAAATCTTAGATATATCTTTGCAAAGAACTTTAGCTTAAATTTTTTCAAACTCGAATTGTTTTCATAATTTTGAAGGAAAAATTTGGAGAAACTGTTTGTAATATTTTCAAATAAATATTTCAACTTGATGGCAGATACTGTTGGTTTCAATTGTGCATCACCAACAGATGTATAATCAATATGGAAACAGTTTGAAGAGTTAATAATTGATTCAAAGTTTGCCACATTTAACTTTGTTTCATAGTTTAACCATTTTTCCAGATCAGTATAGTTGAACAATGCAAACAAACCTTCCCAATTACCATCATCTAAAGGATCATAGTAGAAATCTGAAACTAAAGCTTGATCAAAAGTGATGGTCTCTTTGATAAAATGTATTAATAGCTGAGTGTTTGCCTCTTGAGTCTTTGGATTCTCTTCTTCTAAGGATGATCTCAAAATTTTTAAAACTTGTGAAAATTTCTCTCGAACAGGTTTCAATAAAGCAGTTATGAATTCAGAATGAGCAAAACGATCACTATATTCAGTATCTTGTAACTGGAAAACACCAACAAATTTACTTAAGTGATTTGATAAATAATTTGTGAAATAGTTGAGAAATAACTCCGGTCTATCAATTCTATTTGTTTCCTTTTCGGTATTGAAATGATAATCAAAACTGATTTTGAAATTTGAAGCCAGCGTTTCAAATGCCCATAAAGTGTCTGGATATTTTGGTTGCTTGTTTAATAAAGATTGTAGATTTAGCAAGTTATGGAAATCAGTTTCTAAATTTGGAGCGATTGATGAAGAATTTACCCATTTTGAAGAACCTGCCGACTCAACTAGGGCCTGTTGATATTTTGGTTTTAGTGAAATTATCAATTGATCCAATTTATCATACAATGTGGCTTGATATTTCAAATTTGTTAGCTCAGAAATACCATTCTTCAACTCTTTCAATCCAATCAGATCAAAATATGTAATTTCATTCAATTTTTCATCCAAATCTTTATATTGAGATTGTTGAGATTTCAAGGACAGTAGTCTTTGCCTTTCCAATACCAAGTTTTTAGCAGCAACAAGGGACGGTATATCACCATGACCTGTTATGAGAGCATTTATAGTATCTATATCTGAGTTTGCAATGGAGAACTTCAATTGTTTTGAGAGTTCTTCGAAATCGATTGTTGATGACGTTTGATGATGATTTGGATCGGATAATTGCTGTAGTTCCAATCTTTCAGCCTCGAGTTCCTTGATCTTGTCATTGACCAGTTCAAGGTCCTGAACACCAGTGAACCATTGATTCAAGACAGACATTTTAAATACACTTGAGCTGGAAATGTTGTTGTTTTGATTTCGTTGAAAAGTTGTGTCAAGACGATTTTTTGTTTTTCTTCGAGAAGGCGAAAAGAAAATTGTTGGTGATCATGTTTTTGACTAGAGCAACTAACAAACAAAAGAAGGATTTTATAGGATAAATCTTGATAAATCTAACTAATCCTTTAATTTAATCTCAATTTGAAGTATTTAATCAGATTCTACAACTCACAAACATGTCAGCCATCAAAAGACCTGTTCAAATCGAAGAATTCATCGTCACTTTAAGAGAAGTTCAAGATTCAGAGCTTTACTCCATCAAGAGCATATTGAACAAGTCAATTTCGAAATTATACAAAACAAACAACAAATTGACAAAATTGATCAATAAAGAGGAATTGAATAGTGAAAGTGATGAAAGTGACGACGAATTGAATGAAATTGACACCAATGATGAACAATTGTTCAAGGAAATCGTTGCTGAGAATGAAATTGTTGTAAAGAACCAACAAGAGAGAATTGAAGCCATCGATAACGAATTGACTCATAGAGGACTACCAGTGGAAGAGAATGGAGGTACCAAATCCACAAAAACTAGTTCTCAAACCACTGGTGATGAGAAATTGAAAGAGAAAGCCGGTGTCTATGACACAGATAATGATGTTGTTGATGCCAATGCCCCAAACAGTGTGTTCTTGTAAGAGTATTGCATTCACTTTTAATGACTATATATGACTTCTAGTATGACCAAACATTTAATGAAATACGATGCTTCATTCATTCATTTATTCGAAATGTAGTGAATAACTCTGAGTCGTTAAAGACAGAGATGCTTACAATCCTATAATTTTATAAAAGCTTCAACAATATGTGCAACAGCTTATTGTTTGTGCTAATTTCATGTCAACTTAAAATTCAGCAAGTGTTTTTTTTGTATATCGGCTTTGTGGTTCTTACCCCAGACACAAGCCCAAAGCACAGTAAAAACCGTTAATACCCAACAAGGCGTAAGGAAAAAAGTTAGATCAGAAATTCATCATGAACTCTTTCACTTTATTATTCTCTCTTGGAAAGATTTCATGTGTTGTGACCGAAGAATGTTGTTATTTGTGAGCTGGTTATTACTATTGCTAACATTTGCTGGGCTGGCACAAAGTCTCGGTTTCTACCTTGAACCTATAAAACAACGTGAAATAAAGAGCCCGAAGGACTTGGAAAGGGGATTCCTATGCTTTAGATATGAATTGGAGGATGAAGTGACAGTTGTTGATGTGAGGACTGGTGGTGAAATCACTAATCAAAAGTTGAATGTGGTGATCAAAGACCAGAATTTCAACACTTTGAGAAGAAAAGATGTGAGTATAAAAGAATTTTAGATCCAAAAGTATGAAGAGACTAACAGAATCATAGCACATCAAAGATGATAATTTGAGAATGGTGTTCAAGCCAGAGCCCCATTCCATTGTGGATATATGTTTCATCAATATAGTGAGTGATGCTTCATGGTTGAATAAGGGAATAGCTCGAGAAATGGAGATGGATGTTGATGTCTTGAGCTCCAAGCCCAAATACAATTACAAAGAGTTGAAAGAATTGAACCATCATCTCCAGAGCACAAACCAAGTCCTTATTGATGATGTGGATCGTCAATTGAACAAGTTTGAAAAGGAGCTCAAGTATCTAGTTAAAAGAGAACATCAGTTGAGAGATTTGAATGAATCGGTATTTGAGAAATTGGCGTTTTTTGCATTTCTGTTTTCGGCTCTTTTCGCGCTTTCGCAGATTGTCGTTTTCTCGACTTTACGCCGTTTTTTTGCAGAAAATTTTTGGTGAAGCAAAGAAAAAAAAAATTCAGAAATCATAAACATAAGGAATAATCAGAGGTACAAAAGATCAACTTCATTAGACAATAAATATGATATTATCAGCTACAGAAAGATCATACTTGTATGAGTCATTGCAACAGTCTCCTCCAATAAGGCCAGATGGGAGAAGTATAAAACAATTCAGACCTATTCAATCACATATTGGGTTCCTAGATAATTCTAATGGTTCAGCTAAAATAACACTGAGTGATGGAAGTGAATGTATTGTTAGTATCAAAGCACAAGTCGTTGATAAATCTACTACTCCAGATCTAATTGATGTTGATGTTGATGTTGCTGGCTATAGAGACGATTCTTCATTTATCCTGAACTTGATTGCAACATTGAAAACTTTATATTCAAAACATATCTCAAAAGAATCATTAAATCTTACTACAAAATTTGCATATAAACTATTTATTGATGTTTCAGTGATATCCAATTACTCACATCCATTAACATTGATTTCTTTTACAACTTATTTGGCTTTGAATAATACTTATTTACCAAAGATTACATCTAGTGTTGATGATAAAGAAATTGAAGAACAACCTACATTCCATGATTATGAATTCAATAAATTAACTGGTAAATTTCCAATCATATTCACTTTAGCCATAGTGGGGAAGAATTACATTCTTGATCCAAATGTTGAAGAGATGGAGGTTAGTGATAATGGGCTAATAGTTAGTTGGTTTGATGGGAAACCAATTTCCCCTACTGAGAATGTGAAGTTGAATGATGATAATTTGAAAAGTGTCAAGCCTCAATTGATACTGAGCAGTATCAACTTGGTGAAAGAGATTGCAGGTAGTGTCATTGCCTCATTAGATGCTGCTGAATAGATTCATGAACCCAAAAAAAAAATCCAATGCATAGAAGTTTTTTTTTATTCAAAGTTTATCAGAGAAAGAAAAATTGTAGACTCTTCCACACATTCACCTAAATTCCAAAGAGCAAAAGTCAATGGCGCTCTGGTTAGAAATGCTCATTTCAAAAGCTCTTATCAGCTGCTTATGGTTGTTGTCCTTCGTGGTGTCAAGCAATATCTCAAGCGCCAACTCTTATGCTCCCTTCTCAGTAAAGTGTCCAGACTTCCCATTAGTGAGGAAAGGAAATGTAATCGATGATACCCTTTCATAATAGTTAACATTCTGATCCTAACAAAGCTTCCATAGTCCATCAGTTCCAATGAAGAAGAATATATCAATCAAAGACAGCGGTTAACCCAATTATCAATACATCAATTTTTAGAAAGATTGGACATCCCAGAATTCGATGTTGATCAATTCATGCTTTCATCTTTAAAGCCAATCACCATAGGAATTGCCATATCTGGTGGTGGGTATAGATCTTTTCTTAATGGTGCTGGTGCCCTAGCTGCCTTTGATGATCGTACAATGAATTCTACAAATCCTGGTCATCTTGGTGGGGTTTTACAATCAACATCATATATTAGTGCAATCAGTGGAGGATCCTGGTTATTAATGTCTATGATTCTTGGTGATTATGAACCTATTGTGAAATTGAAAAAGGAATGGCATATGCTTGATCCATTATTGGAAGGAATCCCTAATATGAAACAAGTGGAAGTTTCAAGAAATGATGTACAAGTCTTACCTGTTGATTTTAAAGATGATGATGGTGGGTTTTATGAGAAATTGCGTAGAATTGAGAAAAGAGGTCAATTTTATGGGTTGGATGATGATCTTGATGATGAGGTTTATGTTGATGAAGTATTTGAAACTTTTTACCATAATTTAGAGTTTTTACAAGAGTTGAATGATAATGATGATGATATTGATGAGGAGGAAGAGGATGAAGATTACTTTGAAAGTAACAAATTGCTAATCAAAAGGGATACACCAAAGTCAAATGATGATTGGTTTGAAGGATTCAAAACGTTCTTTAAAGATATGTTTAAGAAAAAGGAAGAACCGAAAATATCAGCAACTAATGTGCTACCAAATATAGAAGTTTCACCTGATTTATCATTAAAGAATATCAAAAAGATTTTCAATTTCTATAAAAACTTACATGTTGAAGTTAGGTCAAAGAAATCAGTTGGATTTCCAGTCTCTTTTACTGATTATTGGGGGAGAGCATTATCAAGAAAAATATTCCCCAAATCAGCTAGATCACCAAACAAGACTTTCTCAAGTGTCACTATGTTGAACTCATTTCAAATGTTTTATCAACCTTTACCAATAATTCTTTCAAATTTGAGAGAACCAGGTGTGGAAAAGACGAGTATCAATTCAAATATCTTTGAGTTCACACCTTTTGAATTTGGATCTTGGGATTTGAAAATGTTTATGAATTTGAAATATCTTGGATCTTTACTTTGTGGTGGTGTTCCAGTATTCCATATATCCAAGAAGGCTATCTGTTTCAACAACTTTGATAATGCCGGTTTCATCACAGGTACATCATCGTCATTGTTCAATAATGTTTTGATTTATGTTTGGCAATTAGCTGCAACCTCCACAAGAGAAAAATATAGAGCCATTAAAGCAGTCTTGAATACTTTTGGATTAACTTCACAACAAAATGGTATTGACCCTAAAAAACATCCTGATTATGCATTATACACACCAAACCCTTTTTACAGGTATGGTCAAGAGCAAAATAATGAGATTTTCCATGACAAGCATCTTTATATGGTTGATGGTGGAGAAGATGGTCAAAATATACCAATCCAACCGTTATTGCAGAAATCGAGACAAGTTGACTTGATATTTGCATTGGATTCAACTGCAGATGTTGGTGGATGGCCTAATGGTACCATTTTACAAAATACAATGGATAGATATCATCATAAGGATCATAAGGGCACTACTGTTAGTATTGATGGTGTTCCAACTTCAATTGATTTGTTCCCAGAGATTCCCAAACCAAAAATGTTTGTTGACAAGAAGCTCAACAAGAGACCAATTTTCTTTGGATGTCATTTATCAAAATTCCCCAAAAGGAACTTGAATAAAGAAGATGTTGTTGATGAATACTTACCCCCAATCGTTGGATACTTTGCAAATACCAATCATTCATACCTATCAAACACATCCACTTTCAGATTAACCTATACAGATGATGAAGTTTCTCATCTCATAGAAAATGCTTACAACATTATGAGCTATTCTAATTCCACCATTGATGAGAATTATTATAAGTGTATTGGGTGTATTATGGTTAAAAGGGAATTCGACAGAAGATCAAGAGGTTTAAGCTTGATTAATCAAGGTGGCAAGGAGCAAGCATCACGGGTTCCTGGATTTTGTGGAAGGTGCTATAAAGATTACTGCTACAATTAATGCATATTTGAAAACAAAAAAAACAGTGATCATCATCATTCATGTTCCAGCATAAAGGGAATATATAAAAATTGAGTATTAAAAATTAATTAGTGTTGAAATTCAATAAAAGGAATGTCTGGATTTGATATGAACCATTTGAGGTTTTACTTATTCTAATGATTCTTTAACAGCAATCATATTCTTGTAGTTATCAGTTTGAGAAGCACCATGTCTTTGGTCCAATTGAGCTTGCAACTGTCTCAATTTTTCTTCATCAACTTCTTCAATTTGGTCAGAATGTTCACCATTTTCAGTAGTAACATTTGAAGCATTTCTATCTAATTCACCAGAACTTGGCATAAAGATAACTTTTGAGTTTGCAGATTTGGCCATGTTTTGCATAGCATCCAAATATCTAATTTGCATAGCAGGCTTGGAGGCTAAGATATCAGCAGCTTGTCTCATCAATTTAGCACTTTCAACTTCAGCTTTAGCAGTAATGATCTTGGATTCACCAATTCTCTTTGCTTGTGCAGCTTGAGATAATGATTGAGTAACTTCATTAGATAGTTGTAAATCTTTGATCAAGATGGATTCAACATGAACACCCCATTCAGCAGCTGTTTGTGCAATAATTATTTGAATAGCTTCTGCAATTTCTTCACGACGTTCAATAACATCTTGAAGAACTCTCGAACCGATCACATCTCTTAAAGTAGTTTGAGTTCTTTCCACAATAGCATCTTGAATATTTGAAATACCGAAAACAGCTTTTTGGGGATCAATAATGTTATAATACAACACACTCTTCAAGTAAACAATAACATTATCTTTTGTTAAACAAGCTTGTTCTGGGATATCTTGAACTTGAATCATAATTGAAACCATATGTAATTTTTCACTGAAAATATTAACATAGGTTGAACCTGGATCTGCGACTCTTGCTAATTCACCAAATTTTGTAATCATACCAATAGAACCTTGATTAACATCATGATATGGATTACTACATGGACAACAACAAACCATACCAAAATAACCAAAAAAGTTACCAAATGCATTGACAAGTGATTGATAAGTACCTTGAGGTTGAACATCATATTCCTTTTTATAAGTAATTTGCTTTATAGCATCAGGTTCTCTTGAGACAATTGGAGGGTTTCTAATTGTATTTGAGGTAGCTGAAGGATTATTGTTGATGATGTTTTGTTGGAATGTTTCACCAGATGGGGTATCATCGGTGTATCCTGGTTGGGCTTTTGGAGCATCATAAAATTCTTGTGACATTGTAATTGTTGATTGATTAGTTTGATGATTAGGTTAGGTCTTCAGTAAAACTATTATCAAAGGACTTGACTAGACTTTTATACTTTTTTTGTCTTCTGTATAATCTTCACATTGTCTGCCAAGTTTAAGTACGAGCTGGTGCAGATCTGGCATGGGGCCACACTGAAGCCGCCATTGGCTGAGCACACTTTTACTATAAAATCTCAATTTTATAGAGAGTTGAGAAGATAAAATGAGCGTGTTGAAGTTGTATGACCTTTGGTGAGCTGTGTAGTGCTGATGGTTGGACAGAACGTGTTGTTTTGGTGCGTTTTTTGGTGGCTTTTGCTAGCTGTTCAGCCGTATTAGCTTCACGTTGTAAGCAGAACTAAGCCAGTACATCATGACCAATGACGTACAAGACTCCAACAACGGTTCAGATAGACTAATTAATAACGGTTTGATGATAGTGAATGGGCCGATGTTAAACAAGCAATATGGTGTATGTATTCATGTGGTTATATCTGGTCATTGATCAAGCCTCTATTCGTGACTCTGTTGCAGATTGATGCACCACCAAATACGTTGGCTCAAAATATTTGAAGAAATTACATCGATAATATTGGATCAACTAATCATATCACAAATAACTATGCTGGAAGTACTTGTACTCAGAAGGCTGTATCGAGAATGATCAATGATCTAACATCGGCTAATGTGTTTCCTTGTAGGTTACTCAATTGATCTGTACTGACATACTATTCAATATTATCATAGACAATCACAAGCGAGCTCTGTCCATGAATGTGCCGATAACGAGCTTTGAAAGAGTCATGTACTTGTCATTGAAAACTTCACTCATATTAGCAACACAGCTTTCAAATGATATAACCAAAACTTTTATTTCAACTCTACATTTATTGTGTTTTATCTAGGTGCACCGTCTTGACTTCCTTATTGGGTAATAACTTGTCAGTCTAAACATCTGAAAATTCTAGTCACGTGAATGTCACGCTTTTCTCTGAAGTTTTTGGTTTTCACGATTCCACATAAAAAAAATGTTCAACTTCGACTATGGTTAAAAAAATCAACAACGATCCACTAAAATCAAATCAACAACAAAATTAACAACATCAACGGCATCATAGGAATCCAAGAGATAGTTCAAGTAAAATTCTATCATTAATTGTTAGTTTCCACTGGATCCTATAGCCTCCTATTTGTTAGTCTTTTTGTGGGCCCTCAAATAAGTGTGAGTACAACTGTGACTTCAAGTTTTAACGTGTTTTGGCAAGTCTCTAACAACATCACAATAGCCCTTTTATTTATTTTTTGATTTAAAGCGGTGGGAATCAATAAAGAGATGTCCTACACCGCTCAAATAGACACCTTTGCCAGCAGGCTTAAAGAAGATGTCGATTTCAAGACAAAACATTCAATAATTTCTGAGTTGTCTGATATGATTGAAGCATTTACTGGCAATACTGAATATGAACATTACCTTTCACAACTTGTTCCTGTATATATTGAATTATTGAATACAGTTCCAATTAGTTTTTCCAGTCAATCAATTGATCACAAGTTAAGAAATTCTATATTAGAGGTTTTACATCGTTCTACAATGAATGATACATTTCAAAATTATGCATTAGAAATCAATGATTTACTCATCAAACTATTACAAACTGAAAATGAAGAAAATGGAGTTCTATGTTTGAAAATTTCAACTTCATTGTTCAAATCTTATAAATCTATACTTGCTGATAAGGCTGAACCATTTATACAAATCATTATTGAAATGTACAAAAACATGGATCAACTGGTGAAAGATACATTTGTTAACAATGCAACAGGAACACCAAACCCAAATAACTTGGCTTCTGGGAATAACAATGGTGGATCACCTGCAAATAATTTCCAATCACCAAGAGCAATGTCCCCAAGTTTAGGTAATGATGATGCTCAACCAAAACAATTGGCTAAAGCTATGTATTCTTTCAAAACAATTGCTGAATGTCCAATTACAATGGTTACTTTAACTTCATCTTATAAGCAATTAGTCAATACTTCACTACCAGATTTCATTCCTTACATTATTCAAATTTTGCAGTTGGAAGTTCCACAACAAGCTGAAGCTAGAAAGTTTGCAGAAGAAAATGGCCAGAGATTGACCTCAGTTACGCCAGCAATTAAGAATAGATTGGCTTATGGTGATTTCATTCTAGGTCAAGTTAAAGCTGCTTCATTTTTGGCTTACATTTTCATTCGTGGTTATTCACAAGCTCTACTGAAAAAATATACTGAAATAATACCTGATCTTATAATGAGGCTACTACAAGATTGTCCGAGTGAACTATCCGCTGCTAGAAAAGAACTATTACATGCAACAAGACATATCCTAACAACACCTTACAGAAATTTGTTTATTTCAAAACTTGACTTATTATTTGATGAACGTGTGTTGATTGGTGATGGATTAACTGCACATGAAACTTTACGTCCATTAGCCTACAGCATTGTTGCTGATTTTGTTCACAATGTGAGAAATGAGTTATCCACTGATAAAATATTGAAAACAATCACCATGTATTGTAATCATTTACAGGATAGTTCATTAGCTTTAACAGTTCAAATTATGAGTGCTAAATTACTGCTCAATTTGGTGGAGCGTATAATGCGTTTGAATTCAAAAGCTGAAGGTAGACAGTTATTTATGTTGATTATTGATGCATTCACCAAAAGATTCCAAGCTTTGAATAGACAATATCCTAATATAATGAAGCATCATTTTGATGTGGAGAACAAGAGATTGGAAAAGGAGAAGAAGCAAAAAGAATTGATGAAATCAGAAAACTTGGGCCATGATGATGATATTTCAAGTTATTTTTTCAAAGATGAACCTAAGAAGCTGGAAAGTGTCGAAAATAAAGATGCAGACGGTGATGTTGAAATGGATGGTGATGAAAGTAATGAAAACAAAGACTCAACTGTGGAAGAGGATTCAAAAGAATATGATATTTTTGACATCCAAAGAGAAGTTCCTATCTTGATCACTGCACCATCACCAACAGATCCATTAAAGGATGCTCGTTATTTGTTCCGTACTTTGCTACAGTTCTTAAAGACTATCAGTTATGGTTTAAAAAACTTCAATCCTCAACCTCCAGCAACTCAAGATGAATTGCATAATCAAAAATGGAATGATTTTGCTCGTGTTTTTTCAAATGAAGAAGTTACTGTTTTGAGACAATTATTTTGTGAGTGTATTTCTGGTATGAAGTTCTTTTCATCATCTCAACAAAAAGAGCAAAAGGCACATCAACAAATCCTAGAAAATAAACATATTTATGAAATTTCTGGTCCTTCATTACCTGTCAGTTCATCAAAAGAAGAGAAGGATCTAATGGAAAACTTTGCAATCATTTTCATGCATATTGATGCTGCCACTTTTAATGAAATTGTTCAAGCTGAGATTGGCTTCTTATACAATGCTATGTTGAAAGAATCTGCCTTGTTGCACATTCCTCAATTCTTTTTAGCTAATGAAAACACATCTCCAAACTTTTCTGGTATCTTGATTTCGTTCTTGAAAAGCAAATTAGATGAACTAGGTGGAGATGATATAATAAAATCAAACATTTTGATTAGATTATTCAAACTTTGTTTTATGTCTGTTAACTTGTTTCCAACATTAAATGAGAAAGTCATTCTACCACATTTGAATGATTTAATTTTAACTTCCTTGAAATTAACAACAACATCAAAGGAACCAATTGCCTATTTCCACCTGATAAGAACTTTATTCAGAAGTATTGGTGGTGGTCGTTTTGAAAATTTGTACAAGGAAATCATGCCATTGCTTCAAGTTTTGTTGGAATCATTGAATAGAATGATCTTGAATGCACGTCGTCCTCAAGAACGTGATATTTATGTTGAATTATGTCTCACGGTCCCAGTCCGTCTCAGTGTTCTTGTTCCACATTTGAATTATTTAATGAGACCTTTGGTGCTGGCACTAAATAGTACTCAAGAATTAGTTAGTCAAGGACTAAGAACTTTGGAACTTTGTGTTGATAATTTAACTGCTGAATACTTTGACCCAATCATTGAACCTGTTATTGAAGAAGTCATGGAAGCTTTATGGAGACACTTGAAACCGCTACCTTACCACCATCAACATTCACATACAACTTTCAGAATTTTGGGTAAGCTAGGTGGTAGAAATCGTCGTTTTATTAAACCTCATCAAAACTTACAAATAACTGATAAATTGCAACAAGAAATTAATGCTAAATTCAAAATTGAAGGTTTGAACCAAGATGCTTCTTTATCAATCACACCGGGTATCAAATCAGCTATTGAGATTTTGGAAGACGTTACTGTTGAATCACATTATAGAGTTAGTGCTTTCCAATACATTTCAAAAGTTTTCCTATTATTCATTCCTTCCACTGAGATCCCACAGGATTATGCATCTACACTTTCAGCTGCTGTTTCATTAATCACTCAAGAGAAACTTGAATTGGAAAATCCAAACATTGGAGATGAAATAATTATTAGCAAACAAAAATTGAATCGTGAACAAGAATTAGTTTTAAGATTATACAAATCCATATTTTATGCTATCTCAGTTCCAGAAACAAAGGATGAAGCAACTAAAATCATCAAAAATATTGCTCAACATTTTACTTTATTAAGTGTCAATAAAGTTTTGACTGAAAAATTGAAAAATCAAAGACCATTTTTAGTTGATGATAAAGAAGGCAAAGTTGTCATTTCAGAACGCATCATGTTTTACGCAATTATTTATGCCTTGAGTTCTTATATCATCGAAGTCAGAGAAGCTGGTATTGAAGCTATAAAGACTGTTTTCAACACTTCTGTCCTAGTATTTGACTCTGTTGAAAAAGCATTAGAGTTCCCGGTTTTGCGCTCATTATTTAATGCGTTTGTCCACTCAAGTTATGATGAAGCTTACTACAACAAGTTGGCTAGTTGTCTTGGTTTAACTACAATGGTTAATGAGTTGAACATTCCAATTTCATGGTTTAAAGTTCGTCAGTTTGATTTGGTTCACTCGATGTTTTATGTTTTGAGAGATACGAACCCTGAAGCTCCACATGAAGTTTGTGAAACTGCGAAAAATCTTGTTTTGAATGTTTTGGTGAAAGCTAATGAAAATTCTACTGAAGCTGAAGTTCTAGAGAAACCATTTCAAACAATTGTTGGTGCATTGGTTTATGATTTGAGTAATGCTAATCCAATTGTCAGGGAAACTGCTCAAAAGTCTTTGAAGGCATTGTCGGAAACCACTAAAGTACCAATTGCAAAGATGATTGAAAAATGCAAGAGCATCTTGTTGACTCCAATTTTTGGTAAACCATTGAGAGCTTTGCCTTTCCCAATGCAAATTGGTAATATTGATGCCATTACGTTCTGCTTGGGCTTGGAAGATTCATTTTTGACTTTCAATGATGAGTTGAATAGATTGTTAATGGAAGCCTTGACTTTAGTCGATGCAGAGGATGAATCATTGACTAGTGCTCATAAAGTTTCTGAACATCGTACATCAGAACAGTTGGTGAAATTAAGAGTGGTTTGTATTAGATTGTTGTCTTTGGCGTTAACAAAACCTGAGTTTACATCAAGTCAACAAGGTCATACTAGAATAAGAATTCTGGCAGTTTTCTTCAAAACTCTGTGTGCTAAGTCCACTGAAATCATCAATGCTTCCCATCAAGGATTACAACAAGTGTTGTCACAAAATGCTAAATTACCTAAGGAGTTACTGCAAAATGGGTTAAGACCAATGTTGATGAATTTATCAGACCACAAGAAGTTGACTGTTTCTGGTTTGGAGGCTTTAGCTCGTTTATTAGAACTTTTGATTACATACTTCAAAGTGGAAATTGGTAGAAAGTTATTAGACCATTTGATGGCTTGGGCACAACCTGTTGTTTTACATTCAATTGCTTCTGAAGAGTTGGAAAACAATCCAACTGTCAAAATCATTGTCGCTATTTTGAATATATTCCATCTCTTGCCACCAAAAGCTTATACATTCATGGAGGAAATAATCAAGACCTTACAATATTTGGAAGATAACTTGCGTCGCAAACAAGGCTCCCCATTCCGTGAACCAATTGCTAAATTCTTGAATCGTTTCCCACAAGAAACATTCCAATTTTTCTCACAACAATTTCATTTGAGACAATTGGGTACCAAGTTGGCCTATTTTATCAAATTAAAGGAGTGCGATGATTTGAAAAAAGTTATTAAAGAAAATATTGGAGTTCTCTATAATAGTGTGTCTCAAGAAACTCAAGCCGAAAATAAAACTATCAAGTTTGCCAACTTTATTGATTTGATAGAAAGTTTATCTGAAAGTGATTCAGAGTGGTTGATTTCTCATAAACAATTGTTGTTGGATGTTTCTTCTCTATCACAAGAAATTATCACTGTTGAGCAAAACGCTGCTTTGACTTCACCAATCCATTTCTGCATTAGACAGGCTATCGAGAAATTACAGTCTCTTTTTGTCCAATTGTTCCACAAAAATATCAAAGATTCAGACATCATTCTAGGTTTCATTGATTTGCTATCATCACTAGATATACCAATTTCGCCTTACTTGGAAGACTTCGTTTTTGAGAAAGTTGTTAAATCTGAGGATAGTGAAATTCGTCAAGAATATATGACCAAATCAATCCTTTTTGCTACTGATAACAAATCACTAAAATCTAAAACGTTTATTTTGAAACACATCTTCAATGCAATTGTTATCAATGAAGGTTTACACAATGGTAACTTGGATAATTTAGCTCATAAACCACAAGGTGCTAAATTGCCAACTTGGTTGGATCTAGTTCATAACAAAGTTTGGAGAGCGCAAAATGAAATGATCACCAACCATGTTGCTGGCTCAATTGACAATCTTAGATTTGAATTACTACAGTTATCTGCTTTATTGATCAAATATGCACCTCAATTAACTGCAGACCTTCGTAAGGATGTTATCAAATTCAGTTGGAATTTTATTAAATTGGATGACACATTGACCAAACAGGCTGCTTATGTTGTGACTTCATATTTCATTTCAGTTTATGAGACGCCTGTTAAAATCGTTACTCAAGTCTTTGTTGCTTTGTTGCGTACTCACACTGTGGATTCAAGATATCTTGTGAGACAAGCTCTTGATTTGTTAGCACCTGTCATGCCACAGCGTATGGGTCAAAGTGGTTCTTCTACTGGTTGGATCAAGTGGGTTAGACGTGTCTTATCTGAGAACAATACAGTTCAAAACTTGACAGTTTACCAATTTTTGATTCATCATTCTGATATTTTCTATATTGCCAGAGATCACTTTATTCCAAATATCATAACATATATGGGTAAATTAACTTCAATGGCTAATCCAGCTTTAGAGAATCAACTTTTAGCAATTGAATTGGCTGAATTAATATTGAACTGGGAAATAAAGGCAAGAGAAGAAGCAGATACGGGCACTGTTGGAAACCAAGCTGCTCCTGTTGCCGCCTCCAACCTGACCGAAAAGGATGAAGAGAAATTACTGGGTGCTGATAGTGCTGGCTCTCCAGAAATTTCAAGCTCTGATATTACTACACCAAAGAATTATTCTGTTCCATTTGCACAACGTGAAGCTTGTATCACATTTTTAATCAGGTTTATTTGCATTAGTTCACAAAGAGCATCAGAAAATGATCTGGGTCAAAAGGCGTTGCATATACTTTACAAGTTGCTAAGTAAAGACTATTGGTGTGAGGTTACTGTTAAGCTAGCATTTTTTGAAAAATTCCTAGTTCAAGCTGACTTGTCAAGTGCAAACCTTCTGGGATATTGTCTGAATGCTTTAGATGTTTTAGGTATTGCCTTAGAAGGAAAATCAACTTCTTGGATTGTTGAAAACATTAGCTTTCTCCAATCCCTGTTAGATAAATGTTTACGCTCTGACAACCACGATGTTCAAGAAGGTTTACAGAGAGTTTTGAGAATTATCTTGAAAGCTATTACCGAGGAGACAAGCTCTGATGAAAAAGAACAAAGCGAAGAGGTTAGATCATTCCTAACATTATTAACAACTATTGTTGCTGAAGATTTACAAAATACAAATTCTGTTGCAGCCGGTGTTACTTTAGCTTGGGCCCTTGCAAACTATTATCCAAAGGGACTTGATACGCTTGTTCAAAGTATCATAAGAACTTTTGCAAAGATCTGTAAAGATCATATCTCCATTTCACAAACAGAATCTGCTTCTCCACAAGTTGAATATGAAGCCAAGATGACAACCAAATTGCTTGAAAAGATTTTATATATCTCTTCTATGAGAATATCAACACTTGGTGATCAACGCCGGATCTTTTTGACATTATTGGCACAATTGATTGATCGTTCATTAGATGTCCGTTTATTGAAGGAAATCATTGGTATAGTTAGAGGTTGGGTCTTCTCAACAACTGATCTGTTCCCAACAACAAAGGAAAAAGCTGCAATTCTTGTCAAAATGCTGGTATTTGAACTGAGAGGTGAATTATCGTTGTCAAAAGAGTTTTACCAAATCATTGTGGACATTTTCGAAGATAAATCACTAACATGTACTGAGCTCACTGTTAGAATGGAACAACCTTTCTTAGTTGGTACAAGATTAGCTGATGTCAGTATTCGTCAACGTTTATTGTCAATCTTGAATGAAAGTCTCGAAAGAGATATAAATAAAAGATTGTACTATGTCATCAGGGAACAAAACTGGGAATATTTGGCTGATTACAGATGGTTGAATCAAGCTTTGCAATTGTTGTACGGCTCTTTTGACGGTGATCATTTTTTGAAACTTGAATCCTCATATCAATTTGCTACATTAGACCAAATCAAAGCGGTTATTGGTGATGAAGATAATGAGCCACTGGATGGTGTTCAAGATTTGCTTAATGAGCATGGTAAGTTCTTGGGAGAAATTGGTCAAATCAAAGCTAGAGATATTATTGGACCATTATCAAACCTCTTTTATAAGAGCCCAGAGACTGTTCATTCTACTTGGGTGAATGTTTTCCCTGTTGCATACAGCTCCATTAGTCGTCGTGAGAGAACAAACTTCAAAGAAGCACTTGTTTCATTGTTGTCCAAAGATTACCACACTCGTCAAGCTGATGCTCGTCCAAATGTTATTCAATCTTTGTTGGAAGGTGTTGGTAAATGTTCTGATCTCCAGTTGCCGCCACATTTGATCAAGTATTTGGGTTATAGTTTCGACTCTTGGTATCCTTCCATTAAAATTTTGGAATCTATTGAGGACGAACCATTGGTTGATAACAATATTGTTCGTGAAACTAATCAAGATGCTCTCATTGAAATGTATGCTACGCTTCAAGAGGATGATATGTTTTATGGTCAATGGAGAAGACGTGCTAAATACTTTGAAACGAATGCAGCTTTGTCATATGAGCAAATTGGTTTATGGGATAAAGCACTCCAACTTTATGAGGCTGCTCAAATAAAGGCACGTAGTGGTGTATTGCCATATGGTGAATCTGAATATTCTTTATGGGAGGACAATTGGATTTTATGTGCTGAAAAATTACAACATTGGGATATTTTAACTGAGTTGGCCAAGCATGAAGGTTTTACTGATTTGTTGCTTGAATGTGGTTGGAGGGTTGCTGATTGGACTGCTGATAAAGAACCATTAGAACAATCTGTCAAAACTGTTATGGATGTTCCTACACCTCGTCGTCAAATCTTCGAAACATTTTTATGCTTACAAGGGTATGCTCAACAAAAGGAAACTTTACAAGATTTGTCCAAATTGTGTGATGAAGGTATTCAATTGGCTTTACGCAAGTGGCACGCATTACCAAAAAGATTCAGTAATGCACATGTTCCACTGTTGCACTCATTCCAACAATACGTTGAGTTCATGGAAGCTAGTCAAGTTTATGGTTCATTGCTTACAACTAATGCTCAGAATTTGGATAACAAGTCACAAGAATTGAAGAGAGTTTTACAAGCCTGGCGTGAACGTTTGCCAAACATTTGGGATGACATCAATATTTGGAATGATCTTGTTACATGGCGTCAACATGCATTTGGTGTTATTAACAGAGTGTACATGCCATTCATTCCAGCATTACAACAAGCTAATGGCAATTCAAATGCTAATAGTTATGCTTATCGTGGTTATCATGAAATTGCTTGGGTCATCAACAGATTCGCACATGTTGCTCGTAAACATAACATGCCAGATGTTTGTATTAATCAGTTAACCAAGATTTACACACTTCCAAATATTGAAATTCAAGAAGCTTTCCTAAAATTGAGAGAACAAGCCAAATGTCATTATCAAAATGTTAATGAGCTGAATACTGGTTTAGATGTCATTAGTAACACAAACTTGGTTTACTTTGCCACACAGCAAAAGGCTGAGTTCTTCACATTGAAGGGTATGTTCTTGGCTAAATTGAAGGCACAGGATGAAGCTAATCAAGCATTTGCCACTGCTGTCCAAATTGACTTGAATCTGGCTAAAGCTTGGGCTGAATGGGGTCATTTCAATGACCGTCGTTCCAAAGAAAATCCAACTGAAATGGTTTTTGCAAATAATGCCATTAGTTGTTACTTACAAGCCGCTGGTTTGTACAAGAATGGTAAGGCAAGAAAATTACTTTGTCGTATCTTATGGTTGATCAGTTTGGATGACTCCACTGGTACCTTGTCATCTGCATTTGAGTCTTATAGAGGTGAAGTGCCTGTTTGGTATTGGATAACGTTCATTCCACAATTGTTGACATCATTATCACATAAGGAAGCTAAATTGGTTCGTCAAATTTTGATTCGTATTGCTAAGACTTATCCACAAGCTCTACATTTCCAATTGAGAACTACCAAGGAAGATTTTGCTGTTATCCAAAGACAAGCTATGGCTGTTGCTAATCGTCAAAATGGTACCCCAGCTGAACAACCACGTCCAGCCTCCACTGGTTTGCGTCAACCTTGGGAATACGTTGATGAAATAATGGGTATTTTGAAAACTGCTTATCCACTTTTGGCCCTTTCCTTGGAATCCTTGGTTGACCAAATTAATCAAAGATTCAAGTGCAGTGCTGATGAAGATGCCTATAGACTGGTTATTGCATTGTTGAATGATGGTATTCAATACTCAAATCGTCTGCCAAATCCAAGAGAAGATGCTAAACTGCCACCTACTACTGAGGCCAATATAACAAGATTTGCTGATACTGTTTTACCAAGACATATTAGAGCTGAATTCGATAAAGATTTTGTTTCATCAAAACCAAACTTGGAAACTTATATTACCAAGCTCAGAAAATGGAGAGATCGTCTTGAAGATAAATTAGATAGAAGATTTTCTAGTGTTAATCTGGAGAGTGTTTGTCCACATTTAAGTGAATTCCATCATCAAAAATTTGAAGATATTGAGGTTCCAGGTCAATATTTGTTGAATAAGGATAATAACTCACATTTCATCAAGATTGAAAGATTTTTACCAACTTTACAATTGGTTAGAGGTACACATGCTTGTTACAAACGTATTATGATTCGTGGTCATGATGGTAGCTTACATTCATTTGCTGTTCAATTTCCAGCTGCTCGTCATTGCAGACGTGAAGAAAGAATTTTCCAATTGTATCGTATCTTTAATGATACTTTATCAAGAAAAGTTCAAACACGTCGTCGTAATATTCAATTGACATTACCAATTGCAATTCCATTATCACCACATATTCGTATTATGAATGATAATGAAAATATTTCATCATTACAGGAAATTTATGAAGACTATTGCAAGAATAAGAAGGTTAATCGTGATGATCCATTGCTATATTATAATGAAAAATTAAGAGCTGCATTTGATCCACATTTACCAAAACCAGATATTATGAGTATTAGGGTTGAAATTTTAGGTGCTATTCAATCATTGATTGTTCCAAACAAAATTTTGAAAGATTATTATACTGGATTATATTCCACTTTTGAAGATTTTTGGTTATTCCGCAAACAATTTACTTCACAATATGCTTCATTTATTTTCATGACATATTTGATGAGCATTAATAATCGTTTACCTCATAAAATAAGTATCAATGGTCAATCTGGTGCTGTTACAACATTTGAAATGTTACCATCAAAACTGGCAAGCAGTAAAACAAATACAAATTTTTACCAACATAGTGCTTTGGATGTTTCAGCCCAACGTGCTGCACCAATTTTTTTCAATGCAGAAAGTGTTCCATTTAGATTAACACCAAATATTCAAACATTAATTGGTGAAGCTGGATTAGAAGGTATTTTATCAGTTCATATGTTGTTAATTTCCAAGGCATTAACTGAAGCAGAATCTGAATTGGATACATTTTTACCATTATTTGTTCGTGATGAAGCTATTTCATGGTTTACCCAACAACATCGTCCTTCAGCAGATGAACCTCAATTACGTGAAATTGTTCGTGTTAATGTTGATCTGATTTTGAAAAAGGCTCAACAATTATGCAGTGTTACTAGTGCAAATTCTGTAACTACTCAACATATTTTGGATTTGATTCAACAAGCTGTTAATCCAAGACATTTGGCAGCTTCTGATCCATTATGGATGGCATATCTATGATGTGTCTTGTACATTAGATTTATTGTTTTTTATTGTTTTTATTGTTTTTATTTGTAATATTTGAATTTTGAGATTTGGTATGATGTAGTGTGTATCGGTATTATTTCCCGATTGGGTATAACTGCCGGAGCGGATTGACTCATTGATAATGAAGAGGTAGTAGGTAACCATTCATCAAGATTCTTATGCCGTTCACACAAATAGCCCACATAAATAGAACAGAGTATATCGAGCATACCAACTTATGCTTCATTCATTCTTTTAATTAATTAGCAATCCCTAGACACAATTCATCAATGACTGGCACCCAAAAACACAATTTGACACTCCTTAAAATCCCAGGACATGTATTTATTGAATCACCAAATTCACACAAGATTATTAGTTTTTTAACTAAAGTATTGAACACAGGTTATAATAGGGTTAAGGTCAAATTTGGAGTGATTAATTCTACGAGGATCAAGAATGAAACTGCATTTGTTAATGATTTGGGTATAAAATCTTCTGGGTCATTTTTATGGTTAGTCATTGCAAATGATAAAGATTTTGATCCTGAAGTGGTTTTGAAAGATTTACAAGAAGGTTTATATGAGACTAAAGAAGCTGGTATTGATTTGTCCTTTGATGAATTAGATCAAAAGCAAGTATTGGGGACAATTGGGGTTAAACCTAAGATTGATTCAAAATTGTCAAAAGGTAAAGGATGGGAAATAACAGGGTTTACATCTTTTTTAAAAGGAGTTGGTAAGTTTATGATAACAGGGTTGGAAAAATTGGCAATAGAACAAGACTTGAACTTTCTATTTGCAACAGTTATTCAAGAACACGAATTAGTTCCATATTATGCCAAGTATGGGTATAAAGAGACAGGTGTTGTGATATTGTTAGAGGTGGATCCTGAGACTGGGAGAGTTAAAGGAGATGCCTTAGAAGATGGAATCTATGCCACAAGAGATTTCCATGTTGCAGAGTTGATAAAACATTTGAAATGAATGAATTAATTATTCTTTAGTACCTGTAGATGGAGATAAGCCTTGTAAATCCGATACACATGATATGAAGTTTTGACTCATTGAAACTGTGGTTATAAATTTGCGAGCATCCACTATATCTCTAGGACCCTGAATCAATAATAACCATCAAAGATGCCTAACAGTGATAATCCAATAACAATTTTGAGGTTTTCAAAGGATATACTCGAGGAATCTCCGAATAGACAAGGGATCTTGAATCTGCTAACAGAGAGAATCAACAATGGATATGATCAAAACAGAAAGAAATACAACATCATCACCTCTTTAAGAATTGAACAAGATAAAGATTTCTTACGTGAATTGGGTATTCATAAAGATGGGTCTTTCTTGATGATCCTGATAGCCCATGATCTGGAACTTGTTCAACAATCACTGAAAGAAGGAAACATCTCATTGATAGATGCCACTAATGAAACCACACTTGATGGGATTGAACATGATCAAATACTGGGCACGATTGCTGGTAAGCCAATGGAGTTCCAATTACAAAAGGCATGGGAAGTTACAGCATTCACATCAATTGCAAAAGGTGCTGGTAAATATTTATTAAGACAAGTGGAACAAGAAGCCATTATTAAAGGAGATGTTGAATTATTATACATCACCATGGTTCAAGAACATGGATTAGTTCCTTATTATGTGGCAAACGGGTTCAAAGAAACAGGCACTGTGTATTTTTGTCAAGTTGATGATGATGGATATGTAAAGCAAATTCCTGGAATGAAAGCTGCTCAAGATTTCCATTCTGTTGAGTTGATAAAGAGTTTGAAATAGATCAAGTGGTTCATCTACTTTAGATCATATGCTTTGGAAAATAGTTCAATAAAATTAATCAAATCAGTGTCAAAAGTATCAATTTTGAACAGGTGACTTGATCATTTCATGAGTGTATATTATTAACAATATTACATATTCTTGTATCTGCTGATTTGACACATACAATGGTTGTTAATGTTGCAAAACAGTTAGTGAATACTAATAGTGAAGATGATATTGAAAGTAGATTCAAAACATATAATTCAAGAACACCCGATTCACCTGGATTTCAGTTTTGGTAAAACACATCTGAAACAATAAATTCAAGGTTACTATTTGAAAAGCTTTTATTGAAAAACATCACAACAAAACACAGCTTACTTGACCACTAACTGACTCGTCAGTAAAACACCTGGAAGAGTCAATGCAGTGGCTACGCCTGTGGAACGAGATTGGATTGGTATTTTCCATGTTGATATTTCAAAGTACGGGATAACATCACAGAACATGGAGCGAGGCCTATGCACACAAGAAGCTCAAGTAACAAACAACAATACTTAATACTTAATCAGATTGAAATTAAGAACAAAGAAGACAAAAAAAAATGGATCGCGAATTTTATTTTTGATTTTCCAACATCCCAACACCACTCCTGGATTCGAGATTTCGAAAAATTCAAAAATGCTTTGGGATTGGCTGGACATTATAATAATGGAAAGAACATTGATACAAACAGAATCAAGGTGTTCATTATGGCCTCTCCTAATGATCATGAATTCTATTCAAGAATTCAAAACAAAGAGCATCTAAACATCCTAAACAATCAAACCACAAAACCTGTTGAATTGAAAAAAATTGAAATTAAAGGTGGTGAATTTTCTGATAAATATTATGAATCTTTATTATCTCCATTAATTAACCAATCATCAAATTCAATTGCATTAAAAGATTTAAAAAATGAATTGGTTTTGATCAAAGAGAAATTAGAATATTCAGGATTATTTCAGAATATTTCAATTGATGTTGATCTTGATAAATCTAGTACACCAAAATTATCTAAAAATGATTTATTAATTGAAGGTGCAATTCCAATTAATGCTAAAATTAATTTATCACAATTACCAATCTCGAAACTTTCAACATATTCATCAACAACTGATCATGATGCATCATCAGGGATTCGTTATTTAGATCCAAATTTTTTCAAAAATGCATCAACTTTATTAGTTGATATTAATGTTAATTATGATCCTTTCCAAAATTTATTAAATAAAAAAATATGGGATTTAACAATCTTAACACCATTCCAAAATTCACCATCTTTAAAATTTGTCTTGAACCCTTGTATATCACTTATAGATGCTAAATCATGGGCATCACATACTCAATTCAGTAAAGGTGGATTAATTGGTGTTCAAAAGACTTGGTTATCCAAAAATAAAACACCTATTTTGTTTACAAATGGATTATCAATAGCTCATAGAAATATTGGAGATGTCTTGAATAGTGCATCAGATTCTATTCGTAATGATGCTGGAGATGATTTTAAAATTGGGTTTCAAAGTAATTTGAAAATTGATACAAGAGAATTCTTGGGTGCATTCCCATTGAATGGGATAAAATTTGATTTGATTAATGAATTTGCAGGTTTTAATAGTGTTGATAATTCATCAACTTCATCAAATGTTGAAAAAGATTTAGAGTTGGAAAAATTTAACAAGACAATTTTAAAATTTGAAAAAAATTCATCATTTTGGAATAATAATTTCACAACAAGTTTTGATTTTAATGTTGGATCAATCTTCCAATTAGATTCTAATAAATCTAATGATCAAATTCATATATCTGATAGATTTTTCCTTGGGGGATTAAACTCATTAAAAGGGTTCCATTTAAACAGTGTTGGTTTAAAGAATGGACATGATTATATTGGAGGTTCATCTTTTTTCAAAACTGGATTCACATTCTATTCCAAAATTCCAAATACTAAAAACTCATCACCTTTAAGATTATATAATTTCATTAATCTTGGTGATGTTTATAATTTCAAATCAATTGAATCTTTTACTAAATTGATTCAAAATGGTGATATTATTGGGAAAAGTGCAATTGCCACAGGTGTTGGTTTAAGTTATAGATCAAATAGTGCTATTGTGGATCTATCTTATAGTGTTCCGCTAAGTTCAAGAAGTCAAGATCGTGCTAAACCAGGTGTTTCATTCTCTGTGGCGTTGAACTTTTTTTAACAAGGAGTTTTTCTGGATATTCGTATATATAAATAGTTTATAAAAGTGATTGATGTAGTTTTGAAGGGCGTTTTAACTACAATCAACAAATTGATTAAAAGTTGTATATTATGAGCATCATCTGGTGAAGAAATTCAAGATTCAACGATCCAGATACTCCATAATATTGAGATCATGTGTGCTTAAGGTGATTCCAGTTAATGCTGAGCACTTCCTGAGAATGATACCAAACCACTATTGACTTTGAAACTCACTGAGCTTTGCGAAAAACAGAACTTAATAAAGATTCCAATCGGTCATATGGACCTTATAAAACATTGTAGGAAATAATGATATATTTCATTATAAGACCAAACATAGTTAATGGCTTCGCTAATTGAAGAAAGCACATTGCGATATATCCTTTAGAAACATACTTGTTAACAAGAAGACAATGTGAGTGTAATAGACTTCAACAATGCTGTTGATCAGAATTAATCAATTGTTTGAATTCAATGTTTTTGTAAGAAGTCAAGTTTGAAAATTGCCCCCTGATCACCAAAATTTCTATGAGAAAATCGCGAATGCCCAACTACAAATGTATCAATCAACAAATTAACAATATTCACATTACAATGGGTTAAATAATGATCATTCGTATACTCCAAGTGAAATATGATTGTTTGAAAGGTGTCGCTTGCTGGCAAGAGAAGATATTGGTTAGTCTTCATCTTCACCAACAAAAGATCACAAGAGCTAAATGGCAAGAATAAAATACATCAAAGCTGGGCGAATTTGAACACGTAGATGGAACACAGAAAGCTCTACTTGAGCATAAAAGACCTCAACTGAACTGGACTCCTAAAGATGGGTTTCTCAATTTCTTCGAAATACCGCTCGATTTTGATATTAATGTTAATGCTTTGTTTAATTTCAAGGACGTTTGAGAAGGTGAAAGTCCTGCATGGAATTGATTGATCGAAGGCTTTTATACTTTAATGTTGATGACATCGAAGACGATGGTAATGGACTACTAACATTAATTAAGATTGATATCTAGATGGTGAATTAGGCGCTTAGTTCTTGGTTACCACTAAAAGCACCCTGCGAACTAGCAGAATTGCCCTGGGTTGCAATGATTTGAACCGCTCCACACACACTAATCCTATAACGATAGCTATATATTCATTCTCTATTTCACCATGAACAATCGATATTGTTGTTTTGTTGGCGGCTATTCTCCACTTAGAAAAGTGGTCACGTGCAACGTCTAAGTAAATTAACAGTACTATGTAATTCTTGATACGCTTATGCTCATAGCATTAATTAATTGCGATCTTTTTACTGAATGTGACCTTTTCTATATTGTATTAGTTGTTCCATCGTTAAGCATGAGTACCAATGTTTATACTCTGTCATGCTCAACGTGTCATTAAGAAAGCGGTAAAATCAAATAAATAGTGATTCTTTCGGATACATTCCTTTTCCAAGTTTAAAATCTTATATATAAAATTGATAACGGTATATACTTTATATAACTATTCAAAAAGCGTACTTTCACGTTTCAAGTGTTGAATATTAGTTTTGATCAAAAATTGTGAATTTTTTGATTTATAAAAATTTTAAATTGAATTATAAAATCAGAGGTCGCTAAATTTGATTAAGCAAAAATCTAACGTCCTTTTTATATAAATTAACTACTAATTGATTCTGCAATGCTAACGTACTTCTGGATTTACTAATATACGTATTACATTAATAGGTATCAGTGCACATATAATCAAACGTTTCAATATAATAATATCGATCAAAGATGATCCGCGGCGCCCGGCCGCGGTGTGCAGCATAGTTATGTTTAATCAACTGACATTCAAAAATGTTTTGAAAAGAACGTACAAGGTCCAAAGGCTGAAATCAATTGAATTACCAATTGCAATACCTGGCGGTTCGCTTTGGCAGCGTAATGATGAACTGTGAATGAAATCTACGACGTTAGTACAAAACCGCATTATCAAAATGACATTGAAATGTTGTATTAAAACTAGTCAAAATAGATGGAAACATTCAGACTTTTTAACTCATTTCAGAAAGTGTACCAAATGATCACATAAAGTACATCGATATGGTATACACTGATTCACTTCAAATCATCAATCAATTAATTGACATTTTTTGAAATAGACGAAACCAAGGTCCTATTAACAGTTTAACATAGAAAAAGTTTTCTTTAGTTCACAAACCGTTTACAATCCAGAGTTCTCTAATCCAATAAATGTTAATTCTCTTCATTCTTGTGCAAAAAGAGCATGTACTAGCAGTATTGTCTCTATTATTGCCGCCACCATGATCAAGTACGTCTACTTACTAGATATGAAAATATAAGAAATTCGCAATTCAAAACCGCAATTAGAAATCTCTAGTTTATTGAACAAAATCTGAGCATTTTGCCTTCAAGAAGGTTAAATTCAAAGTTGAAATCAAATTGAAATTGAAAAATTAATTCATATCACCAGAAAACTTACATAAGTATTATGTCATCTTCAGGTTAAGAAGAGTATTACTCAGGTTAAAAACTTCCAATGTATTAAAACGTACAATTTTAACCTTCAATCAACAACAGTTAGAATTGGCCAACAATTATACTGAAAAGAGTGTCAAGATGAGTGAAGTTGGCGAATCAATGGATATTGATCGTATGTAATCAACTGATTCCTTCAAAAACTCAATTTCTTTAGATTACTAACGTGAAAACAGAGCCAGAGTTAACAACAATACCAACAACGAGGGAAGGAATTCCAATCAAGTCATCTATAGAAGGTTATGTCATCATAGCACAAAATATACATGAAGAAGCAACAGAGGAAGATATTGCTGATTTTTTCCAAGAGTTTGGTGATGTTAAAAATATTCATTTAAATTTAGATAGACAAAGTGGATATGTTAAAGGTTATACATTAATAGAGTATAAAACTTTAGAAGATGCTAAAAAGGCAATTGAACAAGGTCAAGGTGAAGAATTGCTAGGTCGTGAATTAGATATTGATTTTGCATTTGTTCAAGATCAAGGTTTAGTTGATCCTATAAGGAAAACAGAGGAAAGAAAAAGAGATAAAAGTCCTGAAAGATCTTGATATTGAAATTGAGTTAAAAAACAGGAGGGAAGAGATGATCAATTACATATCCAGTTTAATACTCATATCAACTCTTGATGAGGTGGTGAAATCTATTGGTGATGTTATATCTTTGAAAGATGCCAGTAAGTAAGAACGGCCAGAACAAGGATCCCACTGCACAATTTTGTCCTACCCATTGATGAGAATAAACACATTGATTAAGGCGAAACAGTACTCTGTAGTTTGTTCAAAATCAAATCGTTATATAATATTGCAGTAGAGAATATGGGTATTAAGCGGCCTTTCTGTAATCTAGATATTTCAAAACTGCTGTTCAATCGCTATTGTTACACAGCACCAACTTGACACTACTCTCGACAAACTACAAATAACCTTGAATAAAAGAATAGCATGATGATTCAATGATAAAGTACAAGAGAAGATAATGTTAACAATCTTCATCTTGAAACCAAGAAACAATCATATTTGAATGGTAGAAGGACTTTTGACAGTGATCTTTGTTGAAGCTTCATATAACCCAACAGACCCATTTTTAGATGAAAACAAACTCACCATAATCAAAAGGCAGAAGAAAAGTTTATATTTAGCTTAACAATATACCCTTTTTCATGAAGCTTCACAGAATTCCGCAATCAAATGGTCAGAAAAACAATAGCAAAATGTTCAGCGTATCAATGGTTAACAATTTAACGAAGAAGGAGCCTTCGCTTTCATAGACGGAACACACCAACGATGCTAGACTTGGTCAAAATGGACAACTTGCTGATAAGCTTGATCTCTGCAGTGCAATCGGTATAAAAATCACCTTAAAAGTCATGAATTTTCCAGGTTTGTGGGCGAACCTAGTCTGATTTATAGCCCATAGAATTTAAAAACAGAGAACTTTTGGAGTTTGATTCCAAGTTGTGTCCACTTTTGATCAACCAAATAAATCCTTCAACAGTAATGTTATATAATATGAAAGTAAATAGCAAAACCATCCCCAGTGAGAAGTAGTGTAATGGTCGCTGATTGAAGGTCTAATCGAGTACAGAGTTGTCTAGTCACGTGATCTAGAATTAGTGTGTTGGAAATGAATATTAGGAAGTATTCTATAGAGATGAAAATGAGCAATCGAGATTGAATGGAATAGCTAACCGATAAAGCGTGTTTATCTCTATTTATCCCACATATTACTTCTATATTTGATGTGTTTTGAAAAATTGTGTATAGATTTTCTTTTCTACAGAGGAAAAATAAAAACAAACCCATGAATTAACTAAAAACATCATCAAAACGAGTAACATCAACATGTGGCTAATCAAATACACCACTGAGCCCAAAGATGACTCAGAGCCTCAGGATATTCTGCGATGGATCCAACCAAATGAAACGTTTACTTTTGGAAGAGGTGAACGTGTAACTTTTTCAACTCATAGTTCAAAAGTGTCAAAGCTTCATTTACAAATTTCAATACTTCAATCAATTAATAACTCTTCAGACCTTTCTCAATTGAAGTTATTAGTGGATGGGAAATTCACATCGATTGGTCAAGAAGTTATAAATAAAAGGCTATTACCACCTGAAGACCTAGATAAATCAATTGAAAGAATCTTATCATCATCAACAACCATTGTATTGGGGAAAAGTGGTAAAAGATATGATTTTATCAGAGAACCTATAATTTTCAACGTTACTGGATGTCCTGACAAGTATTTGAGAAAATTAAAAGATCTTGATATCAGTTATAGTTCACAATTTCTAAAATATACTACACATGTTGTTTGTTCAGATATGAAAGTTTCCACAACTACATTGATGGGCATGTTGAAAGAGATTGCAATAATAACACCAAGTTTCATAAATTCAATTGATCCAAAAGCAATAGGTCAAGATTTTGAAACCAATTTCCCAAATATTGATGATTTTTTACCTGATCCTAATGCAAAGATACGACATGGAAGATCCACTATGTTTAAAGATATTTTGTTTGTTATGGTTGAAGGTGGACAGAGCACAAGGTTCAAGAATGCATTGGAGGCTGGTGAGGGTCAAGTGTTAATCCTCCAATTGAATAAAGATACATCAAAGAATGAATTAGTCAAGATAATTGAAGATACATTGGGTGGAAAACAACTTGTTTTCATATCAATGATTTTCCAAGATGAAGATTTCCTCAAATCAGTTGTTGATCCAAGTACAAAGGAATACAATAGTTCCAAATTATTGAGTGAGCTTGCGAAAGGCTTCCAAAAATATGAAGTTACAATGGAGGATATTTTCAATGCTGTTAAAGATTTCAACACTGATTCGATTCTAAGGACAAGAGTTGCCAAATCAGAGATTCAAAGCTCATTACCAGAAGATCAACCTCCTTTGAAGAAGCAAAAAATGAACAGAAAGAAAAAACCACAAATTAAGCCACTAGACAGTTTAGATTTCTTTGCAGGTGGTGGGAAATTCGAATCAAGTCAAACTCAACCTAAAACTCAAGTCTCTGAAACTCCTGAGGAGAACCTTGATGAAGTTGAAGAACCTCCAAAGAAGAAAAAACAAAGAAATAGAGTACAAAGTCTAGCTAATCAAATGCTTGATACAAATTTCAAACCTAGCATGAATTCAATTCCTGAAAGTAATGATAATTCAACTGGATCACTAGCACCATCAAATGAACAACCACAACCACTAGTTCAAGTTGAAGAATCAATACCAAAAGATGAAGAAGATAAGGAGAATATTCAAGAGCCTTCAAAAGTGGAGAAACAGACGTCATTCCATAATGCAGTCATAAATGCAAAGAAATCTGCAAATCAAAGAATCAATACACAACTAGGCTTGGATGAAATAGTCACACCAGATGCGATTGATCAGTTACAAAATTTAGCAATTGTGGAAGTTACTAATATACCAATGAGACAACAAAAAACTTCAACAACACAATCAACAAATCCTCAATGGGCTGGTAGAAAAAATTTCAAGACTTTTGTCAAAAATGGTAAATCTAGAATAGCTTCAAAAGATCAAAGTTTTTTATATACCAGACAATTTGTCCCTTTGAAAAGTTTTGACCCTAAATATCCAAACAATCCAGCTGATGAGCTCACCAAAGATTTTGAAAAACAACAAGCTCAACAGGATCAAGTTCAAAGTGATGATGACGAGAATCCAGTTGAGTCATTTGCATTTAGAAATGATTTGAGACAACCAACAATGGTGGATAAAGATCAGCCTGCTACTAGAAGTAAACTATTTGTTGACCAAGATTCGGATTCAGAGGTGGATGATGGATTGAATATGGATGTTAGAAGAGATGAAGTTTCTAATGTTCCTGAATTTAGAAGACGTCAAGAGGAGGAACCTGTTGAATCTGTTAAGCAGAAAAAGGCAATTGAGAAGCAGATTCCTATACAAGTCGATGAAGATGATAGTGATGACGGTGATGATGACGACGATGACGATGATACACCAAAGTTTAGATTCAGATCTTGAATTACCATTTCGAATCTTTATTTGATATTTTCGTGTAGTTTGGCAAAATATTTTTTCAGTTTTGGCGCAAAAATGCGAAATTGTAGATTGGCGCGATTTTGTGACACAAACAGAAGAAAAAAACAAAAACACAAAAAACAATCAAAACATAAAGATTCAAAAACACAACCTCTAAAACTTCATTTCAACATGGTACCACAGATTGACTTCAACCCAAAATGGAGCTAGCAAGACCTCAGATCCTCAACCCAAAAAATCCAGCTCCGTACACCACAGGGGAACCAGTTGCTGAAGAAAATGAAGGAATGCTTCATTGTTTAAAGATCAAGAGAATAACTCAAATCAATTATGCTCAAGATATTTTTTCCAGTTTTGCATCAAAAGATATTTCACCAAAACATGTTCATGGTAATATGTTCATTTCAGTCCGGTTGATCCAAAGTCTTTGCCCTTATTGGTATAAATTATTCATTGTGATACCTTCAAAACTTGTCACCATTCTTAGAAAACCAATAATTACAGTTCCAAGATTTGTATTGTTTCCTCCAAAGTCTCCAGTAAATGAAGATGTTGATATGGATGAAGTGAGCCATCCTCAGAGAGATCCAAATCCTGTGTCTTACCAAATGAGAGCATTTGATGAGCTAACAATCCAGTTCAATGAAAATGATGTCTATGATTATGAAAAGGAATTGAATGCTATTGATAAGGTAATATTTGAAAAAGTTTCAAAAGGGAAAGCTGTTTGTCCATTTGCTATTTATACAAATCTCTTTGAAGTTAAATATCACCCAACACCATATTCAAATTTTTATCAAATTCCAGAAGATGATCTTGAAGAAGCTTTCAAATCGGTTGTTCAAAAATTTGATTGGTTTTTTGATACGTGTTTGAAGTACAAAATTTCAATTCTTCCAGAGCAGTTTTTGATTCCTACATCACATCCTAGGTTTTCAAGTTTAGGATCAGATTTGAAAGATTGTCTTAACCATACTCAACCACCAAGTTTAGTTTACTGCTGTAACAATAACTTTATGTTATTTGAATTTACCCAAGATGATTTAGAAAATATGATGAAGAGTTATTTTGATCAAAAAGATTATCTTGGTGATGGTGCATTGAAGTTTAGTGATTTATTAAGGAAAAGCTTGACACATATGCTTTTATACAGAGTTGATAACATCATTTTGTCAAATTATTTGATCAGTATTTATCTCAAGTTAGATTTTGAGTATTCTGGGATGTTACCAAAAGCTGATGGTAGCGTGGAAAGAATTATCAACTTCAAGTACTATGTTAGACGTTGTGATGATAGTGAGTGTACATTGAATGGATTAATATTATGGGCAATTTATAAACAAGCCAATCTTGACTTAAGAAAGAATCGTGAGATTGATGAAGAATTGACAAGGATTTGGAAAGATGTTCTTAAACAGGATGATAATGTTCTAGTTGAGACTAATTTGAAATTTAATCGTGAAATTTTTGATGATCTTTGTTTTGAAAGTAATAGTGAATATTCATTTATCCCCAATATGAGACCAAATTTTTATTATTCCATTCATTTAGAAGACCTTTCCAATGGTAATTATGTTGCTGCATCAAGACAGTATCCAATTTTCAAGTTTAGATTGAATAAAGATGATTTTGCAAAATTCTTTCTATCAACAAATGTGTTGATGGGGTCTAAAGAACAATTATTGGAATCAATAGGTGATCATGAATTGTTGTTATTCGTTCATGATTATATGAGATTGTACAAGCTTGCAGCCTATAAAAATTTGAAGAGGTTTATTACAGGATTATTCAAGATTTACAAAAGTAACGTGAAGCAGATATCAGAAAATTATCGTAATCAAAGGATTTTAGATTATGGTATGATTAGTATTGTTTCAAGGGCAAAACAAGAGAATGTCGAATATGTTGGATTTTTCACACTTGTTGAGAGTATATAAGACTGAAATAAATGTGTATTTGCTATTATGTTATTAATGAAACTCCGCATTTCCCCATAGTTCTAAAATAATCCAAATGCTCAGTGTTATCTCTTGTAAAACTCATACCGTATGAACATTGAATATCTTCAGCACCATCACAAAGTAATATATTGTTTAGATCAGGTAGAGCACCATGATTATATTCTTCATCAATGAAAACTTCATTTGAACAATGAGAATACCTATCAAAGATGAAATAATTATCACTTATTGGTAATTTAACAACTGGATCATTTTTATGAGTAACTCTTATTAATTTCCCATCAAGATTGAATTGATCAGTATTTATCCCAAATAATTGATCCAAATGTCTTGTTAAAACCAGATTACCAATTTTTGGTTGTCCCATTGTAATGACTAGTAAAGTTTTATTAAATTCAAGAGTCTTCATCCCCAATAATAAGGCAATTGCACCACCAAGGGAATGACCCATGATTAATATTTTATAATCTGGGTATTGATTAATTAAGTTAACTAACTCTATTGATATAATGTTCCAAGTTTTCAAAAATGAATAATAAAAACCTTTATGAATTTTACAACCAACACAAACATCATTCAATAACAACATATCTGTATTGATATCAATTATAGTATCTTTGAAAGATCTCGTACCTCGGAGTCCCAAGATTATCAGTTTCATATCATGATTTATTGCAAGATACCCAGTTGTGGGGAAATTTGAAGATGATAGTGTAAATTCATCAGATGTCCATTGTTGAATAACTTGAGTTTGTGGGAAATCTGAACAGTCATTATCACATTGGAATGGTGGTTGGATCTTGGATATATGAGAAATACAATAACTTTTGATGGTTAGTTAAAAAGAATAGTTGGATGATGTTGAGTCAACTTACGCTATATCCATTAGATGAGCATAGGCAACCAAGTCATCATAAAGGGATTGAGAAATTAGTTGGAATGAGAGCACCAGTGGGAGGAAATGGGTTAGACAGATTGTTATTGTTGATATCAGCACCATTTTGACTCGATGAATATCATATTGATGAGATGGGAGATTGTTTCTGTTTTGGTTGTGGATTGGGGTTTGTTATGTCTCTAATTTCTTGTATTTTTTTTGTGTCGTGAAGACAATAGAAAACAAAAAATCACTACAATTTATAGAATTATTATTAGAAAAATGTGTTTATTGTGAATGAACTGAAGAGCACAAGAAGTGAGATTGTAGGCAACTTCTATGAGTTAACTCTCTTCAAATTCCACACGATTTTGAGTAGCAATTGATTTCTTTTAGTGCTGGATTTTCGAAATGGATTCAAAAACATCAAGCACAAACAAAATCTAATCGTTTCGACCTTGGAATGCTTTACATCGATAGCTTCGTTATCAGGAATACCAAATATTCCAGAGTTAAAGCGCAATCACGCCACAGAATACATTTGGACTTCAAAGACCATTTGGAAAATAGAAGGACGTTGTAAAAAACATGTCAACTAAAACAATTCAGGTTCTCTGTGGTTAGCAAACAAACAGCTCATTCACAGCACTACTAGGTAGATAAATTTAAACTCACTGATCTATGTGTTGTGAATTAAGAAATACGGATAACTATCCATCATGAACGCCATTGGTTTATGCTTGTATGCTAAAGTAATTTAAAGTAATTGGTTGAAAAGAAGGAAAAACTTTTCGTGTTTTGAGGTTCCAATTAATTCGTGAGGTTGGGATTACAATTTACCGTGTAATTCAACTATTTATTGATTACGTGGTGGTGATGAAATGTCAATTGGTGTAATCGAATTGGCTGTTAACTACTAATTATGAAATATCTTGAAATTGTAGTGTATATTGACCAGGTTCTCATCATCTATAGTTCATTTACCAAGATTAATGAAGTAACCACATCAATTACAATGTCATACCATGAGTTGAACTGGATAAGTGCCTATGTAGCTGGGAAGCCAATAGAGCTCTCATCAGTCTCTGAGATCAAGAATCAATTATCTTCAAATATGGAAAACATACCAACTGAATTGGTCGAGCGTTTATAATATATATGTAGATGCTTGACTAATGGGTATCATGGATGTTCATGTTCAAACGTTCATGGTAAGCCATTAAATTTAACAAATTCAACAGAAATACGAAAAGCTTCGGTGCAATGACCAAAATATTCATTAGCGGTTTAGTTTTCTTGACCCATGTGATCCAAAAAACCATATTGGTTGCTCGAAGTTGATAGTTGTACTTCGTTCAAGTAAAAATTGTTTTTTTCTTCTTCACCAACAAATTTACGGTTTTTTCGCGAATTCACATGATCACCAGCTGACATAATAAACAGCGCAAATAATCTAAGCCGAGATGTTTGGCTTGGAATTTGGAACGAATATGAGTGACAGATGATGATTAGATTAGCTGTTGTATGTGGCTTGGTTCAGTATTGACACTGTTGAGGATGACATACACTGATCATGATGGTTTGAGCCGAGTTGTGGTTAAATGCCGGCTGCCTGAACAAATTTTATTAGGCTTAGAATGTGCAGAAGCGATGATAAAGGCTGAAGTACAAATAATATCCATGACCTTTTCAACGTATAGTACAACATCAAATACGTTCATTACTTTGCATATATAAACAGTCCAGTATTCCAATAAGGGAAGGTTCAAAGAGCTTATATACACATCAACAATATGAAACTCTTACTCCCGTTGTTATTTCTTGGTACAATTTCAAATTTGGTTTTTTCCACAACATCAAACTTCAATGCCCAATATTCAAGTGAACTGATTAAAAGCCCCAATTTTGACACAAGGCTTATAAATAATGAAGAAATAATCTCAGGTACAACTTATTCAACCGTCATACCGTCTGATATTGTTTCAACTGAAGAGGATGAAGAAGAGTCTCTTGATGATGATGATAATTTCTTAAAAGTCAAAGGTTTAGGTCGTTTACTCAAAAGAGGATTCCGTTCTAGCTTTAGCTCAAGTCGTTCAGGTTCAAGTAGCTCAAGCCATGGCTCATCAGGCTCTCGTGGTGGCTCTTCAGGTTCTCGTGGTTCCTCAGGTTCAGGCTCCTCAGGTTCTCGTGGTTCTTCAGGTTCAGGTTCTCGTGGTGGTGGATATCATCCTGCACTTGCCGGTGCAGCTGGTGGTGGTATCATCTATTATTATTTATGGCATCATGATAGATATGGTCATTCTTCAATCGTTAGCACTCAAACTAGTTATGTTTCTGAAAATGTTACAATCACTTCTGCAATCTCTGCAAATGGTGGAGCTACTTCATTTAAAGGTATAAGTGTCATTTATCTTGATGGATCCTTCAACTATTGGACCAAATTGATGCCATCCTTCATCGTTTGTCTTGCCACTGTCTTAATATCTTGTATGTGATTTTAATAAATGAATATGTTTATAAATATTATATCTGTAGATATCGCTTTGTTACGTAATCAGTATAACCAATTTTAACAGGGCGGCTACAAGAAAAAACTGATAATTGAATTAAAGAATCTCTTTTCTGAATCTTTCTTTTTGGATCAAGTGGCAAATTATTGAATACCCCAGAAAATGCTGAATTTGAGTATGGATTTGATGGTTAATGAGAGTGAAAATGTTTTAGAGAATGGTCAAATGCTGCTGATGCTCAAGGTCAAAGAACCAGGAACTGGCGATTCCAATGGCGGTAGTGAATTGGATGCTATGAACAAGATCATTGATAGAGAGATATCGAAACAATCATATAATGAACAGCTGAGTCCTTCTGATTCTCCTGATCTTGGTAAATCTAACCAAGATGGAATCAATCCAACACCTGTTAAAAGATCATCCATCTTGGAGTTCAATTCAAGTTATAATCCATTGGAAATGAATTGGCATCATGGTTCAATTGATTATAAACTGTTTTGTGAAATGTTATACAGACAACAACAACTGACTCAACAACAAAAACTACAAAAGGCAGCTTCCCAAAGACAACCTCTACCTCCACCACCAGGCCTTTCACAACATCCTTCAAGACCATCAACTCAAAGTTCATTCCAACAAAGTTCAAGACCACATTCACAACATGAACAATTGCTTCAATATCCCTATCCAAATTATCACGAGTCAAGACCTCAATCCCAATCTAGTCAATCAAGACCACCATCACAATATCAACTTTCAGAACTATTCTATACTCAACCGATACCATATTATTCAAGACCGCCATCTCAAATTCAATATCAGCAACATCCAGGAGTGCATCAACAACCTCCTCCTCCTCCTCCACCACCACCTCCTCAATTTTTCCCAAATCAACCACCATATTACTTCCCCCAAATCTTCCCATATCAAACAAAAGCATCAAAACCAAATACTGAAAATAATCAACAAAGTAAAAATGATTTAATTTTATCACCATCAATAATTTCAATACCATCAGGCTCAAGATTTTTTGTAATTAAATCATTTAATGAACAAGATATAATATCTTCATTTACTCATGAAGTTTGGTCATCAACTGATCTTGGTAATAATAGATTATCAAAAGCTTTTAATTCAATGAGAAATTCAAATTTGAAAAGAATTTTCTTATTTTTTTCAGTTAATGGATCCGGTCAATTTTGTGGAATTGCCGAAATGAAATCTAAAATTGTCAAGAAAAATGATGGCAATAATGAAGTTGATGATGATATTTGGTTAGATAGCTCAAGATGGAAGGGGAAATTTAAAATTCAATGGTTATTAATTAAAGAAATATTTATCTTAGACATCTTAAAATTCCAATTAATATACAACAGCAGTATAATTCAGATAATCATAATGAATTTGAAATGAGACCAGTTACCAATTCAAGAGATACTCAAGAGTTACCTTTTGAGATTGGTGAACAAATGATTCAAATTTTTAAAGACGTTGATTCCAAAACTAGTTTTTTACAAAAAATGGTATAAAGTTTAAACTTTGGCATTTTTTTTTAGTGTCGTTTAGATTTCCGGGGCTTCAAACCATTGAGAGCAAAAAAAAATCAAACGACTTCTTTCAAAAAGGTGTAAATGAATAAGAACAAATTCCTTTCGTTCTCCATCAATTGATTCCACCCCAATTCATAACAGAAATGCCATCAATTAAAACCCTTCCAAAGAATTGTAAATTCTCAACATTATCTCAATTAAGAGCTCAAATTAATACCCAACCCGTTCCACCTCCATCATCACCAAAACAATATGAATATTCATCATTATCACCTCATCAAAAAGCATTCTTAGATCGTGTTATTAGAGTGGATCAAGCTGGTGAATTAGGTGCTAATTATATATATGCTGGGCAATATTCAATATTACAACATACAAGACCTGAATTGAAGACTATATTAAAACATATGTGGGAACAAGAAATTCATCATCATAATACTTTTAATAAATTACAAGTTGAAAATAGGGTACGACCATCATTATTCACACCACTATGGAAATTAGGAGCTTATAGTATAGGTGTTGGTACTGCATTGATTGGTAAAGAAGCTGCAATGGCTTGTACAGTTGCAGTTGAAACGGTTATTGGAGGTCATTATAATGATCAATTAAGAGTATTGATGAATAAATTTAGTGATATACAAGCAAAAGATTTAAATACTGGTGAAATTATTAATGGTTTAGAAAGTGAAGAATTGCAAAATTTAAAAAATACAATTAAAAATTTTAGAGATGATGAATTGGAACATTTAGATACTGCAGTGGAAAATGATGCAGAAGCTGCTGTTCCTTATTGGTTATTAACAGAGGGGATTAAACTAACATGTAGATTAGCAATATGGACAGCTGAAAGGGTTTAATCAAACAAAATTATAATATTATATTATTTTTTAATACACATATAAACAAACTATTATACCAACCCATCATATAAATTTAAAGCACTAACAATACTAGGATCAATTTTAGAACCTTCTCTAAATTCATCCAAACTTATTTCACCATTTTGGTCTTTATCCATAAGGTTAAAAATTTTCTGTACTCTTAATTCAGGAGTTGCTTCATCTTCATTTAATTGAACCATACTACCAATCATTTTATAAATAGCACTAACAATAGCCAACATTTCATCATAACTTATCTTTCCATCATTGTTTAAGTCATATAATTGGAAAGCCCAAACAAGTTTCTCTTCTAATGAACCTCGACTTGTAATACTTAGAGCACATATAAATTCTTTAAAATCAATTGTACCATTTTTATCATCATCGAAAACATTGAAAACATAATTACTAAAATCTGTTGGATCACCAAATGGGAAGAATTGTTTATAAATCTTGATGAATTCAGCTTTTGTTAATTGACCTGATGGACAATCACGAAGAAATCCTTTATACCATTGTTGTAATTCTCGTCTATCAAAATATGTTGATTTTTTTAAAGATGTTAATTCATCTTTTGATAATTTTGAGGCAGCTTTACCCATTGAGGATGATTTGTGATTATTTGGATGTGTGAAAGATAGTTATAACTCTATTATTGCTTTGTAATTGTCTCAGGGTCCTCTTTTTTTTTGGAGTATGATTGTGGTTTTTCCCTGTACACTTTAATGAAGAAGATGCTCAGCCTGATTCTCAAATAATTTCAAAGACTGATTTGATCGGGGAAGCAGTGAGTTGATGTTGGTGATGATGATTATCTAATCTGCTTATATGGTATTTGTGTTTAGTGGTTGTCTTGGTTTTGTGGTTAATTGGAATTGTGGAATAGTTTCTTGCTGGTTTGAAATTTGGTGATTCTTTGGAGAATGAATAGATTTGGCAAAGTTTATATTTCCGAGGGTTGCAATGTCACGTGTATGTCGCGTGACTAGGTCGGATAATAGTAATCCCAACTAAGTGTCAAGGGGAAGTAATTGAAGAGATCAAGAAAGCTTATTAACTGAATTTAAGCTATTAAGAAATAAAATACTTTTTGTTTCCTTCTCAACTGTTGCACCCATGGTTGAAACCAACATCATCGACGTCACCATCAATTACACTTCCCACAGAACCCGAGGAACAACAGGGAAAACTGGAGTATAAAAAAGCTTGAAAGACCAAGTAATGGAAACAAAAAAGATTATGATAAAACGATATTCAATCAAGTCAAATCAAAACTAAAGTTATTTAAATTTTTGCAATTTACTGAGAGAATCCAATTTGACCGCTAATATCCGTCTTCCGCGAAAAGTCTTCAATTTTTTCAATTTTGATTGTTTAACCTTAAAACGGTTAAAACAAATTTCAATTGTTCAAACACTTCAAATGAGGTTCCAAGTGTTGAAGAATTGAAGTGTGCTATATATTATACTCGTCTTTAGCCTCAATTGATAAAACTCCATATATATAAAGGATCACAACCTTTTCTTCCCAACAATGTCGTCCTTCTTGAAGAAAACAACAAATCCTATAAGGAAAATATCAAATATGAGCAAATCTCATAAAACTTCATCAACACCCTCACCAGCTTCAACTCCAAGAGAATCAACTGATCAATCCTCAGTACATTCATCTCCAAAGCATCACCAAGGCAAAAAAGAAGAATCAAAAGAACAATCTTTATCTGATGATGAGCAAGAAGAATCAGTTGAATCTGATGAAGGTGGACCAACCCCATCCACGTTAGATAATGATTTATTACCAGATATCAAGAAAAACCCACCAGAGGAAATCGCTTTAACAGCTGCCAACCTTGGTATATTATTCGGTTTTGCAATGGCTACATTATTCTTCAGTACATATAAAGAACCTTCAATTTATTTAATGTCATTATCAGTTTTCCATTTTTTGGAATTTTACATCACAGCAAAATATAATCCTAAAAAAGTTCATAAAGAATCATTTATTATAAACAATGGATCATCATATACAGTGGCTCATACCATTGCTATTATTGAAGCTGCTGTTGAATATGTATTCTTCCCTAATTTTAAGAAATCCTTTAGTTGGATCAAGATTATTGGATTGATATTATTAGTTGGGGGACAAATTATTAGATCTTGGGCAATGATTACAGCTGGTAAATCTTTTAGTCATTTGATTGTTATTAAAAAGTCAAATGAGCATGAATTGGTTACTCATGGGATTTATTCTGTTTTTAGACATCCAAGTTATACTGGTTTTTTCTGGTGGGCAGTTGGAACTCAATTAGTTTTAGTTAATCCAATTGCATTAGTTGGATTCATTATTATTCTATGGATGTTTTTCAGTAAACGAATTAAATTTGAAGAAAAATATTTGATTTCATTCTTTGGTGAAAGATACGAAAATTATAGAAAAACTGCATTTGTCTACATTCCATTTATCAATTAAAACAAAAAATTAGGTACTAAAACATTCTATATATACATGTATCTACTTCTTGATGACCATTGGTTCAGTAGCTGGAATTGTAGTGTTGTTAACAGGAACTTGAACACCTTCGGCTTCATCTTCAACATTATCACCTTCATAGATATCTCTTTTATCAGTTAATTTAACTTCTTTGATTAAAAACATTAAAATTAGCATTGGTGCAATTATACCCAACCCGGTATAACCAATGATTTGAATGGTTTCTCTATAAGCTTTTGAGATTGCAATTCTTTCTGGAGTTCCCTTTTTAAAACTTTTAGCAACTTTAATAGACTTATAAATACTTGTAGCTTTTGATTTTGAATCAGTTGGTAAGTATTTTTCCAATTTATTTAATAAAACTGAATTCCAAATACCACCTGCAATTGCACTACCAATTAATGAACCAACAGAATTGAAAGCCATAAAGAATGCAGTTGACATTGCAATACCATCAACACCGGCAATAGCTTGAATTGTAACTTGTAAACCACATTGATAAAAACCTCTACCTAACCCAATGAAAACTTCCATAACAATTAACAAGACAGTTTTTTCTAATTTGCCATCTCTATTCATGAAATAAACTAATAAACCATGACCTAAAACTAAGAATGGAACACCAATCATAACATAAATCTTGGATCTTTTAGTATATTTCATCAATAACCCACAAATAACAGATGCAATATCAATTGTGGCTTTTTTAGAATTATCAATTCTTGTAGCTTCACCAGCAGTGTAATAACCACCAACTTGTAAAACGGTGGAAAAATAAGTAGCAAAAGATGAATTTTCACATAAATCTAATGCAACCATAACTAAAACAATAATCACAGTTTTATTAGTCAATGATTGTGGTGGGACAAATGGTTTTCTATTTGGAATTGGTTTATGTTTATAAAGGGCATTCCATGCAACAAAACACCAAAAAGTGATGAATCCAATAACCAACATCGCAATCAATTTACCCTCATGCCATCTATAAGAAGATTGTTTACCAGTTAAAGTGAATGGGATGAAAAATAATGCAAATCCAACAATTAATAAAACACCACCTAAAACATCTAATTCCACAAATAATAAATGATAGGTTTTCTTCCAAATTGAACCTTGTGGTAAATTCTTGAGCACTTGAATTTCTTTTCTTTGACCCAATTTTTTAGCTCTTTTATCTAAAATAGTCATGATTAAAGTTAATGGAATCATTGAAACACCAATGATTATAGCAAAGCAACCATACCCCCATCTCCAAGTTGAATGTTCCAAGAATGCATCCATAACTTCAGAACCAGCATATAATGAAGGCACAGCAGTTAGGGCACCAGGTAATTGAGACCAAATACCACGATTAATTAAAGATGTTGTATCTGCAATGAAAATTTGTTGGAAAACTCTATACCCGTTTCTACCAATTGCATAGAAAATCTCTGCAATGATATAAGTTTCCACATTACCACAAGCTGCGTATAATATATAGGCAACAGTATATAGGAAAATGGCTAACCCAAACCCTTCACCACGTCCTAATAAATCAGCTAATTTGGCCAAGATTGGATAAGCACAAATAGCACTAATTTTATAAACAACAGCAGCTGTAGCGATTAATGAATGAGCATTAAAACTTGAAGTTGCATAAGAATCCAAGTTTTTAGTAGAATCAGCAGCGAAATTCTCCACTAAAGCTGTGAATATTAAACCAGCATAAGCGATATATAATAATTTTTTAGGCCATGCAGTTTCATAAACTTGTTTGTTTTGGTTTTCAAGATCTTGATCAAGATCAGTACTATTAGTGGTTTGTTCTTTGATTGAAGAAGTTGAAGATGGTTTATCCAATGTTTGATCCAAAACTTGTTTTTTCTCTGAATTTGTTAACTCAGGTTCAACAATTTGGTTGAAATCTTCCTTCTTATTAGACATTTTGAAGGTGGGTGATTGATTTGATTAGATTAAATTGATGGGAAAGATTGGGTTCATAGTACTTTTTATATTAATAAAAGAAAAGGATTTTCCACCTGAATTTGAAATTGAAAGTGTCTTGGTATAAACAAATTATGGAAAAGATTTTTTTTTTCTTTCGCTTTGGTGATGAGGCATCTGGCATCTGTAGATGTAGGCAAGAATACACAGGGCTCAACATGCCCATGTTCCAAGTGCTCCAAGAAACCGTGGTCCGTTAGTTGTGCACTAGTGTAACTTTAATACCTTTTATACCAACGGACATACTCTATTGCCTCAGCTTTATCAAATCCATCTACACTGTAATAAGCTTTACTGTCGCACTTATCAACGTTCAGCCCCTTGAACCAAACCATCACAACTACCACCTTTAAACTAGTGAACACTCCATGGTTTAAACGTAGTACAACCACCAATCCTCAGCCTAACCATATAACCATCATTTCTCACTTCAATTCCCCTTCAAAATCTGTTCTATTGTGCAATTGTTGAAGCCCGCTTCTGTCCAAAACCTTTGAAAAGTTTTTTCTTTTTTTTGTGCCACGCCAATTTCCAAAGAAAAAGGAAATTGAGATTTGGGAATTCGCGAGTATTGAAGAGTTGGGAATTGAAGAGGTCTTGGATATTGGACGGTGATTGGGCGAGGAACTGGGTGCGGTTAATTGAATAGTCTTAGCAGTATGAAGAGAGAGAGTTGTGGAATTTGATTGAACAATTCTGCGGTATTTGACTCTCAATAAACAGTAGGAAGGGAGTTCTACTTTACTGTTCACAGCTATATCTAGTAGCTGCTTTGGTCACCTCAACCACTGAGTCTCCTAAAGCAGTTTGAATCTCTTGAATACTATAGCTTCTCTACACTATTTAAATAAACTTACACTATAGAAAGCTTATACCACATCACATGACTCTCACGTGTCGTATCACATGATCCGAATGCTGACCAGCAAACGCGGTTTATAGCAAAAATCAACTTTTTTTTGTTTAGACGCGTTTTAACATTACAAATTGATTTCATCTGATTCATTAATCTTGGAATCATATTCTTTCCACTATTCATCATCACCACACCATGTCTGATAATAGTAAAAGAGCGCTTAACGAAGTGGAGAATATAGATCCAACTTCAAAGAAGGCAAAAATCGAAATTGGGATTGATCCAACTCCAGATGGTACTGTGGAAGAATTAACAAAAGAAGCTCATTCACTACCTGTTTCATTACAATCTACTCAAGATGATCAACATCTCCATCAATCTCAAACTTTCAAGGCTAAGAATGCCATGGCTCAGGTGGAACCTTCAAAATTTGAAAAAGAATTATTATCAATGAGTAATGATATTAATATCAAAAATTTAACAGCTGAAGATCAAACTTGGGAAAGACCTTCATTACCAAAAGATTGGGATCCAAATACACATGACATAACATTTCAACAATTAGATGCTGAAGAAGCGCTGACTGATGGTTCGTCAGCCGTGAGGTTTTTCGGTGTAACTCAAGAAGGTTATTCAGTTTTATGTAATGTTACTGGGTTTTTACATTATTTTTATGTACCAGCTCCAATGGATTTTAGAAAAGAACATGTATCAACTTTTACTCATTATTTACAACAAACTTTTAGTGGTGTTCACAGCGTGGGATTAGCTTTCAAAGAATCAATTTGGGGGTTTAATGGGAATCAAAAAGTTTGTTTTTTAAAAATTGTTGGTGTTAATGCTAAAGATATACCCAAAATTAGATCTGGTTTTGAAAAAGGGATGGTTTCATGGAATGGGATGTTTAATAATGGTGGTGATGGTACAATGACTTATGATAATATTCAATATCTATTAAGATTGTTGATTGATTGTAAAATCACTGGTATGAGTTGGATCACATTACCAAAATCAACATACACCATCATTAATAGTCATTCAAAATTATCAAGATGTCAATTGGAGGTTAATATTGATTATCATGATTTAGTTTCTCATCAACCTGAAGGTGAATGGTTAAAAATGGCCCCATTACGTATCTTATCATTTGATATTGAATGTGCTGGTAGAAAAGGTATTTTCCCAGAAGCTGAACATGATCAAGTTATCCAAATTGCTAATGTTGTCTCGAGATCTGGTGAATCAAGACCTTTTGTTCGTAATGTCTTCACAGTAAATACTTGTTCTCCAATAACAGGTTCTGAAATTTTTGAACATCAAGATGAAAGAGATATGTTGTTGGCTTGGAGAGATTTCGTTACAAGAGTGGATCCAGATGTTATCATTGGTTACAACACAACTAATTTTGATTTACCATATTTATTAGATCGTGCAAATGCACTTGGATTAAAAGATTTCCCATATTTTGGTAGATTGAAAAATATCAAACAAGAAGCTAAAGATTCCGTCTTTAGTTCAAAAGCTTATGGTACTAGAGAATCAAAAGTTATAAACATTGATGGTAGAATGCAATTGGATCTTTTACAATTCATCCAAAGAGAATATAAATTAAGATCATATACTTTAAATTCAGTTTCTGCACATTTCCTTAATGAACAAAAAGAAGAAGTTCAACATTCCATCATTACAGATTTACAAAATGGTACTAGTGAAACAAGAAGACGGTTAGCTGTTTATTGTTTAAAAGATGCATATTTACCCATGAGACTATTAGAAAAATTGATGTGTCTAGTTAATTACACAGAAATGGCTAGAGTTACAGGTGTTCCATTCTCATTCTTATTAACAAGAGGTCAACAAATTAAAGTCATTTCCCAATTATTCAGAAAATGTTTAGAAGTTGATCTTGTTGTACCAAATTTACAACAGAGTGGTAGTTCAGATGTTCAATATGAAGGTGCCACGGTTATTGAACCTCATAGAGGTTATTATGATGTTCCAATTGCCACATTAGATTTCAGTTCTCTATATCCAAGTATCATGATGGCCCATAATTTATGCTATACAACATTATTAAATAAACCAACTATAGAAAGATTAAGTTTGAGAAAAGATGAAGATTATACAGTTACCCCATCTGGTGATTTTTTCGTTAAATCAACTCAAAGAAAGGGAATTTTACCAATCATTTTAGAAGAATTGTTATCTGCGAGAAAAAAGGCAAAAGCTGATTTGAAAAAAGAAACTGATCCTTTTAAAAGAGATGTTTTGAATGGTAGACAATTGGCTTTGAAAATTTCTGCTAATTCTGTTTATGGGTTCACTGGTGCTACTATTGGTAAATTACCTTGTCTTGCAATTTCATCTTCAGTTACTGCTTTTGGTAGAGGTATGATTGAAAAGACAAAACAAGAAGTTCAACAGAAATATACAATAGCTAATGGTTATGAATTTGATTCTGAAGTTATTTATGGTGATACCGATTCTGTCATGGTTAAATTTGGTTATAAAGATTTAGAAACTTGTATGAAATTAGGTGAAGAAGCTGCTGATTATGTTTCTACAAAATTTTTAAACCCAATTAAATTGGAATTTGAAAAAGTTTACTTCCCATATTTGTTGATTAATAAAAAAAGATACGCTGGGTTATATTGGACAAGAACTGATACTTTTGATAAAATGGATACAAAAGGTATTGAAACTGTTAGAAGAGATAATTGTCGTTTGGTTTCAAATGTTATCACTAAAATTTTGGAATTGATTCTAGAGAAAAGAGATGTTAAATCTGCTGAAAGTTATGTCAAGCAAACAATTGCAGATTTATTACAAGATCGTGTGGATATGCAACAGTTGGTTATTACAAAAGCTCTATCAAGACAAGATTATGCAAATAAACAACCTCATGTGGAATTAGCTGAAAGAATGAGAAAAAGAGATGCCGGTTCTGCTCCAACTATTGGTGATCGTGTTGCTTATGTCATTATCAAAACTGCTGGTAACAAGAGTTATGAAAAATCAGAAGATCCATTATACGTTTTAGAACATAACTTGCCAATTGATGCTAAATATTATTTGGAAAATCAATTAGCAAACCCATTAACAAGAATTTTCGAACCAATTTTGGGGGAAAAGAAAGCTAAAGAATTATTAACAGGTTCACATACAAGAACAGTTACAATGGCATCAGCATCATCGTCAACTGGTGGGTTAATGAAGTTTGTCAAGAAAGTTGAAACTTGTAAAGGTTGTAAAAATCCATTACCTAAGAACAATCTAGGTGCATTATGTGACAATTGTAAACCAAAAGCAGGTAAACTATATAGTGAAGCATTAGCTGGTATGAATGCTTTACAAGTTAAATTTTCAAGATTATGGACAGAATGTCAAAGGTGTCAAGGTTCATTACATCAAGATGTTTTATGTTCAAACAAAGATTGTCCAATCTTCTATATGCGTAAAAAGGCACAAAAAGATGTTATTGCACAATCAAAAGAACTTCAAAAATGGAATGATACGTTTTGGTAATAGATTTTAGTACATATTTATTTTTCATTATCTAGATGTACACTGTAGACTGTCATGTATCATGTGTCTATAAAGAGAGATCAAATTCGCGAACTGTTATTTGATGATATCTTGACTATGCAAATGTTGACGATGATTTGCCAATGGGAGTAAAAAAAAAGCTGGTACTCTACAGAATCAGACTTAGTTATCAAGTCACATCTCCTGTAGCCTTTAATCCACGGAACTCGATAGTGTTGAGAAGGTGCTTCGGACAGCTACGGAACTATGTTAATAATACACGAATTAAATATAACGTTCATTCATTATGTGCTCTTCTTTGCCCTATTTAAAGGATTATCATCTCTTAGCAGCAATGGTGTATCATCATCTTCACCGTCACTTGTAAGATCAATAACAGGATGCGCAGCTTTATCACCTGGATTAATAGGAGCTTTCTGAATCAGTGGTCTTTTCGGATTCTGTTGATCAACTTGGTGTGGTGAAGGTGCTCTTTTCTTTTCAGCTATATTAACAGGTCTCTTAGAAGGCAGGAAAACATTAGCAGTTGATCTTGGTTTACCCAAAGGTGGCGGACCTTGTTGATTACCAATCACTGGCGAATTTTTAGTAGAGCTTGATTGGGATGTTGATTGGCCATTTAACCCATCTTTCTTTAGCAATGCATTAGGATCAATATTAATACCCAAAATACCACCAGATACTGCTGGCTTCTGAGGTAAAGAAGGTGGGTTGTTTTGAACAGCAGAATTTTCATTCGCTTGAGATTGTCCCTGTTGTCCATGTTGTTGTTGTTGATGAGGAGGGTTCTCATGTTGTTGTTGATTTGTGTTCTCAGAAGAAAATCTCGATGGTGAAAAAACAGAACCTGAGGGACGCAATAAGCTATTGGCACTCCAATTTGGAACATGAATATTATTAGCAGCACCAGATGAATTTGAAGGTTCAGGTGGTTGGGCGGATGTACTGTTTTCTCCTTGGTTTAAATCAATTTTAGTACCAGGTCGATCTGGTTTAGCAGGTTCATGATTACCTTGATGATAATTTGGCACCTTAAACGTTGAAAAAGGAGGCACAGGTAAAGAAGCTGGTACTTCATTTGTTGTTGAAGGATTTGAGCTGTGCGTATGGGCATTCAAATTATTACTCGATGTGCTAGCAGACACACGATGAGCATTAATATCGTCCTTCAATTTCTGAATATTATTTATCAAACCAGCATGACCTTGTGTTTGGACAACATTGACAGTATTTGCCCTATTCAAGCCATTTCGCTGCTGATAATTTTCCAAACTTGCTTTCAGATTTGATTGATCAACCGTTTGACTGAAAATAGGATTAGATGTAGCTCTTCTTTGTTCAATAGGTTTAGTCCCAGTTTGACCATTTTTATCATGTTGTATATCAGCACCATAAACATCTTTGACGCGTTGCTGTACCGGATGTTGTTCAGGAATTGAAGACGAGTCTTGTTGGTTTGGACCTGATGAAGCAGCAGCAGGTTGAACTTGTTTTGGAAGTGACCTTTGATTTTCCCCTGTAGTTACATCCGATGCTGAGACTGTTGAAGACTGATGATGAGACTGTTGATGTTGCTGGAGCTGTTGAAGTTGCTGTTGACGCTGTTGAAGATCCCTTTTTTGCTTTTGAATTCTTTGCTCTTGTTGTTCCTTTTGAAGTTGTTGTTGAAGGTAAAGCCTTTGCTGATGGTCTTGGGAAACAGGCAAAACTTGAGATTGAGGATTTTGTTGATGATGATATAGCTGCTGCTGAGCACCATTTACATGAGGAAGCTGCTGTTGTTGCTGCAAAGGAGAAGTATTCTGGCTGACCACATTAAAAGGTGGAGGAAATCCATGATTAACTAACCCAGGGACTGGATAATTTGTTGATAATCTATCAAATCTTTGGTGGCTTGGAACAGCAGGTGGAACCAAGGGACTATTAGCCTTATTAGCACTCTTTGCCCTGTTAATTCTCATTCTTAATTGATCTAGTTCGTTTTTTTCAGCTTCATAAGCACTCAACTTCTTCTGAGGCACTGCCGTTGACAGATTTGGTGATGATGTAGAAGATGGTGGTGACATTGAATTGGCAACATGGGCCCCAGGTTGTTCAGTAAGTAATGGACTTCTATTTTGATGAGTTCCAGTGCTAGAACTCTCTTTTGATGAAGAGGAAGCATTTGATCCAATCGCTGGTGAAACATTGGCCTGTTGATAAGCTCCCAAAGGTCTACCTTGTTGCTGATGCTGTTGCTGAGCTGGAGGAGGAGGTGGTGGTGGAGGAAGTTGTTGTTGTTGCTGCTGTAGTGGTGGCGGTGGTGGTGGTGATTGATGTTGAGATACTTGGAATGGTGGTTGAAGGTGACCACCATTATTGCCATTATTTACCACAGCTGGATCCGGTGACATAACTGGTAACCCTTGTAGTGTTGCAACTGGATGAACCTGTTGAAGAGGAACAGAAGGCTGATTTTGAGCTGGTGTCTGTCTTGGGGCAAGCTGAGGAAGTTGATGAGGTGGCACCGCCTGTCTCAAAATTTGATGTGGAGCACTGTTTGATTGTTGTTGTTGTACATGCTTCTGAGTATTTGGAGGTGATGGTGGTGGTGGCTTCCTTATCAGGGGGCTGTTGTTGTTGTTGTTGTTAGAAGATTGCACAAGTACCTGATGCTGGTGTTGCAAGTTAGAATGACCGGAATTATTAAGTGATGCAGGTGGTTCATTTGAGCTCAAAGGTACTGACCCGTGACTTTGATTTTCTTTTGGATCGTTAAACAAAGAGGCAACGGTTGAATCAGGTGTTGTATCTGAACTATCAACAATAGCAGGGGGTTGTCTTCTCGGAAGTCCAGTGGAAGCAGTAGAAGCATGTGTAGCTGTTGTGATAGGAGTAGAGGAGCTTTCTCTTGATGAAGCAACTTGCTGATTCGAACCTGACTCCCTTGTACTAGGAATGGAAGATGGTGTGTTATTACTTTGAATTTGAGGTAACGAAGGTGGCCCTGGATTTTGCTGCTGAGCTTGAGGTTGCACTTGAAAAGCGTTTTGTTGTTGTCCCTCTGTCTGAGCTTGCTGATGCTGATGATGGTGGTGTTGTCCTTGTTGCTGAGGTTGTTGCTCGTGGCTCTGAGGTGCTTGAACTTGAGGTGCTTGAGCTTGAGTTGGTGCTTGCACTTGATCTTCGTCCTCCTCATCACTATCCAAGCTAATAACAACAGGTGAGTCCATCAAAGAAACCTGTTGTTGATTTGAAGATTCCGATTCCTCTCTTTTCAAGTTTGTTGGTGTACCAGGATTTGGATTAGCACCAGGTGTACCTCTTTTGCTATTGTTGTTATCATCACCTTCTATGACTGGTTTCCAGTTACCATCTAAATCAATTTCAACAGTTTCCACATCTTCATGAGTATTCTTCATAATATCCATCACGTAATCATCAATAGATAAATCCTTCACTCTCACTGGGGTAGAACATACAGGACATGTCCATGTAGGAGCTTGTTCTTGTAAATAAATGAAGGAAAGGGCATCAAAACATGGTAAATGTTTACAGCTGATAGATTTAGTTGGATATTTTAATCTTGTGAATGATAATGGACACTTCAAACTCAACCTTGTTGAAACTTCTTGTATATCATCTTCATCATCACCATTTTGAAATTCATCAAGTGTTTTTTGTTTTCCAATATGTGGATTTGCCAAAATTCTTTGTAACAATTTTTCTGGTGAAACTTCTTCAACTAAATAACAAAAGATCAGGTAATCAGTTTTGGAAAATGCATAAACCATATCCAAGTTATTGGTACGATTTGGAGCAGCAATATAAGGTGTTAAATTGGCTGGTCTTGCAGTTCCTGGTTTATTTTTCAAACCCTTGACGTTATCTTTGACTAAAGTACCATTAAAATGTATCTCTAAAGGTTGTGGAAATTCAATCAATGCATCTGTGGATGGTTTGGATTTATCAAAAGCACCACACAACAAAAATAATTTGTACTTTGAAGATGATTTCAACAAATTATGATCTTGTTCATTCAACACAAATTGAACGCGGCAGGTACCTCTTGTCTCTGGAGCTTTGAAACAGTGACCAGCATTAGGGGTAACCAATTTCTTCAACACAAAGAATGGATTCTCTTTGAAAAATAACCAAGCGCGTGTAGGATTCGTTTGAGATTTGGGGAGAAGATCTTGTGAAGATGAAGGATTTTGTTGATGTTGTTGTTGGTTGTTGGCCATATTATTCAACCCATTTAAACCTTGGTAATGACGATAAGCGACTTCAAACGTAGGTATATTTTCATAATTAGCAGCAGCCTTCACTATATGGCCAATTGCCATCACTCTGATACTGTCTCCTCGTTCACGTCCTGTTTGTAGATATTTTTTGATTCTATCAGCGACATCAGCTTTACGACCCGCTTGTGCAATGGAAAGGGCTTTTGCCACCAGCTTCAAGTCAGATAGCCTCAACAGGCTGATCTGTTGATATATATGCTAATCATGTTAGTAACAAATTTCTCAAATCAATAGATGTGTGTTATTCTTTTATAAAACACGATAAAATAATCACATACCTGATACTCTTCCACAGACACCTCGCCAACGTTTGGCCGACTCATTATGCGTATGCAGAATATATATGAATGATTTGAACCAGCCCAATATCTTGATTTGACACTAGTTTTTGATGGGGTTTTCAATGTTTTGTCAACTGTTTCTACTGCACGTCTCTCTGTCTCTCTAACTACAATTTTCAGATGGCCAAAAAAAAAAAAATTAAAAAAAAAAATTATCCTCTATTAGTGGCCGGAACGAAAAAATATAAACGTATTTGAATTTGAATTAGAAGTTGTGGAAATTGGATTAAAATATAACCAAGATTGTAGAAATTCCAGATCTCTTTTAAGCAATAAATAAATAATAATTAATAATCATTTTTAATTGTAAATGTATTGGTAGTCAAACACTGAAGAAGGCTCACTCTGTTTCCGTTTCCAAGATGTGATCTCCATTTTTTGAGTATTCATTCTAAACAACCGTACTCTTCTTTCATATTTGATTTTAGTGTTACCATAACCACCTTCACCAGTTCCACCACCATAGCATAACCAAAGGGGTTTCAGTTTGTTATCTTTATCTTCACTATGGATACAGCATTCATTAGTGTGTTCGTGACCAACAGACATTGCCTGGACATTGATATCACTTAGGGTTTGTCTTATTTGTGGATTTGTCTTTATTTTCAATTTGCTTTTTTCATTATAAGCACCCACTATGGCAAATGCTGATTTTGGTCTATATTGTTGTATTGGATGGTGTTGAAATTCTAATGAAAATTTTGGTTTTTCAGTGAATGAATCAAAAGTTTGTTTTAGAAACTCTTGTTGATTGACATCTTCTTGGAAAATATCTAGTATATAGATGACATTTTGTAAATGGTCATTTTTGCTATCATAGATCCTTAATGCATAATTTGTTTTATCTCCAGAGATGGAATTATGATGTTGTTTTGGGTCATTATTACCCATCATAGAATAAGGTAATTCCATTATGAAATTGATGATCTCCTCTCTTGAAGCATACTGGTTTTTGTCATTTTCACCCAAAGCGATTGCAAATGGAATCGATCTTGAGATAAATGGTGATAATGCTTTAAGTATTGCAGTTTGATAATCCATTGTATTGAAACCATCAATAATATCACCTGTGAGCACAACAAGATCTGGAGATTCTAAATCAAGAACTTGATGAAGGAAACTTAAAGTTTTAGCATCTGCCTTACAGCCATGTTCTTCATTGACTTGATCTTTACATGTACCAAAATCTGAATTGAAATGTAAATCAGAAACTTGTAAAATTTTAAATTCATCATTCTGTTGTAGTAAGATTGGCACTTTCTTTAAAATATCACCTTTTTCATTTAATGGGCCACGATGTACCGTTATTTTAGCATTAGAGTTTATATTACCATTAACCAATGTCCAATCAGCTCTTGGTTCAATAATGTCATTACCAAACAGGTATTGCACATTTGTTATAGCGTCTTCTGAGTTTGATTTATCATATTTAGCCCAGATCCCATCAAATCTTAGTTCCCAATTGTTGTAATTATAAGTAACATCTAGTCTTGATTTAGGACGACCACTTCTAGATTGAGCATCATTAACAACATAAAACGGTGGATCTTTTGAAGATTGATCCCCTATGGCAAGATCCACTATTGCCCTACCTGGGGAATTGAATCTTTTCTTTGTAGAAATATGGACATAAAGATATTCTCGATAAAATGACCAAGAACTGGGGCTTTCACCATTTAGATCTAGATTTTTATCCACTCTATGCCAAATAATATCACCATTGTCATAATCTGAATTCTCAATGATTTGATTACAATGACCATACCATCTATAGCATTTGATTTTCTTGATATCATCGAATGGACCGCCTCTATAAGGTTCAAGTTGATGTAACCCGTTGTGATAAATATTTCTTGTATGGAGACTGAAAAATGACAGCACTATGTATAGCAGCACCGCAAAAGGGATCAGTACTCTTTTGAAAAACCTTTGGAATTTATATGAAAGCAGCATCTTTGGAAAGCTAAGGGTTTGTGTTTGTTGAAGGGAATAGCTGGGTATTAAACAGGGATCTTTGTTCTCTTTGTTGAGCTGATGATGATGTGGTGTAAAAAAAACGAATGGGTTATAAAAAAAAGTAGCTGTCAAAAGAGATGAGCAGGTTGGAAGAGACGAGGGTGATGAAGGGATTCTGTTAGAGGGGCTAATACTTCATTTGCTAGTATGGATAGACTCTGTATCTGTTTATGGGATGTGTTCTGGCTTGGATCAGGTTCATTTCCATTTGAAATTTTGGGAGCCCAACTCCTTCGGCAGTTGGAGGGAACTAAATTTTTCTCTTCTTTGATGATGTGAAATTTGGCGAATCTTGAGATTTTAGAACGGACACAAATATTTAGAAAAAGGGACCCTTTTATGGAACGATACAGAAGATCTAAAGATCTTTACCAGTAAGCTATAATCAAGAAAAAAGGCATCTGATCTTTTCAAAGTAAACTTGTATACCTGTTTCTTGTTTCTTCATGTTCCAATTGTAGGCTTTTCTGGCTAGATTCAGGTACAGGCATGTGGCTTACGTCAGAAACTGTCAAAATCGTCGTAATCTGAATCATCATCTATAAAACGTTTATAACAAGGGCCTGAACTTTAGAGCCTTTAGGCAGGAATCCTCCTGCTACTGTCTTGCTCGATGGAAGAATCAATAGACCGTTGGCACCAGCCAAGCTTCCAACACGGCTACTTCTTTGGAATCCAGTGGAGTCTGCAAACAACTCATCACCTATAGTTGATTGATGAATATAAACTCTTTGGTATTCAGGTCTTGGATCAAGCTTGGTTTGCTTTGTTAACGTAACATTCACTTTGGAGAATCCTGGCAATTCTTTAGGATCTTGCAAATTTATAACTCCACTGAATTTCCTCAAAGAAGGTAAAACAAACAGATGTGAAGTAACACTAGCAGAAGCTGGATTACCAGGTAATGCAAAGATAACCTTTCTCTTTCCCTTGACTTCAATCGTTGCAAAAGTAGAAGGCTTACCTGGTTTCATTGCAACTCTTCCAAAATGAATTATTCCTCCTAATTGACGTTCAATCGTTGGCTTCAACAAATCTAATTCACCCATTGAAACACCACCAGTAGTTATAATATAATCTAAATCATCTTCGAGGAATGCCTTTCTAATTGTTGCCTCTGTAGCTTTCGATGTGTCTTTGGCTATCCCTAAATCTTTGGTCTCGTACCCCCAATTGCGGAAAGTTTGTAATAATAAAGGTCTATTGGTATCATAAATTTGACCAAATTTCAGTTCACCAGTTGGACAATTCTCACCAAGATCAACCAATTCATCACCAGTAGATAAAATACCAATCTTAGGTTTCTTGAAAACTTTGAGCGAAGTCACACCAATACTAGCTAATAATCCAATTTCGCCACCAACTGGTGATATTTGTGAGCCTTTAGCCAACGCCAAATCACCTTTTGCAATATCAGTACCTTCACCTCTAACATTATCGTTCTCTTCAACATTAGTTGCCAAAATTTTAACCTCATCTTCCTCTTCTCCTTCATCTTTAGTTGAAATCAACTCTGTTTCTTCAACTGGGACAACTGCATTAGCACCATCGGGAATTGGCGCACCAGTGGTGACTCTTGCAATTGTGCCTTTTTGCAAAGTTGAAGAAACACTAGGAGATGCATGTGACACTTGTACAACTTTATAAACACCTGCGCCATCTGAGTTTATAACAGCATACCCATCCACTATACTAGCTCTAAAATTTGGAACATTTATGTTGGCATAAATATCTTCTGCAACGATATATCCAGTAATTGAAGGATCATTGATTTTTTTGATTTCGACTTGAGGAGAAGGCGTGAATTCATTGATAAGTTTGAAGGCTTCATTGACTTCGATCATTGGGTATGGTGATTCTCTTGCCCTTTGAGTGATTGGTTTACTTAAATCATTTGACAAGATATGACGTTTGACACCATGATGGCCACCTTCATGAGCATGATGATGATGGTGGTGATGATGACCATGGCTATGAGAATGTGTATGCTCTTTAGCCTTTGGCTCTGACTTGTGTAAATGTCTCGATCCTGCTGAACCAATTTGTTTTAAAGCATGGCCCAAAACACCAATTATACCTTCAATGTTTTCCACTGCACCTTTTGGTGAGCCTGGGATTGTTACTATCAAAGTCTTATTTCTGATACCAGCAACAGGTCTTGACATCATTGCATAGGGGGTAATTTTCAATGAATAACTCATCATGGTGTGAACAATACCACTCGCTTCTTTTTCAATCAATGGCTTCACAGCTTCAGGTGTGACATCTCTATCACTGAACCCAGTACCACCAGATGTTAAGATCAATTTCAATTCATCAGTTTCAGTCCATTGTCTTAATTTCAATTGAATTTGTCCAATATCATCAGGTATAATATCCTTCTTGATTATCTCATATCCTGGATTTAACTCAGAGTTGGCAAAGAATTCTTCAATCTTGACGGACGTTTTATCTTCTGAGTTGTCCTTAGACGCTGTATCCGAGATCACTAGTAGTCCAACTTTGAAAGACGACATCTGTATATGGTTAAAGGAAGGTTCAATTGGAGGTAAAAAGAATAATGGACATTATGACTTATTTGGTTGTTGACGTTTTTGATCTCCGTTTTAATAATCTCCGCTTAGAGATAAGCTCCTTAGGCTCAAATTTGGAATTCGCACGCACAGAGCTAAGCAAAAACGGCTAGGCAGAGAGGCTACACTGGTTGTACACAAATATTTAATCATTAATTCTTCTAATACGTTGGTGGTGCATTCTCTTTATCCTCTGAGTTCTCATCATTCCCTTTCAAAGAAATCTCACCTTCCTGGTTAGTGACGCCTGCACTCTGTTCCATTCCATTACCATCTTCTTCTTCATCTCCTTCTTCGTCACTTAATTCCTCATCTGTACTGGATGCCAATAATTCCAATGATTTCTCTAATTCTAACTTATCTTTCGCAATAAAATTTGTGACAGATTCAGGAACTTCATACTCAACCTCTGTAGTCCATGTGGATTCTTTGACATAGATCAAAACTAACGATGTTTCATATTGACCTTGTGTTGTAGCATGAACAACCCTTTGCACTTCTTCAAAACTTGATACCGAACATCTGAGATCATTACCATATTTTGGTTCATAAAGTACACGAATCCATTGGTTTTGATTTTGCTCCAAATCAATCAAATCTTCTTTAACTTTTCTCAAGAAATAAAATTCATTATTACTCAGTATCACACCCGTTAATAAGTATGGTTCAGGAACACTTCCATGACGTTTAAATATAGCATTAACATCATATGGATTGATTTTTGCTTTCTCGTCTTGTAAAGTGTTTTGCTTATCCGTCAAACTAATGATTTTTTCATGGTTATCAGCTTTAATGGATTCTAAATCTTTCACTGCATCCGCCAATTCCTTATCCTCCTCATTTAAGTTTTTCAATTCTGAACTTAAAAACTCTATTGAGGTTGAAAGTATAGATGACACATGTTTACCATTGAAAGCTCTTAGATTCAGTAATTCCCTTGATATCAATCTTTTCTTTTTATCAAATGAGTTTCTTTCTTCCAGCAATTCAGAAATTGTCTCTTTAAAATCTGTAGTATAAATTTGTGGGTAAAATTTCTCCGAAATTAAAACACCTTTTGATATGATAGTTTCGTCATAGGAAGGTTCAAAAGACATTGTCATCACATCCGACAACTTGGACAAAAATTGCTGGTTATCCAGATCATCACCCCATAATATACTATGCAACGTTGAATACAAATCCCCCTTGAGCTCTTCAGCTTCAACGTGAAACATACCAAACTTCTTGTTTGCATCTGCTAAATCCTCTAGTTCACTCTCAAAAAATGACAGAGCATTACCAGAACCTGAAACGTCTAATTGTGATGCCAAAACACTATAAAACACAGCATATGCTTCATAAATATTGTCTATGGAACCAAATTTTTTCTGTGCGATTTTTGGGAATGATCTTATGAAATTATTCATTGAAGCAAAATATCTACCGGAATCACCATCAAGAAATGCAAAAATTCTTTGCACTTCAAGCAAAAACCTCAAATCGTAAGTTTCACCATTCTTAGCTTTAATAGCTGTACCATCTGGAACATTGATAAGTTCACCTTTGTACCAACGTGGATGGAAACCAAGGGTTTCAAAAGTTTGATTGTAAACTGCCTTGCGGAAAGCTGGAATAGAGTGCAACACTGTTAAGAAAGGGTTTAAATAACTTTCTAATACACCATTTCTTACTGGCATCAAAAGAGATGGTGCATCATCTGGCTTCTGATACTTTGTCAAATCTTCATAAATGGAGTACTCTGGTTCCACTTGTAATTGTTGCTGATATTTATAAGTCTCAGAGTCTGGCAAATACCCTGAATCTGATAATGAGACTTCACTTTGTGATCGATGCTGAATGTCCTCAATATGAATCGGACGGTTTTGTCTAGGTGGTACTGGTGGTGGGTTTTCCTCTTGTTCATAAGATGGTGGCTGAATCTTATCATTTATTAGCCCAGATTCAATTGGAATCGATCTCTTTTCATCAACTTGATAATTATAACCTGGGTCCACATAATCTGGTAGTTGAGCATCTTGCTGAAGTAACTCTTGACCTTGTGAAAAGTCAGCACCTTGAAATATTAAGTTAAGTGCCTCGTTAACATCACCTCCAGTTGCCTTGATTATGTTAGGGTTTGTGTCCTTAGAACGGGATGAGATCTGACTTACTCGTAATGCTTGAATTGCCTGTTCTTCAGGAAATCCCATTTCTGTGATTTGCTTCACAGCTGCGTCACTCACGTCAGCATTGCCCATTCTTTGTATTTATCTTCAATTGAATTTAATGGTCTTTTGCTTAAAATGGTTGTAATATTGATTCCATCGCCATCTTGATTTTAGAAAAACCAAAAACAAAAATCTGTCAAAATACTTCGGGCAGCGATTTCCTTGGAAAAGACAAAGATTACAAAATTCAAAGCTTAGGTTATGATGAAAAGAAATCGCATGAGTAGCCATCATTCAAGTGGGTTTTCTTTTCCGTTCTGATAAATCCAGCTCATTTTTGGTCCTTTAGATCAAAGAGAAATACCTTACAAAGTCAAAATGATCTTGATCCAAACATTCAATTACAACCAATCTCTAATGTACATAATATTCTATTCCTACCATTAAAAAACCCAAAGTTGAAACCAATCTAAAACACATCTGGTAATCTTTCAATAACATAAGAGTGCGAACCGACACTCATGATAGGGATACCTGGGACTTTTCTTATACGACGTTTTAAATCAGCATCATTTGTGGCTACTATAAAACATTTATGATCAAGAACTCTTTGAACAAGACAGTCATCCGCATATGTACCTTTGTGTGAACATGTCAATCTTTGTATTCTTGGGTCTTTTGCTAATCTTAGCGCAATACGATATTTTGGACCTAATTTTTCCAATTCTGCCATAACACAATCTGTAATTAATGGAATACATTTGGCATACAAAGAGTCCATCATACCTCTAACAATATCTATTTTCTTTTGAATGGAAAAATTTATGAAATTGGTATCTATAAGCACTTGATAAGGTGGTTTGATGGCCTCGTTAAATTGAAAGAACAATGCACTTGAAACTTGAGGGCTTGAAAGAATGTTAGTACTATAAACAATAATTTCGAAGTAAATGATTTACTCACACATGTCTTGCTAGTTCGGGATCATCTTTCTTTGGTGTTTGCTTCTCTTGATTTTTCTTACTATAATAAAGTAGTTAGTACCTAATCAACTCAGATTTAGCCTGCAAAATCCACATACATTCTTTGATCTTTATTTGTGATGATACGCTTAGTTGCAGCGAACTTTCTGGTCTTTTTAGCTTTACCCATCTTGAGATTTCGTCTTTATGAATGTGAAACTGTGATAAGTGGTTCCTAATTTTTTAATCAGCTCTTCTCATATAATTTTTTTTTTTGGAACTGCCATACAAAAAATTTCAGCCGGTAAGCGCAACATACTTTTTTCTTTTAATGGATTTTAATCTTGTGATAAAACACCATTTAAATGCTTCTCAAGGGGAATAAAGTATATCACCATATTCTGAGAGATTTAAATAATGCATCCATATAGGTTTTGGGCTAAAATGAAGCAAAACCTTTGCAAAAAAAAATGGCGTTACAGACAGGATTCGAACCTGCGCAGGTAGAACCCAATGCCTAACAGCTACTCTAAATAGCAGGGCATCGCCTTAACCACTCGGCCACTGTAACCGGTGTCTTTCGGTTTTTTCCTTTAGGCATCTAGGAGGTGCATGGCTGGTGTAAAAATTTGAATTTTTGGGCTAAATTCTAAAGATATCTTATTGAAATTAATACCAGTTGATGCGCCCGAACACATTTCACATTAAGGCTGCTTTTAACGCCAATCAAATTATTTTTCAGCGTGTAAACAAGAAGAATGTGTTTTGTCTAAATGGCAGATTTCGGGTATTTTAATATGTACATAGTACTCGCGATGTTCAAAATCGATAAGACGCTTGTAATCTTCAAAGTAGCCATCATCTACTCTATGATTGGTGTTCTTTGCCATTGAGCTGTTATTGGTGCTCAAGAAAGCATGACATGCAGACAGTTTTCGGATACTGTCGATACTTATAATAATGAGCCATCAGATCTTCAAACTTCTTCTTGGATTATTGAACTAAAGCTCATATCATCTACACTCAAACTCATGAAAAAGTTAATCAATTTGTTGTATCAATCTAACTAATTTATAAATATACACAGGTTTAAAAAGAAAACACCACCTCACATTCTATCAACTGGAGTCAAACCTAACAAGGTCATACCGTTATACAAGACTTGACGAGCAGCAGCGTATAATGCAAGACGAGCAGTAGCCAATTCTTCAGTTTGACCAGCAACCCATAAGACATCATAACAAGAAGAGACTTGATGGGTCAAACGGAACAAGTAAGTGACAACAGTTGCCGGTTCATTAGTTTTCATGGCATTTCTTAAAACATCGGGATATTGTGATAATAAACGAATTAATAATTCAGCTTGTGGTTCTGTTAATAATGAGAAATCAGCTTCGGTTAATTTTTCAGCTGGGATACCAGAGTTTCTTTCAACTGATCTTAAACGTGAATGAGCATATTGTAAGTATGGACCAGTATCACCTTCAAATGAAAGCATACGTTCCCATTTAAATTCATAGTTGTTAATACGTTTAGCTTGCATATCTTGAATCATAACAGCAGAGATACCAACAAGATCAGCAACTTCTTCTGGGTTTTCAATTTGAGCATATTTAGCTTCATTTTTCTTCATAACTTCATGCATTTTTTCTTTAGTTTCTTCTAAAATGTTATCTAAAAACACAACAGTACCTTTTCTGGTGGACATACCTTGAACCATACCAAAATTTATATGTTGCAAGTTCTCAGCCCATTTGTAACCCATTTGTTTCAGAATTTCAAAGAATTGGGCAACATGTAAATCTTGTTGAGAAGCAATGACATAAATCATTTTGTCAAATTTATATTTTTCATAACGTTGAACAGCTTCACCAACATCTCTAGTCAAATATAGAGTAGTACCATCTGATTTTTGGACAATACATTTACCCAATTTTTTGTTGAATTTTTTCAAATCAATCAATAGAGCACCTTTATCTTCATGTGTTAAGCCTTGTTCTTTAAAAGTTGCTAGGGCCTCATTCATTTTAGTTTGTGAAACTTGAGATTCACCTGAATAAACATCATATTGAATATTTAAACGTTTATAAGTACCAATATATTTTTCAATTGATAAATCACGGAATCTTTTCCAAATTTTCAAAGCATCTTCATCACCATCTTCCATTTTTTTGAAATAAGCACGAGCCTTACCATTAGTTGATTCTTCTTCAGATAATGAATCACCTTCATTTTCAACATCTTTGTTGACACGAACATAAACTTCAAATAAATGGTTAATTGGGTTTTTCAATAGTTCTTCTTCTGAACCATATCTTTCGAAACCAACAGCTAATAAACCGAATTGTTTACCCCAATCACCTAAATAATTAATACGAGTGACATCCCAGCCTAATTTTTCATATAAATTAGACAAGAACCCACCGATAATAGTGGAACGTAAATGACCGGCATGGAAAGGTTTTGCAATATTTGGAGAAGAGAATTCGATAATCAATTTCTTTTGTTCACCAATTGGACAAGCACCATAATCTTCTTTACGTTTCAAAACATCTTTAACAACAAGGTTGAACAAAAATTTTGGAGAAAAGAAAAATTGAATAAAAGGACCATTACCTTCAACTTTTGATAGATATTCACCTAATGGGAATTTTTCAGCCCATTCGGTAGCTAATTCTTGAGGTTTGGCCCCCTTTATACGTAATCTTGGGATTGGGATTAATAAATCACCACGATCTAAAGTGTTTGTCCATTCTAAAGCTGGGAAGATCAATTTTGGTTCAACACCAGAGATCTTTGATAATTCTTGGGTAATATAGTTACGTAAAAGATCAACAGTGTTGTATTCTGGGTATGAACCCTCATATTTGGTTGGTTCTTTCAATGAAAGTTTTTCTAGTGAAGAACTAATGGTTGTCATTTTGGTAAAATCTGGTTTGTGAGTCAATATTTGTGTATAATCTTTCTTTTGAGCTAGTAATGATGATCTAGTTGATAAACCCCTGATGGAGGAACAGACTGGTTTTATTAGTCTATTAATGTAGTTGTATGGCTTTGAAAAATTAGAAGAGGCTCTAATAAGCATCCAAAGTCTATCTTTAAGCTGGGATTGAACTGAACTCAAGTCACAATTGGAAAGTTAGATGATGAACTTTTGACAACTTGACCGATGGGCTTCAAAAATAAAAAATTTTATGACTGACTCAAAAAAAAAGTCGCGAACTCGTTTTGTGGGAAAGGGCCAGCATGTGTCCTCTAAACCAATTGTCAGGGGCACTCAGCTAATACATTTTCGAATTTTATCAGTGGTACACAAAGACACTTTCAATTAAAATCAATATGCTGCAAACTTTATTTGGCTTTGTATTGTTGGTTTAATATGAGTGAGTGGTTCCCAACTCTGGCACTGGTGCTATCAACACGGTCATGTCTGGTTCACGTTCGTTGAGAGGTACATCATCATCATCATCATCACTGAATAAACAAAGAAGTAGAAGTTTATCAATACCATTAGCTGGCAACTCGTCAAATGTTGCTGACTCCAAACTTCCAAGCTACGCTCAACCAACTATTTCGTTTGCTCAACATGCTTCCAACAAACAGGCACTGAAAGCTCTGACTTTGAAGGCTGGTGTTTCCAAATCACGTCCATCCTCTGTTGCAACAATTAGAGCAACTTATAAATCAAGGCCAAGCTCTAATAAGAAAGCTCCAGGGTTTTTCAATCTTTTTGAAGATGTAAACGGTGACAATGGCGATATCCAGATAGCCAACTCTACCCCAAAGAAGAACAAAACTCTATCGGGAGGTTCCACTGATATTAATAAAGAGAATATGGGTGATAACGATGATGGTTCACATAGAAGGTTATCTGCATCCAGTAGCTATAGATCACCGTCTTTGGCCCATAAAGTTGCTGGTGATGGTTTGATTGGGAAGCCTAGTGGCCTAGATATGAAAAGCATTATGCAAGAAACTGAGGCATTGATAGAGAAAATTGGTGCTTCACCAATTGAAAGAAACATTTACTCTAAAGAAGATTTGTATGCTTTTGTTAAAGAGAAAAACCATGTATCAAAAGAGGATTGGCTTTCACTTGTGGATTATCACTGTCATGTTTGTGATCAGCTTCAAGATAAAATCAAGTTGAATCATAACTTGATCCAAAATATTTTAGAATTGAATAATCATATATCTACTTCTGTGAAAGTTCATGAATCTAAACTTGAAGCTGCCAGTACTGAAATCTCTGCATTACAATCATTATTAGGGATTTCTGATGCTTTTCCTAAATCTTGTGAACCTCAAGAATCACCAATTTCATCAGCGAAGAACTCAAAGGCATCATCAACTTTTGAAAAAGGTATACAAATTTCAAATACTCTGATTTTGTTAAGAAATATTGACTGTGGTTTACCAACGATAGATACTCCAATTACCTTATCCCCTGATGATTTGGACCAAGGTGTATTGTCTCAAGATGATGATGTTGAAGATGGAACTGCATCAAAAGCAGTATCACCAGTGACCCATATTGATAATGATGAAGACGATATTGGTGATGGGTTTGTTTCGCCATTGTCAAGGGGTGCTGAATGTGAGAAATACCACACATTTAAGCTTCACAGTCCATCATATCATTTCCAAAAGCCTCAGAGTCCGTTTAGTCCATTTGTTGTTTTCTCAAAAGATAAAAATGGTGGTATCAGGAACAATATTTATGAGGATGTGTATAGTCATAGCCCAAGTTTAGAACAAGATTGATTACAACCATATTGCGTTGCTCAGATCATAACTAAATAATTTGAACAATATCATGAGAACCATTATAAGTATTGTTTACTAGAAAAATTCTCTACATCAATAATCATTTCAAATAAATAAAACTTTCATTTCAAAACTATATTTAATATGTATTCTATAATATATCATTGACCTTATATTTGTCTTTTTTTCATATTGTGAATATTACCAATTGAAATTGATAATAAACATGACTTCTTCATTAAATAATCATTAAATTAACTATGGTTTGCAACAACCTCAAAAAATTACTCCCCCTTTTTTACTATTCTTTAAATGGTATTGTACAGTATATGCTTAAGCAATTTCTTCAGAGTTGTTATCTTTAGCATGTTCTAATTGAGCAGATTGAGCTTTGTTGTAAGCAGCATCTTGAGTGTAACGTCTAGTTGGAGTCCATGAAGCAGATTCCCAAGCTTTAACATTTGAAGCATATAATTCATCAACTTCTTCTAATGATAAACCTCTGGTACTTGGAATGGTCAAGTAGACGAAAACAAAAGCAAAGACACAACATCCCATGAAAACATAACCATAGTAGAAGTTAATAGCTGATGTGATGAATGGAGTGAAGAATGAGATTAAGAAACCCCACAACCAATTGGCAGCAGTAGCAAGACCCATAGCCTTTGATTTAATTCTGATTGGGTAAATTTCTGAAACGACAACGAAAGCAACTGGACCCCAAGTAGTGGCAAAGAAGAAAATGAAGAAACATGCGAAGACAATCATAACTGAACCAGCACCTTTTGAGGATTCAGTGTGTTCTGGGTTTGTGTATAATCTGGTAACACCGACTGAAGCATAGACAACGTAACAAGCAACCATACCAGCAGCACCGATCAATAATGAACGACGACCACCTAATTTGTTGACAGAGTAAATAGAAATGATGGTGGAGACAAAGTTAACAACACCCAAGACAATAGAAGTTTGGAAAGAATCTTCTAAACCAACAGCTTGGAAAATAGTAGTACCATAGTAGAAGAAATAATTGTTACCAGTCAATTGTTGTAAAGCTTGAATCATAACACCACACATCAATCTGTAGAAAATTTTTGGTTTACCAGTGATCAATTCACCCCAAGTAGCTTTACCAGCAGATTCTTCTTTTCTAATAGCAGCATCTAATTCTTCAACTAAAGCGTAAACTGAAGGATCTTCAGCAGAAACTCTGTTTGAGTAAGCAATTGATTTTCTAGCTTCATCTAATCTGTTGTTTCTAATCAAGAAACGTGGAGATTCAGGCATAGAGATCATACCGATAATCATCATAATAGCCCAGAAGAAACATAAACCTAAACCAACTCTCCATTGAGCAGAGTTTTCATAAACTTTAGTACCGTAATTGGTACAGTAACCTAAAAAGATACCAAAAGTAATCATCAATTGGTAACATGAAACTAAGGCACCTCTTAAATGCTTTGGAGCTGATTCAGAAATGAATAATGGAGAGATAACACCGATACCACCAACAGCTAAACCTGAGATGATACGACCAATGAAATATTGATACCATTTATCGATTGAAGTGATTTGAATCAAAATACCAACAATGTAAATAACCATCATAATCATTAAAGCAAGACGACGACCATACATATCAGCGGTTTTGGATAAGAAAATTGAACCAAAAGCACAACCAATGTTGAAAATAGAGACGATTAAACCAACTCTAACTTTTGATAAATAATGGGTACCATCTTCATGAGTTTGACCAAATCTTCTTTTGAAATCACTCATGTTAACAAAACCTGAAATGGTACCAGTATCCCAACCGAAAACGAAACCACCAAAGGCGATCATAAAACATAAAGCAGTAACCAAGATGTATGCTGAAGCTGGTTTAGCTGGAATTTCTGGAACAGTTTTATCAACTTTTTCATCAGATTCATTTTTATCAATTATGCTATCATTTGTTTCTGGAGTCAAGACACCTGAACTAGGAACTTGAGGTTGTTGAAGGGTTTCACCTTCTTGTTGTGTAATATTGTTTGACATGTTTGTTTGTAATACTAATGTATTATGTAGATTAAACAAAGTAAGCTCGTGAATTGGAAATATGGGAATTTGTCTTCATATTTATATTCTTTCGAGCAACGGATTTCATGATTGACTTTTATGCTGTGTATGGGGGACCCCATGGGACACAGGAAGTAAGGATCACACGTACAACTGATGGTTGAAATTTTTGTTTCCTGATGGTGTTTTTTTTCCCTAGTGTCGTTCCTTTTTCACAGCGTTGCTTTTGGGCCAAAAAGGAAACCTTAACTGAGTTTTTCCGGGACATTTATGCAGGCCGTGCATCGAGGTTTTTCCAGAGTAGAGCCGTTGAAAATGAGAAAAAAACAATCTGACCAAAGATGGACATCAAAGGAAGAAAATAGGGATTGAATAGATGTGATGCCTACTTTATTCACCTCTTATTTCACAAAAATTCAATTAAATGGTGACTTTACGGCTGTTTCGCCAGCTTCCGAAGAGTCTTGACGGATTAACCTAGAAAGAGAAATTTCTCGTTTTGTTGTTTTTGAGTTTGAAAATCATGTCCACTCACTGCAGCGACACGTCATCCGGAAAATTTCTCGTGGCCCATAATTTGTCCGAGAGTGTTACACCAGCGAAAAAACACAAAGAGGAAAAAAACGATCCATTCGACTCCAGATTATTTTGCCTTGCAAATTCGAGCTCTTGAGAATTTTCGACTGTTTTAACCCTTTTCAGCATTCGTACAACCACAATTGAATTTGCATTGGCTGGATTGAAAGAACAGATCACCAAGACCTACAAAAAGAAAGAAGTATATCTTTTCTCTTTTTAATCTACACCTAATTAGGGCACAGCTTTTTGGCTTTCAAAATGATCTTATCACGGAAAAACTTTTTGTAGATGGTGTGTATTTTTTCATTTCTTTTCAAAAAGAATGGATTCCGGAAGAACTTGGACACAAAAAAAAGGAACCAGTCTGCCCAAACGAAAAAAATGAACCGATACCACAATAAACTCCAGGTTAAGATTTGACTCCCGTTTTATTGAACAGAGTTTTCGAACAAATCTGATGATTCTTTTAAGTTTGACCTCCGACAGTTCCATTGTTAGGTTGATAAATTTTGTCAGTGTTCTTTTGAAGTTGTTTGAAATTTGAGAGTGTTACTTAACCTGGTCCAGGCACCAAGGAATCAGATGAGATCAAAGAGTTCTACAACAGAACGCACACACTTTACGGAGAAATCGTAAACCCTTGTGAGAATTGTACTCAATTTTGGAAATCATACAGCAATTATGATTAACCTCTGCGAAGGTAGCTTACGCTACACACTCTATTCGGCTCGTTCAAGTAGGTATAAAGTTTTAATGGTTTGAACAATTGTAGCACCAGCTTTTGGTGGGTCCTTTTTTCGCTTGAGTCTTGAACCTCGCCCATGGGGTATGCTCCAGTCAAATCTCTTGATGGATGCTGGTTGGGAGAAAAGTACAAACAAGACATGTACAAGAGAGTGGAGAGATCTTAACAACAACTTCAAAGTTCAACGTCAACAACACACCACCAGATTCGTTTTTTTAAACACTCTCGACATAACCACGCCTTTTAGGAGCCTCCAAAGCTATCAAGGAAGCTAAAGAGCTGCAGCTTTCTATTCTTCACTTCAACTATGAATTCTTTTATTCCCCTTGTATTCGAACTCTCCAGCCTCGACAATTTGCCAGCCCAATTTTTTTTTCGATTTGGCTTGTCCGGCGTCGGTCAAATCTTTGGAAAAAAAATCTTTTCAAGACAACAGACATTTTTACAAAAGGACAAAAGAGAACAGACATTCGCGGAAATGAAACCAGGTGATACTTTTGGACTGTCATTTTAAGAGTGTCAATTATGTTAACTACAAGTTCGATCTTAAATTAAATTATTCATCAATTCATAAATAATGTATATATATATAATCTATAGTAGTATAAATAATTATGCATAAAAGTCATTAATCATATGCAACAAAAAAGGGTAAAAAGGTATAACTCAACGATCTAAAAGAATCTTTTCAAAAACTTTGGAGCTTCTTGAGCTGCAATTTCTTCTTTTTGTTCAGCAGCTTGTTGTGCAGTTCTTCTTGATGGTGGAACCCATGAAGTTGATTTCCATGGTAAAACTTTTTCTTCATATAATTCATGAACTTCTTCTAATGATAAACCTTTAGTTTCTGGTAAGAAGAAAAACACGTAGAAGAATGCAAAGACCAAACATCCCATAAAGACATAACCATAGTAAAAGTTGATTGCAGATGTAATGAATGGAGTGAAGAAACCAATAAGGAAACCCCATAACCAGTTAGCAGCAGTAGCAAGAGCCATAGCCTTTGAACGAATTCTAATTGGGTAAGTTTCTGAAACAACAGTATAAATAATTGGACCCCAAGTTGAAGCAAAGAAGAAAATGTAGATACAAGCAAAAACAATCATACAATTACCAGCACCTTTTGATGATTCAGTATGTTCTGGGTTCAAGTATAATCTAGTAACACCGACAGATGCAAAAATAACGAAACAAGCAATCATACCAGCAGCACCACCTAATAATGAGTTTCTTCTACCAAATCTTTCAACAACCCATAAACCAACAAAAGTAGATGCAAAGTTAACAATACCCAAGACAATAGATGTTTCAAAAGAATCTTCTAAACCAACAGCCTTGAAAATAGTAGTACCATAATAGAAGAAATAGTTATCACCAGTCAATTGTTGAAGTGTTTGTAACATAATACCTAAGACAACACGATATAAGATTCTTGGTTTACCTGTAACTAATTCACCCCATGAAGCAGTACCAGCAGATTTTTCCTTTTCGATACCGGCTTGAATAATTTCAACTTCACCAAAGACAGCTGGATCATCATCATGAATTTGATTTGATCTTGCAATAGAGTGACGAGCATCTTCAAGACGACCAACTTCAACTAAATAACGTGGAGATTCTGGCATTAAAACCATACCAATGATCATTAAAATGGCCCAGAAGAAACATAATCCTAATGGAACTCTCCATTGAGTAGAATCTGAGTAAATCTTAGTACCATAATTAGTACAGTAACCTAAGAAGATACCAAAAGTAATCATCAATTGATAACATGAAACCAAAGTACCTCTTAAAGCTTTTGGAGCAGTTTCAGAAATCAACATTGGTGACAAAACAGCAATAGCACCAACACCTAAACCTGAAATAATACGACCAATGAAATATTGATACCATTTGTCAAAAGAACAAATTTGAATCAAGATACCAACGATATAAACAATCATAACACACATTAAACCGATACGACGACCGAATTTATCACCTAATGGAGCCAAGATAATACCACCAAAGGCACAACCAATGTTGAAAATAGAGACAATTAAACCAACTCTAACATTTGATAAGTAATATTCACCATGATCATTTATTTGACCAAATCTTCTTTTGAAATCAGTTTGATTAACAAAACCTGAAATGGTACCAGTATCCCAACCAAAAACGAAACCACCAAAGGCAACCATCATACATAAAGCACTGATGAAGAAGTATTCTTTTAATGGTCTTTCTGGAATACCACCTTGTTGTTGGTGACCCGACTCCAATGAGGAGTTTTCTAATTTTTCATGATCATCTGAATGATGTTCATCAACAGGAGTTTGTTGACCTGAAGTTTCAGTTGACATGATTATATTTGTAATTTGTAATAGTTAAAAGTAACTGAGCTTTGTAATAAAATATTCTGATGAGTAGAATACAATTGAAAAGTTGATCAACAACAATAGGGATTCAATCCTCTTTTATACCAATTCCTCAACCACAGTGCCGTAACTACCCACACGTACCAAACCACATCAAAACGGAACAACTCATCCTGAGCCTACAAGCAGCTGCTTTGAAAAAAAGGTGATCTTGATGTTCACTTCTCTCGTATGTATTCTCCATATTCTCCAGATGCTCTCCATTCCGGGGCTCCACATAGTAATTGAGCTGCATCAAAACCACACTACAAAAAAAATTTACAACAAAAAAAGAAACCAAAACGCGCCCCACGGAAAAATTTTGAACTTTTCAACAAGGCTCACGGAATAATTTTGGCAAAAAATGTTGAGATGTTAATTTGAAGAGGACACATGAACGACGAGTGAAGAAAATTTTCATGAGAGAAAATTTCCTCATGAGTACTATTTAATAAAATATAGCTTTACAATACAAACATTGGTGTAGTGATCTTTACTATAATTTAACAGATTTACAGTCTTGCAATAGGAAGGTCTACAACAATGGTGGATTTCGAATTCCAAGAAGGAGGTGGTGATATCCATAGTGAGAGCTATCAGCTGCTCATTGAAAATGCAAAAACATTAGAGGGTGTTATTGTCAATCAGGGATATGAATACCTATATGGATTAAAAATCTTAAGAGATATGATTGCGTCGGTGGTGTTAGAACAATTTGAGTCATCTGTGTTTGATCAAATGTTAACAGCTACAAGTTATAGTGGAAGAGTTCCAGCTAGACTATCCATGGTCATTAAAAAAGTGTTAATTGCAATAATCCACCCAACGATGGTGAATAATCCGAATCTTGATGGTTTTGGGATATTAGCGGGTCTCAATGCTGAGTACTTCATCTTATCCGATTTGGATACAATCAAGTTGGTGAAACAAGTTTTTGATGCTTCCATTCCTGACAAAGAAAAAATCAAAATGGAAGAAAGTCTGCAAGCCGCCGGTATAACACTAATCAATGGTTTAAAAATCTCAAGGTTTGCTAAGTTCTCCAATAGGGAGATCATGGATATTTGCAGATTGGAAGACACACAACTGGTGTCATTGGTGGAACAATTTGATCTCCAAACAATTGAAACTAAAATTCAAAAATGGAAAAGAGACGGTTTAATTACACCAGATGAACAAGTTCTTCTAACCACTGAGTCTGAGAATCGGTCAAACAATGGTGGTAATCACAATGGTGGTAATCGGTCAAAAAACAACAGCAAGTGTCGGTACTGTGACAAAAAGGGTCATTACCAACGGGATTGTCCAAAATATCGAAGTGATCATCCTATAGAAGAAGTTAACCTGCTCGAATTCAATGCCTCATCTAACTACACTTCATGTAGTGCTCGTCCTCCGTTTATTATAGACTCCGCGGCAACGATTCATGTTACATCATCGAATCATCAATTGCAGAATCTCAGACCTACAAAGACTATTATTAAAGGGTTTACTGGTCAAACTGACTGCACCCAAGAAGGCGATTTACAATTGACAGACCATGTGGTGCTAAAAGGTGTCAAAGTAGTACCTGATGCAGCGTACAATGTGATTTCCGTGGGAACCCTAGCATCTCAAGATCTGATAACTACGTTTAAAAAAGAAGGAGGGACCATCACCAAAGAGGATGGGTCATTGATTGCAAAGATTGTACGGAATAACAAGTTTTGGTGGCTTGATGAGGTTGTTGCACAAGAGGGTGATGCTGTTACACAAGAAAGAGTCATGGTGATGTCGGAAGAGAAACTGAAAGAAGCCAAAGTTAAAGCCCATCTCTTACATACCCAATGGGGTCACTGTAATGGGGCGCAACTCTTCCATCTGGCCCAAAAACAACAACTTTCCTTAACTTCAGCTCAGTGTCAAGCAGTTATCAGTGGCTGTTTGGGGTGTAAGTCATTGGTCAAGAGACCTCCTAAGCATCAAGTGGATAGACACTATGAAGTAGGTGAATTGATCCAAGGTGACCTCATCGGTCCTATATTTGAAAAATACATTCTTCTGGTATCAGATCGTGCTTCGAAGGTTTTGAAAGCAAAAATTCTACATACCAAGAGAGAGGTTAGTGCTGAATTCATTGAGTTGGTCACGTGGTTTCAACAAAGAATCGCTAATTATCATAACAAGAAAGTCCTGTCTATAAGAGTTGATAATGAATTTCGGACGATTAAGATGATGGAATTTGCCAAACGTAATGGCATTGATGTCCAATTTACTAGTGCCTATGCATCGTATCAGAATGGGGGAGTGAAAGAAATAACAGATACTTGTTGGAAAGGACTAGGAAACTGTTAGATACGCCTCAAGTTCCAAGAGAGTACTACGAGTATGCTGTCAACCACTTTATATTTCTCCACAATCGAATTTGGAATAAAGAACTGAATGCATCGCCAATCCAAGTCTTGGAATCCAAAGTTGGTACATCGGATGACAAGAGAATCCAAATTGATGGGGTTTTCGGCTGTCAGGGCTTCATCCGTCCAACCATCAGGAATACAAAAAAATTTCAATTGCGAGATATTCCAGTTATTTTCTTAGGTTATGATAATACAACCGCCATAGGGCTGTTCCTGAACCCTGAAGATGGTAAGATCCAGAGAACGGACAAGTTCACGTTGGTGCCAACAGTCTATCCTTTCAAGAATCAAAATCCAATCTCTATCGAGCAATCTGCTCCAGGTGGTGGTAGTGGTGGTCATGTCAGTGGCTCAGTATCCAGTGGCCCCGTATCAAGTGGTTTGGCTGACGAGAAGGATGACGCGATGGGTGAAGACATAGCAGAATCCAAGGAAGGTGATGGTATCGATGATTCATCCAGTGAAACTGGTAGTGTGTCTAGAATGGAGCCTCCATCCCAACTTTTGATGCCCACAAGTGAAAGTGGTAGTGAAACTGCTGCTAATATCGACTATCCACCTCAGTCCAAAGAACTTATGAGGCTATTGAATCCAGTTGCAGTGTCATCTGCTCATGTTGGTAATCAGAGTGGCTCCATGCCACCACAGTCAATTTTAGCTAAACCAGTGGATCCAATAGTGAGTACACCAGGTGCTCCAAGAGTGATTATGCCCCCAGTGGAACCTCAATTGCCGGTACCAGAGGCTTACCAGGTGGAACCGATGTATCAAGATCAGTGGGTTACAAGGTACCCAGGATACAATTATCAACATGATCCAATCGAGCTGCTTACGGTATCACAAGAGAAACGACCTTCATCGTCGCTAGATCCAGTCACAGCTATTACAACTAAAGCAGCAACAGGGGGAGATGATACCAATTCACGAGTTAGACAGCTGACTACGGAAGAAATCCAGTTGGTGGATACAGAACAAATCTCTGAGCTCGTCATGCTTATTCAACAAATGAACAAAGATGTTGATGTTGAAATTCCCCAAAGTATGGCCGAAGCGCTACAAGGTGATGACTCTGTTGATTGGTTGGTTGCGCGTGGTGAAGAATTAGGCTACATGAAAACACATGACATCTATGAAGAGGTTCCTTTTGATGAAAATATGGATCTTATTGATACCCGATATGTTTTATCTATAAAACATACCTTGGATGGTCGAGTCATCAAGAAAGTTCGTTTAGTTGCTCGTGGCTTTCAAGAGCGCAATCTCAAAGGAGAAAACTTCTCGCCTGTGGTGAGTCTTGATACACTGCGAATTTTACTAGCAGTGGCTGCTCCGAATAAATGGGTGATACAGTCTATGGATGCCACCAGGGCATTCCTACAAAGCAGCATCTCTCATCCAGTCTTTTTAGTACCACCTGAAGGGGCTGACACTCAACCCGGTTGTGTTTGGAAGTTGAATCGGGCTATTTATGGTCTCAAGACGAGTCCAGCTGACTGGTTCAATCATATTAGAACCATTTTGTTATCTTACTCAGGTCAATTACAACAAAGTGTGATAGAACAATGCTTGTTTTACAATCCTCATACCAAGATTTACATATTGCTCTATGTTGATGATGTACTCATCTTAAGCCCCAACAATGAAGAGGTTGCTAAAATCAAGGAGTATCTTCATCAGGAGCTTGATATCAATGAAAGAGATGCGAATAAATTCATCGGCATGGATCTCAAATATGACCGCACCCAAGGAAGGTTGAAACTCAGTCTTGAAAGTTATTTAACTGGTTTAGCTGCTAAAGAAGAATTCACGCTGCCAGCTCGTCGCTTTGATACACCTATGGAACGTGGATATCTTGGAAATGATCTCAATTCTCCATTATTAGAATCAGGTGAGATCACCAAATACCAACAATTGATAGGAGTCCTGAACTATGTGGTTAACACTGTCCGAGTTGATGTGGGATATTCCGTTAATTACTTGTGCCAGTTTGTGAAAAGTCCTCGAGTGACTCATTGGAAAGCTGCTCAAAGGATCCTGGTATACTTAATTCAACACAAATCAGATGGTATTACATATGGGAAGGTCCAGGAGAAAGTTAAGTACTTGAAACGCATACATCAGGCGGGAGAACAAGTAGCAGAATGTGATTATAACCAAGGCATTGTCATTGTGAGTGATGCTAGTTATGCCAATTGTCCGACTACCAGGAAGAGTACTAGTGGTTTCATTACACTATATAAGAACCAAGTGATTGATTGGAAAACGGGACGTCAACCCATTATTACGTTGAGTTCCTGTGAGAGTGAGTATGTTGCGTACACAATTGCAGCTAGAAATTGTTTATTCTTTAAACACATCTTAATGGAGATTTTACCCCAAGAAAATTGTGAAATTAGTCTAGCAGGGGATAACCAGCCAGGGTTATTAATGGCCCAAAACAAATCCCTTTCAAAGTTATCAAAGCACATTGAGATCAGGTATCATTTCATTAGAAATCTCATTGATTCCAAAACCATTCGTTTGTTTTATATCAACACAAGACACAACTTGGCTGATGGTTTAACCAAAGCGTTGGATAAAACGCGATTCAAATATTTAAAGAAGTGGCTCTTTGCTGATTGATCAAGTTAGGCAGAGTGAGTGTGTAGTGTGTGGATTACTAAATTTAATCAAGTATACTGGAGAGCTTGTGTTTACAAATTAAAGGGTTGTGTTGAGATGTTAATTTGAAGAGGACACATGAACGACGAGTGAAGAAAATTTTCATGAGAGAAAATTTCCTCATGAGTACTATTTAATAAAATATAGCTTTACAATACAAACATTGGTGTAGTGATCTTTACTATAATTTAACAAAAAACACTAGAAATAAACTATAAGCTCATGGTTTTTTGAGGTTGATTGGGTACTAAATGGAAAAATTTTTATACCTTCAGTGTAGTTTGGTGGTACGTTTTGGTGGTTGATCGTGTCATAAACAATAAGCGTTAGTACTCATCGGAATAACTCTTTGGAGTTTGGCTTCTCGAATCTGGATTATCGTTAAAGTTTTAACGGTTAAAACGGATTATAACAAGCTATTTTCAAGATACCACACAAGCTCAGAATGATGGGAGTGAATTGTAGTGCGAACTAAATGTGATTGAAGCAATGTATTTCTTGAAGACAGAAGCAATATAGTCTAGGACATGTTACAAGTTAGAAGTACACAATGATCGAGTCAATCTGTCCACCATAAGCTACCATGTCTTGCCGCAAAATCCCTCACCAGGTCCACGGGTTTAAGACCTGTTCTTGTATTTCTGTTCTGTTTGATGGGCCAATAAGCATGTAAAAATGAAACCTTTTTTTTCACCATGAAGCCTTGAACCTTGAACAGGCTGGCCCACCTTGAATCTTGAACCGACCAGCTACTGAGTGTAGTACTGTAGTACTAACAAAAAGGTGCTGTATTTTCGGGGCTTTTGATGAGAAATCAAACCATCTTGTTTAACATCAATCCGTTCAAATTCAGATCTCTTCTCGCTGATAGGATGGTGGTGCGAGTATCAACTGATACAACTTCTTTTTGAAGCTGACTGTGCTCTAGTGACACCTAGTAATGGACATTAAGTATACCGTACACCAACTAAACAATCGCATGGGTTGTAATTGTAATTATCCGAGAAGGTACCATGTTGGGGTTTGGTTGTAGATTTTAGCTATGTATTATGTATTCAGTTACATCGGATGATTCTAATTGTAGCTGGAGTACTTAGAAGGGCTTTACCATGGAGTCGACTCATGGGGGATTCGGCACTCCAGGCAAAGGTTGATTGAGCGTACATGTGCACTCGAGTCTAGATGAAAAGGATTCAATCTGTTCAACGGACCGGCTTAAAAAAGGTGGTACTTTTTTTGTTCAGATTTCTTTTTGTAATCGGTGTAACAACTATAGCTGATAGCTGATCACCAGTTCATCATGGACAACATGGATTTCCTTATGATTGATAAAATTGACTTCAAAATTGTTCGATGATTTACATCAATCAGCCAAGGTATGGAGGAAGCTTGAGAGTGTACTCAAGAAAAATGTCAAATCTAACTTTGAAGTATATCATAGGTTCCAGAAGGCCAACGGATGTACATCGCGATTCTCAAGTATGATATAATGGATAATCAATATTGAAGATATTATTTCCTATTACCTAGTACTAGGTTTACTTTGTCATGTCCTTGTTCCTGGGAGATTATATTTAAAACTTTATATTGTCCCGGAATTAACTAAATTTAATATGATGAGGTCACATGATGGAAATCAATTCCGACTTTAGATCAGTCATAATTCAACATTTGACTCAACAAAATGCTAAAAACTATTCTGTAATACTATTTGTTACTCTGGGTTTCTCCCTTTCGATGACATATACCAATTCCAAGCGTTTTTGAGCATTTTTAAAATTTAAAGAATAATAATATCTCCAATTTTAAAACTAAAAATCAATGACCTACGTCAATAAAATGAAAAAATCTCGATCAAATACAATTTTTAGAAATATGCTAATAAAAAACAGACCCAATAAAACTAGAGCTCATTTAAATGCTTATCAGCTATTTTTCAAAGCATATTTTGTCTTAAAATTTCCCAATTTAAGTCAATTATAAATTCAAATCTCGTAAATTATTCAGCCTTGTGCTGCCCGAACCACTTCTCCATATAAAATTGCAAACCAAGAAAAATTGTGTACACAACCTCCGCAATTTTGACAAACAATCAAAGAAAAAAACAATAAAGTCGCTGAAATCCTCGAATGGACAATCATACGCTTGCAGATTACGGCACATCAACCTGTCAAACTGTCAAACTGTCAAACTAGTGCAAAAATCATTGGGTTCTCCCACTGTTTCAACCTATAATTAAGCTGTCATAATTTGGGCCGCAATAATACCCAGCCATTCCATCAAGTATGTCAAATTTGGTTGACACGGCTAGTGCTGCTGCAAATCACTCAATTTCTTCTTCATCTTCATCAACTGGGTCCAATATTTTCACTGATGGTACAGATAATGATGCTGCTTTGATAAAGAAGAAATCAAGAAGAATACCTCCTGAAAGAAGAAAGAAAGTTGCTAAAGCTTGTGATGTTTGTAAGAAAAGAAAACAAAGATGTAATGGTTTAATACCTTGTGATGTTTGTTCATCTAAGCATTTTGATTGTACCTATACCGGTGTTGATAGAAGAAACCTGAAACCATCAAAGAAGGAGCTGGAGAGTAGAAAGTTGTTGCAACAAAAGAATTCGTCACAACCTATACAGACAGAAACCTTGAACAAACAAAGAAAGCCATTAGAAGTTAATCCACCACCAGTACCACCACCTTCAAAACCCGAATTGGATTATCCATCATCCCAACCTTCATTTCTACCACCATCACTCCAACCATTGTTTCATTTCCCTCTAAGTATTCAACCCAATGAGGAAGAAGAAGACAATGATGAAACTAAAAAGAATAATGACATGACTTTGGTTCCAGAAGAAGAAGGATTGAATTCAAGACTATTGTACGATACTGGAGGTAACTTAAGATACATTGGTGAATCATCTGCTGGTTCATTCTTACCTCAATGTCGAAAGGTTTTCCAAAAGATTTTAGGTATTTCCAAATTCACCCATGATCCTCAAAGATTTTTAATGATTGACTCACCAGCAACTAGAGGAATGAGAGTGCCTGTTAATTTACCACCAAGAGATTATGCAAACCATTTGATACAGCTGTTCAAAAAATATATCAATAATGTGTCCTATGTTTTCAATGAAGAATATTTCGAAAAGACTCTTATCGAAACAGTGTTCAATAATCCATTAAATGCTACCCCAAAACAACTTTGTCTTGTTTATTTAATATTGGCAATTGGATCAATATTTGCAAAGATTGAATTACAAAGAAGTATTTTCCCGTTTGCTATAAATTATTTTGTTGAACCTCATGTGTTTTTCGAAAGTGCTCAGCATTTACTACAATCAACTTTAAATGATTCAAATCTTTGGCTAGTGGAGACTTATTATTTGATGTATTTTTATGATGAATTGAACATGACAAGAAACACATCATGGATAAACTTAGGTACGGCAATTAGGTATGCTCAAGGGTTGGGGATGCAAAGACGATATGTCAATGAATCATTCAAAGATCCAGAATATACCCTTCATAGGCGGAAATTATTTAGAAGTTTGTACATTGCTGATCGGTTATGTGCAATTCATTTGGGGAGATCGTTAACAATAAATGATGTGGAATGGGATGATAAAAACTCATTGAATCAGTTCAATGACTTACAAAATGAAATGCTAAAAGTTTGCTTATTAAATGGGAAAATCTTGACAAAAGTTTATCATAATCCAGCAATTGGTATGAAGAATGCTTTGAAGCTAGCTATTGAATTGAAGATCTTTACAGTGAATAGTTCAATCAGTAAGAGCTTGAGTTTACAAAACACATTGAAGTATAATGATAATCATGGTTTGTTATGGCTACATATAAATCATTTAGACGGGATTATATTATTGGCAAGACCTTTTTTCTTTTTCATAATTTTGATAAAGTTGAAATTTATCAAATTTGATGAAGAATCTAAGAATTATTCAAATTTGAGGAATTTCTATCAATCATGTATCAAGGCTTCATTATTGACTATTAAATTGATTGAATTCTATTTTGTTAACAATTTACATCCATTGAAAGGTTATACAATAATTTCATGCAGTTTCCATGCAGGTTTAATCATTGGTATGATTTTATTGCTTCAATCTCAAAACATTGATGACAATTTGTTTGATTCAAAAGCAAATGTCAATGGTGGTGAAAGCTCAAAAGTTGTTTGCATTAGTGCAATGAATTCCACAATATCTGTACTAAGACATTATGGTGCAATTGACCCAACTTCTAAAAGATATGGTGAAATATTGTCAAATATGATGGATGCTACAAAAGTTCAACAACAAACTTATCAAGAATTTGCAAATAGACAAAAGGAACAACAACAACAACAAGAAACAGGTGCAGTCGTACCACCACCACAGTCTGCAGCACCACCATCACAACAACCAATTCCTCTACAGCAACACCAATTCACAACAACTGCACCAGTTGAAAGCCTATCATATCCTCAACATATGCAAAATGTGGATATAAATTTAAACACATTGATAAATTCAGCTCCATCAGATATAACACCTGGAACTGCACAAAGGTTTGAAGATTGGTTATTTCCTAAGATTGATAATTCTAATCCAGTATCATCTTCAAGATCTCAATCCCATCAAAATAATATTCAATTTGGTATTTCACCAGATTCAACAAGTTCAGCTGATCGTAATCAAAATGATGATTTTTTGAAAGATCTTGCAGGTTTTAATAATTTCACCACTAGTAGTCTTGGAACTCAGTTCTTGGATGATTTTTTGTTTAATGTTGTTGATGGCAATGCCAGATAAAATGAACAGGACTTTTAATAATTAATTTTATGTTGATGTTATATTTGTATACCAGTATCGACTAAAACGGTAATTACCCGATTAGGATATTTTGTTATCTTTTTCGTTTTTTTTTGTTTTTCTTGACTATGGGGAGAACAAAACACCAAACGAATAACTCCAAGTTGGAATCATTGAAAGCCAATTACTATCTGAGCTATAAACAATGGAGGAAATAATACCAACTAGATCAGCAAAGAAGCAGCCGCGATCAGAAAGACTTCAAATCTTACCTTTCGCAGATGCTCCAAGTATAGGTGAGTTAAGAATGTTGAACAATTTAACCAAGGCAAATTACTGACAACAATCAACTATAGTACGTGCTCATCAAAAGGATTCATATTTCGAAAGTGTATTAAGAGGGAAGATCCAAGATGCTATTCAAATATTTACAGGCCAAAGATTCATCCATACACATCCAGAAGAAATCACTGTATTTGCTAAATTTTTATATCTTGCATTGACAACGTTATTAGGCTCAAGAACTTTAGGGGAAGAATATACTGATTTGATTTATGTTTCAAGGAATGGGAGACAGATACCGAAAATGCTGAGAAGGCTAGGATTCATTTTATCTTATGCAATTGTGCCTTATTTTGTTTCAAAAATTATAAGAAGACAATTTAAAAATGATGACGATGAAGAAGGAGAAGTGGGTAATTCATGGAGAACAAAATTATCCAAAATTTCATACTCATCTGTTATGGATTCATTAATAAATGCCCACTTGGCTATTTTTTACCTAACTGGCTCTTATTATCAACTATCTAAAAGATTTTTCGGTCTTCGTTATGCATTTGGTCATAAAGTCAATAAACAAAAGGAAGTTTCAAATGGTGGTTATGAATTGTTAGGTGGGATCATATTTGCTCAAATTTTTTTTAAAACTATAGGTAAAATTAATGATTTTCTCACCAGTTCTAATAAAAATGAAGAATCGGAAAAATCAATAGACTTGTCAGGATCCCAGATATTAACAAAAGTCCCTGAACCTAAAGATGATCAGAATATTGATTTATCAAACCCAAAGAATCTACAATACATCCCTGAAAATTCAAGAAAATGTATGCTTTGTCTATCCTATATGATTAATCCAAGTTGTGCACCTTGTGGTCATATTTTTTGTTGGTCATGTATATCTGATTGGAGTCGTGAACATCCTGAGTGTCCATTATGCAGACAAGCTTTGACAGAGCAAACTTTATTACCACTACGTTGAAAAATAAAATTGTATCAGATTTGAATTTATTTTATATAATGCTTTTAATGACCACCCATTTGGAATAAAATTTGTTTCTTCTTTTTATTTTTCTTATTATTTGAAGATTCTGTTGTAGTGGGTAATGAAGCATTCAATCCTGACAAGTTTAATGAAGAACTAGCAGCTGACGAGGATGCAGAGTTTGAGCTTGAATCCCAAGCACCATTCCCTTTTGGAACTGGATTGACTCTCGGTATGAATTTTTTAGCTGGTGCTGATGGTAATGCAGGGAATAAATCTTCATTGATTTTTTCTTTTCTTGGGGCTGGTGATGATGATTTAGGTTTTCTATCTAAATAGTTTGGGACATAAGTTGAAGGTTGACTGTTGTAGACAACCTGTGGTTTTGATTTTGGTTTGGTGAGGGTTTTATACCTTACTGTTGTATTGACAGGTGTGAACGTTTGTGATGATTGTGATGAAGGTAATGCAGGGAATTGTTCATCAATTGTATTTTTTTTAGCCTTTGACTTTTTAGTAGTCTTTGAGGATGGATTACCCCAACTTGCTCCGAATATATTTGTTGATGAAGATCCAGGTAATGCAGGAAAATCATGTTCTTCTTTTGTTGATTGTTCATGTTTTTTAACCATCACAGCCAAGTCTTCATTTTGTGATGATTTTGACGGGAATAATTCAGAAACTTCAAATAACAAAAGGTAAACATCATCTTCATTGTTTTCTTTGAATAATGATTTGAATGATGTAAATAATTGTTGTGCAGTTAATTGATTATCCTTATATGACTTGGTAAGATTTTGAAATTCTTGGAATGCAGATGTAGAGTAGTTTAAATAATGTCTTGCTCTTTCTTCTAAACGCATACGTTTTGTAGCAATAGAGTCATTCTGGTCTGATGAATCACTTGAACGATTGTTGGAATTGTTTCTATTATTATTGACGGGATGGAACGTTGATAATTGTGAGTGAAATCTATTATTATTGTTATTTGAATAATTGGCACCAACGACAAAACTTGAGCCAAAAGTTCCACCATGTTCACCAATCATATGAGCTTGCAAATCCAATTCATCTGCAAAGACAACAAATTTCTTATCCAAACATGATTGAACATTACAAATAAAATGATCACTTCTGAAATGGTCTTCTAAAGATGGATAGTTTTTGAAATATTGTGGGTTTGCTGGGTCAATTTGGTCACAAACATGACATTTTTCATGGCGTTCTCTCATGTGTATTAGCAATTCATCTTCAGAATAAAATCTTTTCCCTTTACAGAAGCGACATAGAGGATGTCCATCAAAACCTTTTTCATCACCTCTTATTTGATGGTTTTGTAATTGTTTCTGAGTGTATAATTTGAATTCTTGTGGGAATGCTTTCTTGTTTGCAGAACAAATTGTACAGAAATATCTATCATGTTCATCCTTGACATGCTCTGTCAACTTTTGGAAATTTTCAGATAACTCTTGACATATCAAACATCTATGATTTAACAATTCTAAGGTAACATCATGGGCATTATATGACGTAAATTCAACCCCATACTCTTCATTGAATTTGACAAAATCACCATTACTAAAATCACCAAACTGTTTTTGAGTCTCTTCAGTGAAAATCAACTTTTCATTCTCAGTTCTACAAACCAAACATGATTTCTTATCATATAAAGCTCTTTGACGGAATGTGCAAACATGACAAGTTGTATGGTTACAAGCTGATTTTGCAGCAATCACAATCTTATTTGCACAAATAATACACTGCTCACGTTCATCTACTTCTCCATCATCATTAGCAGCATCACCTTCTCTAGCAAATGTTCTCTTCCATGATCCATTTTGTTGAGGTTTTGATCTATTACTATTGTTTGTAGAGTCCGGTCTTCTAGGTTTGTTGAACTGACGTCTTGATCTATTTGGGGCCGTTGAACTCATTGTTTTCGTCTTCTTGCAAAATATGAATGACTAAATTATCGAATTTGATTCAGCTTTAAAATGAGCAACTAGACCTTTCCAATGGCTTTGACTTTTGAATCGTTTTTAAATAGGTATTCAGTTTTTTCTGTCCAGTTTTTTCTTCCAACGGCCGTAAAAAAAATCAAAAAAAAATTGGTCTCAGAGTGCGATGACCAGGAAGGGAAAGTCAGTTTTACTTAGTGAATAGAGGTTTCGCTGATATTGATTTGGGGTATACATAATATGACTGTATTTGTATTAAAAAATGATAGTTGTAGGCTTTTCTTGGGTGAAACCAGGACGAAATTTGGTTTTATTTGAAACTGCCAGAACTCCATATCACGTGATTATTGATATAGGTGATGATAATCTAACTACTTGTATAAAGTCTGATATACATTATGGTAGATATTAAATGACAGCCAACAGGATAAGCTTGTATTACCGGCTATCTCTTACCTACGAAAATTATAAATGTTTTATATTATTGTTAATGAGGTCAACTAGCTAATATTAATCTTCTGAAATGGGAATCACATAGTTGTCCAGGTCATTCAAATCTTTACAAACTATATCTGGCACGGCTTCTTGATCTGGGTCAAAGAGCAAACAATGATTGAAATCAAAGATCCAAATCAATTCAGTTTGCTCATCGAAACAAATGTTAGATCTCTTGATATCTCGGTGAATAATCCCTATAGAATGAAGCCTATCAAGCTGTTTGAACACACTGGGGCAAAGTTCCTCAAAAGTATGTGGTTTTCTATCCACAAATGGAATCTCAGAAATTACCAAATAATAGATGAATCGTCCACTAGAAGGGTGCTTTATTTTAGCACAACGAATTAAATCAGGGGAATTGATTTTGTCATTTGGGTCCGAACAAGTTTTATTAAAAGTTTGGATTCTAGTATATGCCTCAACTTCATCAAGGTACATGTTTAATACACCTTCTTTAAAAGCACCGAAATCAGAATTATATCTTGCTTCATCAAAAAGAGGAGAGCCACCATTCTCATTAGTTGAAGTATAATATTTGTCCATACCCTTTTCCTTGAAAAATTTCTCAATTTTTTCTTCATCATACAATTTTAATATGACATTACCATCTTGCAGAGACTTTTCATCACGTTGAGACTGAATTTCAGGATTTTCAACTGGATACTTTGGCTTAAACTTTCTGAAATAATCTGCAGCACTCATTTTGCAAACTTCAACTGGAGTATAGAATGTGTATTCTTGTATGATTTCCCCAAACTTACAATGACCACGTTCTTTTTTTTGTATGGTGGACATATACTCATAAATTCTCTCTAAAGTAGCATTTGAATCATTGATCAAACCAGTAAAGCAACTATCATATAATATGCACATAATAATTTTGGCAGCTGTTACTCGTTCTTCAGGACTTGCATCTTGCGAATACAATTCCGACATCTTTATGGTTTTAGATTTTTCATCAATAAAACCATTAGAGTTGTTGGTGGAACTTCCATTGTCTTGAGCACTAGTCAAATTTCCATTTACGATATCTATTTGATTGAAATGGGTAAAACGCATTGATACACCATCTGTAAGCAAACCTTTCCTTACAGTCTGTGAAATAGTCAAATATGACAAGAGTTTACCGTAAAAATCTCTGTATTGTCTGTTGAATCCTCTCTCTTTCGAATTGAACAACTGTGATAAAAATGGCTTCCCTGCTTCAAGCACCAAATGAACACCCCTTTTGCCCTTCACATCACTGAAAACGGTAGAGCCATGTTTCGTTCTTTCAAATCTGGGAAACTCAGGTATCATAGTATCTTCCAATCGTATACCATAACTAGCCTTTAGTGTCATGTTGTAGACAATATTAAATAATTTAGTAAGTGGGTAAATAAGGCAATGATAAAGTGCTTGGGTAACCTCTGACTCACAACCTGTATATTCCACTGAACGAGAGATACACCAATTCACTTGAGGTCTTAAATCGTGCCAAACTTTCCCATGGTTAGCTGAACAGGCCTTTTGAATATTTCTCATTAGATCCTGGTCAATGGCTTCTAATCTTTCACGTAGCCATGAGTCAACCTCTTTTTCTTTCGTGTCTTCAGGACTTAGTTTGATGTTGGACAATGAGATTTGGCACGCCAATAAATTGTCTGTCTCTGTTGATGAAGTTGAGTTTAGCTGGCTTGAATCCTTCTGAGCTGTCAATCCACGGTAACTCTCCATGTTCAACCCCATGAAGGGTAAAATAAGGAGTATTTTAGCGAGAGCCGCAGTATCTTGATATGAATGAGCCTCATAGTTGTATCTCATTCCAATAGTCTCTATAGTTTCCACCAACAACAATTTATCAACTTTTGTTACATCAGTGGGTGTAAGATATTTAGTTTCCTTTGGGACATCTTTGTAAAAGTTGTGGTAGTTGATATCCCAGATGGTGTTATTTTTTAGTTCCTCCAAGACATTATGTAATATCAGCTGGAAGTTGTCCGTGACGTACGACTCTTTTAAATCCTCAATGCTCATTTGGGAATGGCGATGATGGTGATGCTGTATGTAATGGTTAGAGGGTTTTTTTAATTAACCATTTCTTTGCTTTTCGCGAATGATGAAGACGACGAAAAAAATCGAAGCTTCAGAAAAGAACAATTCATGGGCTAGATTCTTATGGGAAGATCTTTTTTTTTGAGGTTTTTTTTGAGGATACTATAGAACCAAGGAAAGTCTTCTGCCTGTGGATTCATCATGTCTTTAGATAATGTGCTCAGTTGGGCCACTGAGAATGGTGCTATAATTGACAATGATGTAACATTTGAGAAAACTGAAAAAGGTATATCTGCGATTTATAAAGGTCAAGATAAATTTGAGAACAATCAAGACTTGTTGAAAGTTCCAGAATCTGTTACAATTACCCCATTACTTGCTGAAAAAGTGTTCGGTGGGAATGCTGCTACAAAGAGGAATAGAAATCCATTGACACAATTATTATTGGCCAAACTAAGATTTGATAAAGAAGAAACTCAAACGGATGAACTAAATGTTTCCAAGTTTTTCAAGCCATATGTTGATTCTTTACCCACTGGGAAGGAGATTGGCTCACCTTTATTTTGGGATGATGCTGAAAGAGCATTGATCAAAGGCACTGATGCACATCTTGCGATAGATCATCAAACTTCATCATTAGTAGAAGAATGGTATCAAATCATTAAATCATTAGATTCAAAATACCACACAAAGGATTATGAACAGGATATATCTTTCTATCAAACATATGTAAAGGGGAAAAGTGAACAATTTGTTTCATATTTTAATAATCCAAATTCATGGACAAGTTTCCCAGCATATTTATGGGCAGCTGCTACATTCACTTCAAGGGCATTTCCCTTTCTACTTGCTGGTAATGAAGAATGTAAAGACATGAATGAAGCCTTTCTAGTCCCTATTTTTGATTTGTTAAATCATAGTAATGAAGTTGAAGTTAAGTGGGATTCAGCTAAGGACGGAAATGATAGAGTATTTAGATTCAAAACACAACAAGAGATTATCAATGGTTCTGAAATTTTTAATAGTTATGGACCAAAAACCAATCAAGAATTATTATTTGGTTATGGGTTTGTTTTAGATAATAATAAAGAAGATTCTACAGTGTTAGCTTTAAGAATCCCAGAGGAAAACATTGAAGCTGCAAACAAGTTTGGATTAAGCTTAACTAATAATGAAGTTGCCTACAAAATCACCAAAAGTGCACCATTATCTGAAAATCTAGTGAAGTTGTTTTGTTTTTTAGTGAAGAATGAACATGAGAAAACAGTTACATTGAGAAATAAATTGGAAGGTTTACAACAATTACAAAAAATTGTTCAACAAAAGATTGATTTTTTGAAAATTTTCAAAAATGAAGGTAATGTCAGCTCTCATATTGTTAAAATTGCCAAATCTTACAAGACAACTCAAAGACTACTATACCAAGCAACATTTGAAGAAATCACCAAGACTGAAAAATCGTTACTCAAACATTTCAAACCATTATCTTTCAAAACCATTTATAAGAATGACAAAACGTTTTCCAACAGTTTATTACTAATTTTTGGCATTCAAGATTATGAACAGCTGGCTAAATCTGATGAAGTTGATCGTGCCTTATTACTGTGGATCATCAGAACTGGGAACAAGAAACATTATAATGAAAAATCAGTACTACCTGACTGGATCAACGCTAAATATCAATATATTTGCCAAAGATTAATTGTTAAACCTCAAGATGTTGTTGAATACAGAGATATTTTCAAAGCTTTATTCCCAAGTATAGCTACAAAGATTCCTGAAGTTTACGGGAAAGGTGATTGGGGAATTAAAAGTTTTATCACTGCAGGTAAAGTTATTGATGAAATAAGTTTTACAAGAAGTGCAAATAATGAAATTTTCTTGATTGAAAATGTTGACCTTTGAAGAAATCAATTAATGTGTGCTATTAGAATATAATAAGGCCCATATAGACCACTCTAGTCTCTTACTAGCTTTAGCTGAGTGATTGATCATCAAATTCAACAGTTCTGAATATTTATCCAAGAGTAGATCAAGTTCTAATGAATGATTGTTTCAAGTAAATTGCACCATCAAAAGCAGAGAACATCTCCTTATACACCACCTTTCTGATTCAAATAATCTTCTTGATCTGTAAAGTGCCTAATCTCAGTGCTTCGAGGTGAAGCAGATATATGTAAGTTGCGTCACGTGATGAAGCAATAAGTGACACGCGTGCGAGTGGCAGATCTGCGGATCTATTTTTTTTTGCGTCTTCTGTATAGGACGTATTTAAACAATTTAGATGAGGTTTTGATAGAATTATTAGATGGGTGTCAAGATGAATGTCAGTGCTACGCTGAACGTATTTAGACTGTTCTTTACGCCAAGCTACAGTGTTCCGCATTTGACTGTCTCGTCATTCGACAAGATTCCAATTCCTTTAAAGTTCCCAAATCACCAACCAAATATTAGAGCTATTGTATTAGACAAAGATAATTGTTTTGCCAAAGCCCACGATGATAAAGTGTGGCCAGAGTATAAGGTAAGTTGAAATTGTGCTGTTAAAATTTTTGTCTCATGTACTAACACCCACTAGGAAGCTTGGGATAAACTACGGACAACCTACCCAGGTGCTAGTTTGTTAATTGTCAGTAACTCAGCCGGTACAAATGATGACAAGAATCACGAGCAAGCAAAAGTGATTGAAGAAAGAACTGGTGTCACTGTTTTGAGACATACAACAAAGAAACCAGGCTGTCATAATGAAATTATGGAGTATTTCAAGAAAAACAATATAGCGTCAGGTCCAGAAGAAGTAGCAGTTGTTGGTGATCGTTTGTTCACAGATGTTTTGATGGCAAACATGATGGGTGCTTGGAGTATATGGGTCAGAGATGGTGTTGTGAGGTCAGAAAGTTTGATTTGTAAGATTGAGCGCTCGGTGTATTCTCAGTTTACTCAAAGATCGAATCCATTGTTACCACCAATTCCAAAGTTTAAGACAGAGAAATGAGCCACTCATTTGTACATAGAACTATTTCATACAAGACCCAGCTCCATATGTTAATACATTTTAATTTTTTGGCTGGTGAAGCCGCTTTTAATTATGTTACACAAAAACCACAATACCTTGAAAATTCAACTCGAGGAGAAAAATAGTATCGTTACCAACAACAAGCAATTTAGGCCACAACTAAGGATGGATAGTACTCAGTTGGAAGCTCGAGGTGATGATCAAAGTGTGGTTTCTTCGGAGCCTGTTACACCTCTTCCTCAAGGAGACTGGCAACCAGTACGCCGTTATCCTGAACTCACAGCAGCTCCTCATTTCACCATTTTCAATTACAGGGAAACCGATCTTTTGCAACAAGTTGACTTTAGGATTGGTAGAAATGTGGCAATAAGATCAGTGGATTCTTTATATTCAACAAAACTATACTATACGCTCATGATTCTATATCTTGTTTGCTTCATATCAGAGTATTTACTTGGATTTCTTCAATTACCATTTGAATATGTCAAGAATAGGCCAGTCATGTGTATCATCAATGCAATCTTTGATGTGATTGTGGTAAGGATTTTATACTCCATTTATGACTTTTTAAGGATTGACTGTCTAACCAATATATTAAGTTCGCTGTGTCTGTTGTGGCATACATCGTTTCAGCTGCTGTTATTCCCAATAGGGCTTCTTATTTTGCTCATCTAATAAGTGTCGGTGTCCAATTTTTATCATTTGTTTTGAACCTTGTCACATTTGTTCTGGTTTTTCTTTCTAAGGAGCCATTCTTAAACTATGCAGAAGCCAACTTGCCACCATCGGATTATACAGCCTATGTCAAGCTTATTACTTCAATTTCATTGTTCATTTCAACTTGTGCATTGTGAGTTTTACATAGAATACCCATGCTGACCTATACTTGCAATTACTAACTTCTTATGAAAGCTCTCTAGCATTATCTAACTTGATTGTTTATGGCAACGGATTTTTCAGGCTAGCAAATAGATCTAACAGGCTCAAATATGAAGACGTTTTCAATAAAGAACAGTTTGTTGGCGGTGAATCAATAATGAGAAAAGTAGATGATGATATTGAACTTGGAACTTTGAAAGAGGAAATTTACCATAGAATTGAAAATCATTTGAGATGATAAACAGTCCAAGTCTTGAGATCTTACGGTACCTACGAGAATCTTAGAACTTTTAATATAATTTTCACCTGATAAAACGATCAAAGTGTAGTTTTCTCGTGTATAAAAAGTGTTGATGGAGTGCCTGTAACAAGTCATCGATTTTTTTTTTTTTTAAGAAGGAAAAAATTGAAATTGTTTAAAACTTCATTTAAAAAGAGCTCAACTATCATAAAATACAGATCAAGATGGATAAATTTATAGGGCATAGTGATGAAGAAGAAGATGGATTTCATAGTTTGGGAAGTGACGAGGAACTTTATTCTGGAAACCCACAGACATTAGAATCTGATGTGGAGTCAGATGAAGAAGATCAAAAGACCAAAAAAGTTTCAAAAAAAAACACATTTGATGCTTTTGGTGATGAAGAAGATGAAGACGAAGAAGTTGAAGATGAAGAACCCGCACAAGAACGTGAATCAAAAAAATCAGATGAACAAAAAAATATCAATGAGTTATTTAGAAAATCAAAACTTTTAAAATTGAAAGCCAAAAAGCCAAAGGGTAAAACAGGTGTTGTTTATCTTTCCAAAATACCTCCATATATGAAACCAGCCAAAATGAGACAGATATTATCAAGATTTGGTGAAGTGGATAGATTATTTTTGAAAAGAGAAGCCCAACATAGATATAAGCAACGTTTAATGCAAGGTGGTAATAAAAAGATAAAGTATGAAGAAGGTTGGGCTGAATTTATAAAGAAGAAAGATGCAAAGATTTGTGCAGATTCATTGAACGGGAATAAGTTAGGTGGGAAGAAAGGGAATTTTTATTATGATGATATAATGAATGTTAAATATTTATCAGGTTTTAAATGGGCTGATTTAACTGAACAAATTTCAAGAGAAAATGAGATAAGACAATCCAAACTACAAATGGAAATTTCTCAAGCTGCTAAATTAAACAAGGCATTCATTAGAAATGTTGAGAAATCAAAGATGATTGAAAACATTAAAAGTAAAAAGAAGACCGACAATAAAGATGCAGCAAAAGATGATGAAATTAGAAGAACTTTTGAACAAAGAAAAGTTAATACAACTAGAGCTGATGCTCCTGAGAAATTCAAAAAGAGTACAACCAACTCTAAGCTGGATAATGTCTTGTCTAGAGTGTTTTAAATAGCATATAATGAAGTATTTTACAACGATTTGTAGTTCGCCCTAATTAAATTCAGCCTTTATATTTCCGAGGGCTCATTGCATCACGTGAGCGAGGCCTCGGATTTTACATTTTTTATTTTTTTTTCTTTTCAAAGGCTGGTAAAAAAAAATTTTTTTTTTCTCTTTACTTTAAGAGATCTCTTATAAATTCAAAGGTTTTGTTCTTTCTTGGTTACAATTAAGCATTGATCTTTAAGGTATAGACAAAATGGGTACAGGAAAGAAGGAAAAAACTCGTCGTGTTCGTGAAAACGATACCAGAGATGGTAATCTTCGTGTTAAAGGTGAAAATTTTTATCGTGATGCAAAAAAAGTTCAACATTTAAACATGTATAAACAGGGTCGTGCAATCCGTAATAAGAATGGTGAGCTTATAAAAGCTGCTGCTTTACAAGACACTAAAATTCCATCTGCTAGAGTTGATCCAAATCGTCGTTGGTTTGGTAATACAAGAGTTATTTCTCAAGATGCTTTAACCCACTTCAGAGATGCTTTAGGTGAAAAGAAGGAAGATTCTTATCAATTTTTATTAAGAAGAAACAAATTACCAATGTCTTTATTAGATGAAAAAGATACAACTGATGCTCCAACAAATAAAATTTTAGAAACTGAATCATTTGAAAGTACATTTGGCCCAAAAGCTCAACGTAAAAGACCAAGAGTTGCTGTTTCATCATTAGAAGAATTGGCTGATAGTACTGATAAAGATCAAAGTACTTTTGATGAAAAGAATGAATTAGCTTCAACTTTAGGTTTGATGGGTAATGTTGATACCGACGGTTGGACTGCTGAAGCTAAAGAAGCTATTTTCCATAAAGGTCAATCGAAACGTATTTGGAATGAATTGTACAAAGTTATTGATTCTTCAGATGTCGTTATTCATGTTTTAGATGCAAGAGATCCAATGGGTACAAGATGTGCTTCAGTTGAACAATATATGAAGAAAGACGCTGCTCATAAACATTTGATTTTTGTGTTGAACAAGTGTGATTTAGTTCCAACTTGGGTTGCAGTAAGTTAAATTTTTACTAACCAACATTTTTAGATTCTCATCCAATATTTCCCAGAGACTTTTTTTTTTGAACCCAAAGTTTTTTGTCAGGACGTTTTTCTTATTTTACCTACAAAATATGTCTGTTACAACTTTGGAAGAATAACAGTTTTCCGCTTCTAGAATTCTCGTTTTGAGTTTTTTGGATATTGAAATTATCGTTTTGATAAATTCATCTAGGATTACTGAGGATCTTATGAGTTGAGCTCGGAATTCACTTTTATGTGGAATTTTTTCCTTGACGATGTTCGTAGTAAAGAACCTCACATCAATTTATATAGTGTTTACTTTTTTTTTGAATTTGGGAAAGTATTGATGGGAATTATGAATTGTTCTTTCTGAGGAACCATTACTAACTATCAAAAGGCTGCTTGGGTCAAACATTTATCAAAAGATCATCCAACTTTAGCTTTCCATGCTTCCATCACCAATTCATTTGGTAAAGGTTCATTGATTCAATTGTTGCGTCAATTCTCATCTTTACATTCAGACCGTAAACAAATTTCCGTTGGTTTTATCGGTTATCCAAACACTGGTAAATCAAGTATCATCAACACTTTAAGAAGAAAGAAAGTTTGTACAGTTGCTCCTATTCCAGGTGAAACTAAAGTTTGGCAATATATTACATTGATGAAGAAAATTTTCTTGATTGATTGTCCAGGTATTGTTCCACCATCATTGAAAGATACAGAAGAAGATATCTTGTTCAGAGGTGTTGTCAGAGTTGAACATGTTACACATGCTGAACAATATATACCTGGTGTTTTGAAAAGATGTAAGAGACAACATTTGGAAAGAACATATGAGATCTCTGGTTGGAATAATGCTACTGAATTTATTGAATTACTTGCCAGAAAGCATGGTAGATTATTGAAAGGTGGTGAACCAGATGAACAAGGTATTGCCAAATTAGTTATCAATGATTTCAACAGAGGTAAAATTCCTTGGTTTGTTCCTCCACCTGAAGATGAAGAAAGACCTTCAAAGAAGGCTCGTCGTGATGATGGCGCCGAAGAAGCTCAAGCAATCTCTGAAGAAGTCGAAGGAGATGAAGAAGTAGCAGAGGATGAAGAGAGAAAAGAAGAGGAAGAAGAAAGCAAAAACGACAAGGCTGAAGAAGCTGGCGAAGAAAAAGAATGGAAAGGGTTTTCTGACTAAGTTTTTGATAGATTTTCATAATTGGTTTCATCACTATTCATGGTTTTTTAATGGGTTATTTAATTTTTTTGGGTATAATGCATTTTCTAGTATTACGTTGTATATTATAAAGGTTTAGTTTATTTTTTTGATAATTGATTTCAGCACTGCAAATAGAAAGGATGTTTTTCATACAAACTTTCAGCAAATTATGGAGGTTTAAGTTAAAAAAAGGTGTAGCTTCGCGAATTGAATCTATGATTATCCGTTTGAAGGGGGCAACAGTTTGTAAACAAACATTTTTCGTGAACATTTTTTAAGTTGAAGGCAATTGGATTCTGATAATTACTTTATGCCATTTGAAGATGGAGGTGGATGAGATACGAGTTGCTAAAGTTGCCAATGTGCTACACCAGGGAATCCAAGAGCAAATTGAATTGAATGCAACCTCAGAGTCTATCAATCTCAATGCGTTGTTGAACAACATAAATCAATTTCAACCATGTCCTCAGCTATTAGACAAACATTTGAAGCAATATGTCAATGTGATGTTGGATCTTTATATAAAGAATGGCAAAAAGTGGATCACAGAGGTATTCTACACCTTCGGGAAGATAGTTAGCAGCAAGAAAATGCTAAATTTTATGAAAACTGATATTGAACTAATACCCACTATTTTATCAAAAATTGATCAATCCCAAGATATTGATTGGCATGAGAAATATTTATTACTGTGTTGGTTATCTGTGCTATGTTTGGCTCCTTTTAAGCTGGATAGCTTGAGAAAAGATGCGAAACAAAGAATTTTCACCATTGGAGTTCAATATTTGAAAACATCTGGTCCTTTACAACCCTTAGGAGCGAGATTACTTGCATCTCTCATCATGAGAAGTGATTGTGCTGCTGAGTTTGATAAATTTATGGAACTCTTGATGGAGGAATATATGGATGCCAGTGAAGTTGCTCAACAAGGCTATCTCGAAACTTTGAATATAGCTCTTCAAAAAGATTCCAATATGATTTTCCAACCACGTCTGGAGCAAATTTTGAGTTTTACCAAATCAGTAGAGAAAAGTGAATGTCATGTTGATCTGGTCTCTAAGATTTACTCCAAACTTGTTAAATACTTAATTGATATGGATGATTATGATCAAATAGAGGAAATCATCACCTATTTTTTGAACAATTTCGATAATAGAAGCACTGATACAAGATTTTTATTGGCAAAGAAATTTGTGAAGTTGGTGAGCTCTTTGGATTCTTGCTTTGGGATTGAGATAATTATTGACATTATACACTCAACTAAAGAATTGCTATTAGAATCATTTGAAACTATAAACTCTGATAAATTGCACACTCATCTATTAACGTTGGCTGAATTTTTAAGATTATCATTGGTTGATAAAGCTGGATACAAAGACATTGTGGAGATACTTGATAAAACATTATTTTTCCAACAGTCAAGAATAACATTCATTGCAGGGTCTAATATTCGAGATGCCTCCAATTTCATAAGTTGGTCATTGTTCAAGTATAACAAAGATATTGATGTGTCAACAGCATTTAGCGTTTTCAAAAAACTTTTGTTGGTAACTTGCTTTGATAAAGAGATAATGATAAGGCGTTCATCAACTGCTGCCTTACAGGAATTGATTGGGCGTTATGGTAATAAAATTTGGGAGGAAATTTATCCTTCAGAGGAAAATTCCGCAAAAAATATAAGGTTAATTGAAATATTGGATTATATCGATCTAGGGTCTATTGAAAAATCATATTTTGATATACCAAGTAAAGTTATATCTCTTTTTCCAGGGTTGGAGCAAAACTTCATTTCATTTTTATCACAAAATGTTTACAATTTGGATTATGATGTTGTTAAATTAAGCTCCCGAGCATTGAAAGACTTGCTCTCTGGCCAGCCACAAGACGTCGTTCATTCTATAATATCCAGTCATTTCGACAAATCAAGTCAAAAGTTTAATGCATTTATTGTGTTATCAGAAATTTTACCATTATCCCAAAACAAACAATACCCTCAATTAAAGTCAACTTTTCAAGAGATAAAGTTGAATCACCACAAGGACTCAGTTTCTATGATCACCTCATATTTGTCATTGTTAAATACCCTTCTTGAGATAGGGTATGAATTGGATGATTGGTTATTGGAAAATTTATTTGACGCTATAAGGGTGGACAATGAAGAAATTAAAGAAGTTTTGATCAAGATTGTATCCAAAATTACATTGAGTGGAAAATATTGGGATAAATGGATATACTATATGAGAAATAATAACTTGAATACATCTTCAAGTGTTGGTTATTTTCCAGATTTTGGCTCCAAAGTCAGTGATGTTGTTCATTTACTTTCAATCGATCGGGTTGATGCTGATACCAAGGCCTCGATAATATCTTCAATATCAATTTATTTATATCACAACCAACTAGATAAGGAGATCCTTGGTAAGCTAGTGGAACAACTGGATGATTATACAATTTCAGAACAAGGTGATGTTGGTAACAAGATTAGATCCCAGACAATTAAGCTGATTGAACATAACATCAATGTTTTTAAAGATTCATCTTTATCCGAATTGGTTATCCCAAAGCTGTTGAGACTTTCATGTGAACCAATTGATAAAACAAGGTCTGATAGTTTCCATTTGTTGATGAAATTTTATGGGATTCCAGGTCACACTTTCCATTCATTAGATGGCTATTTCACAGAATTGTTGAACATCTATAAAAAGTTGTTTATGGGGGATAAAGAAACTAGTAAAGAATTTTGGAAAGGTTTTATCTTCACAGCAGGTGCTATAAAATCCACTGATTCTTTGATTATTGCATCATTGAAATGTGTTTTGAGGTTTTATGAGACATTATCAAGCGAAGCACAAAAGGAAATTTTATTACAATTGGCATCTGTCATCAAAATTGAACCACAAGCATTGAAAGGACAAAATTCAAAAGCTCAAAGATTAAATAAAACTATACTTGTTGGATTACAATTCTGGTCAAGAATTTTAGATTCCAATTTGTTAATTCCTAAAGAATTTCCAGTTAAGGGACTTTATGTTCGAATCTACAATCTTCATTTGAACACCAAAAATATCAATAGATTAACAAGTTCAATCAAGATATTTGGTTATTTAGCTCATATTCCTGGATTGAAAGAGCCTTTAGAGAGGTTATGCTGGCTATGTTCAAAACATCCAATTGCAAGAGTGCGTGTTTTGGCAAGTGAAGAACTGTTCAATATCTACAATGAAAAAATGGTTCATGCAAATGCTAATCGTGAGAAGTATATACAAGTGATAAAATTACTTAGTGAAACGGATTGGAATTTATCAGGGAATTCAAAATATGAGAAAGAATTAATTATTTCTCTTGAGTGAGATTTTGTTCATCTGGATCATGGGTTTTATCAGCTAGATCATGGGGTTCATCAATTGGATCACGGGGTTCATCAACTGGGTCATGAGTCTCACCGACTAGATCATGAGTTTCATCAACTGGATCATGGGCTTCACTAGATGGATCACGAGTCTCACCAACTGGATCATGGGGTTCATCAATTGGATCACGGGGTTCATCAACTGGGTCATGAGTCTCACCGACTAGATCATGAGTTTCATCAACTGGATCATGGGCTTCACTAGATGGATCACGAGTCTCACCAACTGGATCATGAGTCTCACCAACTGGATCATGAGTCTCACCAACTAAATCATGGGTTTCATCAACTGGATCATGGGCTTCACAAGATGGATCACGAGTCTCACCAACTGGATCATGAGTCCCATCAATTAAATCATGAGTCTCACCAGATGGATCATGAGTCTCACTAGCTGGATCATGGGGTTCATCAATTGGATCACGAATATCATCAAATGATTCTTCAATAATTTTAGCATCTTCCTCATCAATTGATTCAAAATTTTCAGTAAACATGGCATCATCTGTTTCCAGTTCTTGTAGAAATGTCGATCCGACTTTCAAAACCTGTCCATCAATATTCTGAGGTCCATTCTCTATGAAATTTTGAATGGAAATTCTATGCTTCATTTTCAATTTTTTAGCATCAATATGATCATAATGATCAAATTCAGTTTCTGATGTGTCAGATGGTTCATAATCTTCTAGATAGTAATTTTCAACAGATTTTGAAAAAAGATCAACTCCTAAAGCTTTGAGCTGGTCTGCTCCAATTTTATTAATAACTAATTCCAGAATTTCCAAAGGGGTTTGAGTATATTGTTTTTCATTAGCTTTGATAATAGTTGCCAAACAAGTAAATTTACCTTCTAAAAGTTCATCAAGATCATCAGTCAATTCCAAACGTTTATATCGTTTCTTAGCTTGTTTATTGGTCAAAACTAAATCAATCAATCTTTGAGGTAGAAATGAAACATCATTTCTTTTCAGATATTGATAATAATAATAGTATATTTGATGAAAGTCGACAAACTCATCATTATCAACTGTATTTCTAATAATCATATTATACTCTTGGATTGTGAATTGTATTTCCAAATTGTTTGAGGCAAACCTAAACAATTCAGAAGTTCTTTTGGAACAATGCAATGGATCTGCTGTAAATGTGTTTAGCAAAATTTTAAAAGTTTCTTTTGTGAAAAGTTGGACAGGAAGTTGACAATAACCATGAATCACACCACTTATGTTTGTTTTCATTGCCAATGCTTTTAAGAAACAGTTGATATAAAGTGACTTCACATTGTTTTCAAGATCTTTGGATTGTAATATCGTCTCATTCACCAAATTTTCAATTTGAACGAGAGTTAATTTTGCGTTTCTCTTTCTAAGCTCAGAATAAAAGGATGAAACTAAATAATCAAAATCTTTTGATAATAACACTTCATCAGATCTTGTAACTTCATTAATTAATTTGAAATAATCAATTAGAGTTACTGAATCCAAAAATGGTTCAATTAAACAAGATCTTTCCCAAACTGGACAATCTTCTGATAATTCAAAAAAGTTGTAAAAACCATCATAATCTCCATGATTCAACAAAATTGAAGCAACTTGCCTTTGAGCAATTTTAGAAAATTTTGGTTTACTATTTCTAAAGTTCCAACGTTTTAATAATAAACGACCAAGCATTATAGCATTCCCATTCTCAATACTTTGATATAATAAAGTTTGGAAATCTTCACTTATCAAATATTCATAATTTTTGATATAAAATCTCCATAATTCTTTAATTTTGGGAATATCATCTGCTGCAATAGCCCATTCCAAAGATGTGATAATATCTGGTTTGATCATTTTCAATAAATGTCTATAAACATGTGGATGACTTTCATAATAACGAACAAAATCCAAAGCATTTGATAAATTGATGGTTCGTAGAACATATTGTTCTTTATTCAATTGTCTTAAAAATGGGGTATAAACAATTTGGAAAACTAATTTTGGTGCTAATTCTTCAAAATATTTTTGTTCATTCAATTTTTGAATCATTATACTATAATTAATCAAATTTGCAAAATTTTTAGACTTTGGATCTTTCAAAAATTTTGAAAATATTAATGAATTTGAAACCATCTCCAAGATTTGAACATCTATTGGTGCATTCTCATTATCAACTTCCACCATATAAATAGCCAAATCAAATAACAGTTGATGATAAAATTTCGCTTGAAGGAGATTATGCTTTTTCACTATATGTATTAATTGGAAAAAATAACCGTTTGTTATAGATTGATGAGATTCTAATTTTGATCTTATTATGGAAAGAAATTTAGCAAGTAATTCTTCTGTTTCAATAACTGCAATATTTTCTTCATAGAAATTCTTTAGTGAGTATAATGTATTCCCACAACTATCTGGAGATTTAACATTTAGCTTTTGTTTTTCAATCAGTTCGTATAAAGGTCCAACAGATATAGCCAAACGTTCCTCAGCACTTTTATGGGGTTTGTTTCCCAAAGCATGAAAGTGACCATGTCGACGAGCCTCTATGAACAGAGTGAGCAGTCTCTGTGTCCTTATACGGGAGCAGCATCTTGTGGTTGAGCGAAGCAGCATTGTTGTTGATGTTGGTTTCTCATAGTACAATTTTCAATAATGTAGATTTTTTTTTTGTTTTTTTGTTCAAAGGAAAAAAGCTCGAGAGATAGAGCTTTCTCCATACAAAAAACAAATTTACTTTGAAAACATCGAAAAAGTGTCAAATCAAACTGAAAATGATTTCAATTAGGCCATTGAGAGTGAGGAACTCATTTTGTCATGTTTCTACAAGAAATTTCGCTTCAAAACCGTACGAAGTCTTTGATCGTTCAGTCAAATTGAAACAACGTGAAAAAATGGCACAATTATTGTCAAATACTTCAAAAGTTGAATATTTAAGAAATGAAGTTGCTAAAAGAACAATCGAGAGATTATCATTTATTAAAAGAGACTTCCCAAAATTGATGGATCTTGGCTCCCATTCAGGGAATTTCGCTAAAGTGTTGAATGAAGGAGATGATGAAGATACCAGATTGGTTCGAAACAAAATTGGTGAGATATTGATGGTTGATTCTAGTAAGGAGATGTTGCATAGATGGGATGATGATCCTTTTAATACTGAGTTGAAAGTTAGAAAACTTGTTGTTGATGAAGAAGAACTGAATCATAAAGAATTAGAAGCAAATAAATTTGATGGTATTGTTTCCAATTTATCATTACATTGGATTAATGATTTACCAACAACTCTGAAAAAAATCAACAATTGTTTGAAACCAGATGGATTGTTTTTAGGAAGTATGATTTGTGAGGATTCCATATTTGAATTGAGAACTTCATTACAATTGGCCGAATTGGAAAGGAAAAACGGGATGTCAATGAGTAGAATCTCTCCAATGATAAAAGTTGATGATATGACAAACCTGCTGAAAATGGCTAAGTTTAATATGGTTACAATTGATGTTGAAGAGATTATAGTGGATTATCCAGATATTTTGGCCATGATGGAAGATTTACAATTAATGGGTGAAAACAATGCTAATAAGCAAGGATTTGAAAACTTGGATAGAGATGTGCTGATTAGTGCACAAGCTATTTACTCTAAATTCTATGGAGAGGCTGATGTTTCTCATTTACCATTGACCTTCAGAGTCATGTTTATGATTGGATGGAAAGAAAGTGGGAATCAACCTCAACCATTACAACGTGGAAGTGGTGAGCTAAACTTGAAAGATGTTTTAGGGTGAGAGATATACTATTTATTCATTATCATAACGGTTATTTATTCATGATTTCGAACAATATTGTAGAATTAAAAAAAAAACGGGAATTTGCGCCCGTCAAAAATAAGGTCTGAGCGGTACGGGAATCGAACCCATGCCTAGTGCTTGGAAGGCACTTATTCTACCACTGAACTAACCGCCCGTTAAGGACACTTCGGTTGTGTTTTTGAAGGGCCACATTGTGTAAAGCGTGTGTCCCGTACCAGACCGAAATTTCCTGTGTGGGGGTGGGGAGAGTGACACAATTTGTTCGAGTGTTTCGTGGGGGACAATAAACAATTGAAATCAAAAACAACTTGTTCAAGTTCAAATTGTGGAGTACGTTGATTTCAATTGAACTAGTTTATGGATTGAATAAAAGGCTCATAGAATCATGATTTTGCAAATACCATTGAAATCAACGATTAAAAGTAGATCTCTCTCATAATCAACCAACCGCTTTAATTTGAAACGATCATTGGACTCTTCACCACTTTCCAATCATCAATTGAGATAGTGGATA